>NC_062219.1:15843941-16151542 GCF_902686445.1 Sciurus carolinensis
AAAGTCATTCCTTTTAAATGGTAAAACAATCTTGGTGGGAATAGGAGAGACTGAAAACATAAATGATCAGAGAAAGTTAACTACTAAACTACGGAGTTGACAAGTCATGAATTAGCAGAAGCTGCCTCTTTCCTCTGGGTGTCATGGAACAGGGGTGTTTGGACACTCACCCAAGGTTTAGCAGAGGTTTAGCTGGGGGACCTGGGTAAATGGTCCTCTGTGATCAGCTGCACAAGGTGTAAGGAACACCTTGTCTTTGGAAGGCATTTCCGGCTATGGGAAACTTTTCCCAACTGCAGGTTGGTTTGTTTAGGACATAATTTCTTGAATTCTATAATTTTCTACCCACTCGGTATAATTGAATATTCAAGATGTCACATACCCAAAAAGCAGCATGATTCTAGCTCAGCCCAAAGGACCTGTTTTAGCAAATCTTCAATAGAATTTTGCCCACAGGCAGTCTTTGAAATATATTAGCTGCTCTTTAGCAGACCAGTAATAACAGCTACTCAATCACCTGAGTTAACTGAAGTTTTTTTTTGAAATGCCCTTTCATTTAGAGTAAAAATGTTGCCCTAAAAGCAAAGCCTAAGAATGGGAAGGGACTTTTAGTTGAGGCGTTTCTTTTTGTTTTTGTTTTTTTTCCTTGCTGTGCTTGGGATTGAACCTAGGGCCTTTTGCATGCTGGGAAATTGCTCCACTACTGAGCTGTATCTCCTGACCCAAGTTATGGGTATTTTAAAAGTACTTGAATATGCAAATAAAATATACAAACCCAGTTATGTCTGAGAAAATTACAGCTTCTATCAATGTTTTATTTTCCTTTATTATGCTTCCTGTCCTTTATATGCTCACTCTGCAAGGTGAAAAATATTACTCTAATTTTAACATCAGTAGCACAGATAAATCAAATCTCCTCTCTGTATTATGAGTTTCATTGGCAGCAAATGCTATAGTTAACACAATCCTATTTGACCACAGTAGACAAATTCTTTCACTAAAAGGAAAATTTCTTACAGTGTTTTGTATTTACAAGCAACCATGTTCATTTTCAGAAAGGAGTCAACACATTGCTAAGACAACTCGAAATTCTTTTAAACCAGTTTTTCTTACAAGGAGGAAATAAAAAAATGCAGGTCATGCTCTCTGGCACCAGTATTCTCTCATCTTTTGGTCTGAGCAAAGAGGTGGGGGAAACACATTACAGTACTCCAAAGAAATAAGTACAGTCAGCTCTGATGGAAGGTTTGTTTAGAAAATATGAACATGTTCCTGTCCAAATTAATATGTTAGGGAACAATCTGAATTTAATTCAAATGTCTAAGTTTAGCCTTTGTTTATGCAGTGTCATAATAACAATGCTATATAGGTAGTTTTTAACCATTTAACAAACATGTAACATGTATAAAATTGTGCCTCTATTTTTGTTAGATTCCTACCTTTTTTTAAATGAGGTTTTGGGTGCTGTGCTCAGTACCCCCACTTTTCCCTAAGCCCAATTTCCCCCAAGTGATTCTGCACAGTGAGTGATTTTGAGAAAAACATAGGTCACAGTGGAATTGATTGGAGGCACTTTGGAACTTGGCTAGCTCTGTCCCTCTGTCACCTGCACTCTTTCTAGAGTCTTAGCCAATTTGATACAGGAATAAAAACACTCCCTGTCTATAATCTCTTCTCAGCTCACGCACTGTTGTGACCAGGGAAGAATGGCCCACAAAGACTGACTCATTCTCTAATACCTGGGCCTCCTTAGACGGCTCTCAATAACCCCCAGCCCCACGTTTCAAGAAACAAGTCAGGACTGTCAAGAACTCAAGGCAACCTTGCTATTAGCTGGGCAACACCAAGGAATGTCATTACACCCTACTTATGATACCAGTTGGTGATCACTATACCAGTGCCCAAAAGTTCTTAAGTTGAGAATGTACCCCAGGTTAACAGTGTAAGCAAACTATTCTGTCGGTGGTAGGTTTATTTTCTAGAAGATCACTTCTGAAAATATACCACTGGACTTCAACTTCCACACCAGAGGCATCCACACCATGTTGGGGGTTAAGGGACTGGAAGTCCTCCTATGGGGCTAGAACATCAACGGTGCTTCTTCTTTGGCCACACTTCTCACTTTGGCTTCCCAGAGTGGCTACCGGAATGATTTTATCAATATGGTCAAGAAACTTGCAGCTTCTGATCACGGTTCTATTAAACTTTTGATGGCGGATGGTGTTTAATCCTTTCCCCTCCTGGATTCCCTTGCACTTGCAAGACTTCCAGAACACCACCAAGATAAACACAGTCCCTGCCCATGAACTAGGTTGCACCCAGCAGCCCTCTTTCTAGCCTGACGTATTAACTAGGGTGTTGAATTCCGAAGGGTGCTATCGGCAGGTCAAATAGATAGGAATAAGATGACAAAGCAGGGGTGGAAATGAGGGGAGAAAGAGTAAGAAAGTGGGCATTGGAGACACCTAAGAAGGGTGGGGAGAAGTAAGAACAGACATTAGCTTTGAGTCTGCTCCAAGTCCTTTGAGGAGCTCACCTAAAATATCCCATGGGGTTTTTAAGTAGAGAGTAACTAGAACCTCAGCAGGTAAGCACCATCAAAATCTTTATTTTCCTATTTCTTATTTTGTTTGGGGGACTGCGGTGGCAGATACAGTGCTATAGGTTTTAGAATGAGAATGTCTCAATTACCCATAATGCACCGTGGAGTCTGCCAAGGGTTCACAAAGAAGTTTCCAACCTTTTTTAGTCACAGAGCTAGGCCACACCCCCCAGGCTCCCTTAGAGTTCAGTGGGCATGTGACAAGGTTCTCATCAGAGGTCTGCAGAAGGCACGTGTGTCACTGTCTGTCAGAAACCTCCCCTGTGGGTCCCCATGACTTTGTACCCTTTGAGATTGAGTTGGAGCAGATCACGGGAACCTTGGAGGCTGCGTGCTGGAGAAGGCAGCTTGGGTCCCTGAGTGAGCGTCTGGAGGAGTTCCATCACCACGCACAGTGCACTGGAGGAGGAAAGGAACTCCTCTGGAGTAGGCCATGGGCTTTGTTTGTCCCTGTGGCGACTCCTACTCTTACTAATACACTATGTATTCCAAATCTTCAGTTGTTTTCAACCAGGGGCAGTTTTGCCCCTGCCCAGGGGTTTTACTTGGCAATGTCTAGAGATAGTTTTGGTTGTTACAAGTAGGGACAGTGGTGGTTGTATCAGCAATGAGTGAACAGAGGCCAGGTTTGCTACTAGATGTCCTACAATGCACACGACTATCACCCATGCCAAGAACTCGGTGGTCCAAAGTGTCTACATTGCTGCTGGGTCCTGAGGCAGAGGGCTTAAGAGGGAGGCTGCGAACACTGAAGCCTATTAGGGTCTAAGAGGAGGTTTGGGAGAACGGTGGAGACTGGCCGTGAAAGGAGCTGGCTTTGGAGTGAGACCTGGGCTCCAGGTTCAACTCGAGCACTAACTATCTACATGACCTTGAACAAGCCACTTTATCCTCTGTACATTCAATATTCTCAAGCCGAAGTAGGAACTGTAAAAGTATCCACATGATGGGGGCTGGAAGGATGTAAATGCTCAATTCTGTGCCTGACAGATGACAAGCACTCAAATATTAGCTGCTGCTAATGTTATTCTTTAATGGTTTTGTTGTTGTTGAGACATAGATCTAGAAAATTTAGAAATGGTGTCCACAGCATTTTTACAGCTGTTGGATTTTACTAAGGTGATGTTGAACCAGTTACAAAACTTAAGGCGTCACGTACACTCACTGCCTACCAAGTTCCCTGGAGAATCTGACCAATGTAGATGTTTGAAATTACTTTCCTAAGTTTGGCTCAAGATCTGGCTCCTAGGTTTGGGAAAAATCAGTCACTGGTACACATGAGCTTTGCCCACAGCCAAAGGCTACCTTAGCAACCCTGCAAACCTCAACTGGCTTTGCTTTTTCCAAGTGCTGCCCACCTGGAACTGTTTTCCATGGTCATTAGCAATCAATCAGAAGATATTTACAGAACATCCAAAATGGGCAAACCCATTAGGAATGGAAAGAGGTGGAAAGCCAGTTCCCGCCCACCCTTCCAAATTCGATGGCAGCAAGTAGTAGAGAGGGTCACCCCAAATCACTCAGCACTGCCACCTTCTAAGTCTGCTGCTGCTAGTGAGGTGATGAGAAAGGGGAGCCAGGTAGGGTGAAGAGGAAGGATTCATAAAGATAATAATGGTTAACAACGATAATAAAAAGAGATATACAACGAACAATCCAAGTGAGGTTACGTGCACAGTGATTAAAGCATTATTTAAGGAACAGCTTCTACGTAAGCAGAACACCCACAGGCCCGCCTCTAAATCATCAGCGATCTCCAATGGTCTTAGGGATGGGCTCATTCACCCATTATGCTAAAAGCTCTTGAAGGACAAAATAAGGGGACACATTCACATAAAAGTGCTCCAATGCCAGGAAAAAGGAAAACGTACATTAAATTACGCCAAGTACTACAGTGTATATTCCCTATTAAATCCGCCCACCTTACGAGCCTTCATTAAAACAACCCCTGCCAAGTCTTACACTCCAGTGTGGAAGACTTTTTCCCCTTAGTACTCAAGAAACTTCAGTCTAAATGAACCTCATAAAAAGGGTCAGCATAATAGGAGCTATTTAAACCGGAGGGAGGGGATCAAGCAGGACATCTGCAAAAAGACAATAAAATCCGGAACAACTGCCCTCTCAACAGCCTTCTCCTGGGCACGTAAGCTTTCTTCCTTCGGGAGAATGCAGGGCAGCTGCGGCTGGTCTGGGGAATGCTACACACAACCATTCAACACAGGAAAAGTGCAAAGACACACCCGGCCCTCTCCACACCAGGCAACTCTGTCTCCCCCAGGACCCCTGGGAAGCAGAGCCTTATTAGAAACCATCTCCAAACTCAAAGGTGTCTCTGCAAGGGAAGGGGACCTCAGGACAAGAGCCAGCGCAGAGACCCCTTTATCCCATCACAGGTATCTCGCTAAGGCCCCCAGCTGAGTGTCTGGGCAGAGAATGTGGGCTCTCATTGCACCAACCCCCCAGCCTGGGTACAGGGTGCCTTCTTTCATTCTGCACACATTTGGGTGAAGGCTTGCTCCCCGACCTGACCTAGGTATCCCCCCAAGTCATCCGATACCACCAGGACTCACTACAGCTTGCTCTCTAAACTATGACCACAGGCAGAAGAGCTTTCCATGTATTTCAAGTCACTAAGTGTGCAGAAAGTGACCCTCTCTCTTCTACCTGTCTGTCTATACAATCACTCAATTAACGAAGGATCCACATAGACTCAGAAACACAAGAGCTGGGGTGGTGGTCGTCTTTTGAATTCCTGCGTAGCTACAGATTTGGAGTCACGCTGCATGCTTCCAGCAAAGACACACTTAAGCCCTGGCTGTTTAAATTTTGAACATCAAAGCTGTAATATTCACTTCTTTGTTTCTAAATATACTTTCTGGGTAAAGGTACTTGAAGGAGTTCAGGTCTCTGGTGTATGAGAGATAAAAGTAAAAGTAATGCTATACTTATTTTACTCACTTTTTTCACTAACTACACATCTTTGACATCCCAAGAGATGGCCTAATTTAGTATCTGAGAGTTCAAACATGCCATTTGTAGTGGGAATTTAGCTTCCAATTATACAGCATTATGCAACATTATGAACTATTTTAAAACTTTACTAAAAGGGTAAAACAGGCCATGAACTCTATCTGAGGCCTGATCTTATGAGGCTCTCAAAGGCTCTTTTACAGATCATTTAGAAAGATTAAAGAAACCCACTCTGCCCAGGAGAGCCCTTGCTCGGTCAATCGAAGGTCCCATTAAACATGAAAGAGACCCTTATTCTCTGTTCACCAACTATGGATTTTCCATCTCTCCACAAACTGTATCACTGGTTATTTTACTTTTAAGTTGCTTTCATATTTATCATCTCATTTTATCTGTGAATGTTCCTAAGAGCCATATATAAAGATGGAAATAAGAGCCCCATTGTTGCTTTGGACATGGATGATAGTCAAGATCTTACCTCCCCCAAATGTCAAGTGTACAAAAATAAATAACCAGGATGTTGGGTAGAGGAGCAGAGATTGGAATAGAATAGCCATGCAGCGGGGGTGGGGGTCCAGAGATAAGGGTCTGGGAAGGAAGGCAAGAAATGAAGAATAAGGAGTAAGAACAACAAGATAGTTTTAGTTAACTTTTCAGAAAGCATTTTGGGGTTCATTTCTGAATTTGTAACTGGCAAGGGAAGGAAAAAAATCTGTATATTTTGGATTTTTTGGGGGGGAGGTACTGGGGATTGAACTCAGGGGCACTCAACCATTGAGCCATATCCCCAGCCCTATTTTGTATTTTATTTAGAGACAGGGTCTCAGTGAGTTGCTTAGCGCCTCACTTTTGCTGAGGTTGGCTTTGAACTCGCAATCCTCCTACCTCAGCCACCTGAGCCGGTGGGATCATAGGCATGTGCCACCGTGCCCAGCTATTTTGGTTATTTTAATATGATATCTTCGCATATGGGAAAGAAGCATGCAGCTTTCTTTGCACGTGTGAATAACATCCAGGAATCCTACTGCCCAACTAAGGTTAGAAGGACAATTGCTGGAAATAAGCTACTCTGCTATTTGGGACCATGTGGAACATGTCAAGTCACTGTCTTATGTTAGTTTGTTTTGAATCAGTGCATGTATAAGTACTCTTTCACAAAAATGTTACTGTTCACAAATCCTGAAAATGAAATGTAAACCCAAGTCATGGAGATGATGTGTCTGTACGGCATATAAATAAAATATACTGTCTATGGGGAAAATTGATAAAATTTGGAAAGACTATTGATTGATATTAGTTAAATGAGATTCAATAAAGCAGAATATGCAAAGTCAGAAAATGTGTTACTGGATAAAGGAAGGTGAATCATTGGTTATCACTATAAATTATCATACTATTTTTTTTTTCCTGCCAGAAACAATTTTTGCTTAGGAAGAGCCAACTAAAGAAAAATCTATCTTTTAGGTATGGTAAGAACTTATCATAGTAGTTGTTAGCAGGTTGTCCTTTAAGGGAAAATATCCAAAATCCTCTCTTCAGCTTCCTGAGCTGTGCAGCACATCATCACCTAGTTAGATTTGGAAGTTTTCTAGGTGAGTGGGCAAGTGACCCACAGCACTCTGGTGACTTCCAGAACAAAGACACGCTGACTTCTTCTGATCTGGGTGCCCCTCTACATGTCTACACCAATCACCCTCCCCTGCAAGACCCCCTTCTGCCCCTATGCCTAATTATATGTTCCACCTCTGACTTTCAGTGGGTTCATTAGAAAAATCCAATTTTATTCAGAATAATAAAATCAGAACTGCCCATTAAAACTTTTTTTCTAATTAAATTTCTGTTGTGAACTGGTTTACCTGATTATTTTTGGCAAATACTTTATGTTAAACATAGTATAAATGTTGATCACCCTTAACCAGCAGATCAGACAGGGCTGGTGTTGATTATATTTTCTACTTATTAATTGCCCACCATGTGCTAGGCACATGTGTTGTATGTGACTTCCCGTAATATTTAATAGAATTCAAAGAACCCTGTGCAGGTACCATCTACCAGTACATCTTACAGTTGAGGTGCAGCAGAGATTTATAGCCTGAAACAGGAGTAAGCAGACCATGGCCCTTGGGTTAAGTAGGGTCCTAAAGATTTGCTCAGATTTCTAGGACTACATTTACAGTGACCATCGCTGTTTTTGAGCCACCACAGATCTGCACACTGGTGACACTGTGACCTCAGGGCTCAGAGGCCTAAACTCTTTACTGTCTAGCGCTATATGAAAAAGTTCCCCAACCCTACGTGCAAAATACGATTAACTCATGGATATAGAAAAAAGGCAAGAACACTGGACTGTTTCAAATACAACTGACACTAAAACTTTCTTAGAAAAAATTTCCTCTTTATCTGTTTCCTTTAATTCAAATCTTATTTTTTCCCCCCACAATTCATCAGCCAGTCTCAGGTAAAAGAGACTTCATGGAATACAGTTGAGGAACTAAAGGCTTCCCTCTTAGTGAGTTCTGATTAAATGGAGAAGTTTCTAAGAAAGTAAGCAAAAAAACAAAAACAAAAACATAAACCAAAGAAAGCTTTAATAATTTAAGTTTCCTGAGAGGTTGTAAAACTTTTGGCTGATTCATAGGTATTTCTTCTCAAGTGCAAATGACATCATTGTCAAATTTTTAAAAAGTTGGCCAACTTTGTCCTGCATTTGGTACCACATGTTGTTTTGGTTGCGCATCAATTGACTTTTCTATTTTTACTGGAAAGTTATGTCATAACTATTTTGGGAGACAGCATCTATTCTATCACTTGTGGAAATCAACACATGATCATGCTTTAAATTATTTAATATACTTATTTATTTTTGGAAGGGCTAATGCTATAAGAATGTTTGTACTTAGTGGAGAATTGCTCATTAGCAAATTGTCCTCTATATTCTACAGCATATTTTAAATTAAAAGTCAAAAACAGGCAATAGGTATTAATGAAAGAATTTAACATCCTACTAGGCAGCAAGGTGAGTGTAACCTTGTAATATACAAATTTGCTATTGAATATTAGTGTTCTTAATCATAAATTAAGAATGAATTAACATCTGAGCTCCACTGGTTATTCTTTTTTATTTATTTATTTATTTATTTGGTACTGGGGATTGAACCCAGGGGCACTTTACCAGTGAGCTACATCCCTAGACCTTTTTCTTTTTTATTATTGTTTTTTTATTTTGAGACAGGATCTTGCTAAACTGCTGAGGGCCTCACTAAGTTGCTGAGGCTGGCCATGAACTTCTGATCCTCCTGCCTCAGCCTCCTGAGCCCCTGGGATTACAGATGTGCTCCACTATACCTGGCACCCCTGGTCATTCATTTTCCTCAGAAACCTGCTTATAAATCAAAGTCAATAAATGGATTTCCAGAGGATGTGATCTGGCACGTAGAGCTGAGCTCAATTCACATGGAGTAATTAATGCAAATAATCTATAATCATTATAATTTGTGCAAATTATGTTATATTGTTTACTATTAAAGTGAACAGAAAGGAAACATTCAAGAAAAGTCCGTGGTTTTTCTTCTACCCTTCACTCATTTCACCCAAACACAACCAATACAGGCCCAGCCTAGAACAGTGGCTTATTAGAGTCACCTGAGAATCTTCCACGCCCCAGCCTACACCCTTGGCCAATGTAATCAGAAATTTCAAGGCGAGTGGAGAAGTGTGCTTAGGGTAAGAACAGCTGATGGGTTCAGTCAGATACACCTGACACCTATTGCTGGGATCGAAGGACCACCCCATCCTCGCCTGCTCCAAGCTGCAAGGCACCCTGGCACGCTGATGTGGGATTTATTAACACAACAAACTGGTACATGCGCAGTATCATTCATGCTCCCGACACACACCTGACTTGTTAGCGCAACTATTAAGAGGAGTCAACCCCGCGAGCCCAGCGCTGGCTATGTTACCATCTGTTTAAACGTTGACAGCCTTTCTGCATCTTAGGCGACAACACACACTTCCCCAACAAGGAAGGGCTTAGATTTGCCTTTTATTTTGCAAGACTATTTATCCTGCTTGACCAACTTGGAAAAATGAAGTTTGCCTTACCTCTACGATGCTTTTCAAATCTTGCACGTAAGTCCTTTCCGTCTCCAAAATCTCCTGCACTACTCTATCCACGTAGAGGAGCTTGGGGCTGGTGGCCGAGTCTGCAGTTGTTGGGGGCGCCCCATTTGCGTCCACTCTCCACGGGGTCCTGGGCTGCTTCTCGCTGCCCTCATCCATGTTCTGTGGCCCAGCAGGGGTGTCCTTCTGCAGCTCGCTACTGGAAAATGGCCGGGTTGGAACCAGCTCCAGTTTTATGGCCCCTGCTTCCTTATCCTGGTGAAACAAGCCCAAGTGGCTATTTGAAACCAAGGTCATTCTGCTGCCAAAGGAGCCATGGCTGTCGCGGGAAGAGGCTGAGGATGAGGTGGAGCCGAAGCTGATGGGTCTGTCACTGTCAGAGAGCTCCATGGTCTTTGGTTCAGGGGACAGGGAACCTTCAGCTGTTGTTTCAGGATGGGGAACTTCTGTTACAGCTGATGGCACTTCAGGATGCAGCCGGTGCCCATCTACATGCGTGGCAGAAAATAAAAAAGGAGAGGATGAAGCAAGGTAAGTGAGACAGTTGAAAGGAAGTCAAAACCTAGCAACCCCCCCCCACACCCCTGTATACAGTCAATAACCAAGTGGTGCCAAGTTGGCCATAGAAGGAAAGAGGGTCTGAGATGCAAAAGGAGAGCTTCAGAAGCATGCCTGGGAGCCTGACAGGAATGCAGCATCCGGCGCTGCCCTAGACCTCCTGACCTTGAACCTGCATTTCACCAGAGCACACTGGGACGCGTACACATGAATGTCTAGGAAACACATCCAGTTTCTCCAGGGTGACCACCTGGAAGGACTCACGTGCAGAGCAGCCCAGATTTACTAAGTTAAAGGTTTAGAGGTCGGGGCCAAGCAATCTGTAACTTTAACAAACACACAAGTGATTCTTATGTACTTAAAAAGCACCCTCCGGTCCAATGTAGAGGCCCATGCCTGTAATTCTTGTGGTTCAGGAGGCTGAGGCAGGAGGATCATAAGTTCAGAATCAGCCTCAGCAATTTGGTGAGACCCTGTCTCAAAAGAGAAGATAAAATAGGGTGGGGATGTTGCTCAGTGGTTAGTGCCTCTGGGTTCAATCTTTGGTACAAAAAATAGAAAAAACAGCAAACTCTTTGATTCTTACAGAATTTTGAGAGCCACTATTGGAGATTTTAAGTCTTCCACTACAGCCCCACAGAATTTAAAGCAAGGTTCCTGGCAGTACTGACAACTGTACACTTCACTTGTACACAGCACTAGAGGAACGACTCATGGATGATTATTTTCTAATATTAGGCAAGAAAACAAATATTAAGACCCACACCCCATTAGTAAGTATACAAATAAATACAGGGAGGAAATCACAAGAGCACTTAGGAAAATTGGGCTGTTATCATTTATAAGAAAGCATAAGTAGTACCATTCACCAGGTCGGAAGGTCACTCAATACCCATAGCACTTAAAAATGGGTCCCAAAGGCTCTCATGAAAATTAAACTTTCAGAAGTTGTTTTGATGGAATACTCAAAGTTTCAATCTTCTTCATTTCGTAAATCAGGATCAACATTTTTTCCCCTAAAAGAATGAGGTTCCAGATTGACAGGAGCAATATATCCTGCGATAAAGAATGTGATTGATGATGAAACTTGCTTCATTTTGGCAGGTTACCTACCTTACTATCCAAATCCATGGTTGTGGGTTTTTATTAGAAAGGAGTGAAATTTATATTTGGAAGGTTATGACAAATACATTAATATACATTAATGATCAGTTTTCAATAGGAATGTGAGTTTGTTTTGACTCTGTAATAGAGAGCAAACCACTGGCACCATTATTTTTAAGAACATAAAGAATCCACTGAGCATGGTGGTGTGTGCCTATAATCCCAGCGACTTTGAGGATTGTAAGTTCAAAGCCAGCCTCAGCAATTGAGACAGGCCCTAAGTAACTCAGCGAGGCCCTGTCTCAAAATAAAAAATAAAAAGGGCTGGGGATGTGGCTTAGGGGTTAAGCTCTTCTGGGTTCAATCCCTGGCGCCAAGAAAAAAAAAAAAAAATGAATCCAAATCTGTATCCTTCAACATAGTGACTTTTTCTAGATTATATTCGTGGCAAATATACAAAGAACATATTAGAATGTGAATACAAAATAAAGGAACTCTGGGTCAGGAATGGTAAGAAATTGTGGGAAATGAGCAATTTATCAGCACAACCGCTAACACATGGAATGAGTTTGCTGCGATTTTTAAAGCTTTTGCAATATTCTTTTTGTTTGCTCTGAAACAACTTTATGGCCTATAAAATAAGGATTGGTTCGTAGTTAAAATGCACTTGACCTAAAAAGCTTGATCCAACTTGAGTGTGGCAACCATCTGAGAATCAGCCAGGCATTTGGGCATGCTTGTAGCAGAGGGCACTTGCCTATGTGTGGGACTAGTGTTAGGAAAATCCTGGGCAGCCCAAGTAGGAGCAGATGCAAGCAGGGTTTCTTCCCAGGGGATCCACCATAAACATAACCCTAACCCTGAGGTTGAGCTCACTATAGGGAATGGGAAGAATGTAGGGGTCTTTCAAGTCCCAAAGGTCAAATGAGGATATGATTTAAGACAAAATATAAGTTGAATGTACTCAATATAAAAGGTCAGGACAGCTGGAAAGTTCCAGATCAAACAACCTATCCTCACAGATCTGGATGGACTTCTCCCCAGGGCAAGTTCTAGTTTCCTAACTGTGCAGGAATTAGTCTTCCTCTAGTCTATGAAAACCTTTAACACAGATACAAAACACTTGGCACTGTACTCATTATCAGGACAACCGAAAATCAACCCAACAGAGAGACTGATTTCTTTATCATTTCTTTTCTCTACTCACTCTCACCCCAAGTAGCCAATATAGGCTCTCCACAGATTAAAGAGGAATAAAAATTGTTTTCAGAGGAATCCCTGTTGGCCTGCTGGAAATGGTATTGCTTTAAAAACGACTTTTGAAGTTGAGAAAAAGAGGGATGTGAAAGTCGGTACAACAGGATGCCTTTGTGGATAAATCAAAGGGCAACATGAACTGGGTGCTATTCCAGGGAAGCCTTCATGTCTTCCTAAACCAGGTCATGTCCTTGAGGCCACTGAGACCCATCTATTCTCCAGGTCACCAATTAGGCACCTTATAAAATCAAATATTGCCATGTGTAGCATTAGCCAAGTTTACTGCTCAAAACTAAATACTTTCCAAAATTGTCAATGACAGAAGTGAGACATTTACAGTTGGGTCATATAATATCACATAATACGAGACCGCCTTTGTTAATGGATAACATTTTTTATGTTGACTCATTGCTTAGAAGATAATTATAGTTTCTCATAGAAGGAAATGTATCTCATAAAAACTGTCTAGTCTTGTTCTCACCTCCCTCAAAATAATTTAAGATTTCCACCCTGTCTGGACTGTTCTTTCTAATACAACTCGCTAATTATTAATATTTATCTCTAGAGTTATGCTGCTCGATGCAGTGGTCACTGGCTGCATGTGGCTATTGAGCACTCAAAATGTGGCCAGTCCAAATTGTGATTTGCTCTAGGTGTAAAATACAAACTGGATTTCAAGGACTTAGTATGGAACAAAAATCACAAATGCAACATTTATCATTTTTATATTATATGTTGAAATATTTGGAATTTGGAGTTGCATAAACTACCTATTAAAATAATCTTATTTAAATTTACTTATTAAATAATCTTATTAAAATGATTGTCACCAATTCATTTTATCTTTTTTTTAAAAATGTGACTACTAGAAAATGAATATACATGTGTTTCATAGGTAGTTTAGTTGGACCAGGTGATGCAGAGATCTGGGTTATTATTCTGTAAGATTTAAGTTGACCATATCAATCTCCGTTCACTAGTAACGATTTACTATTTTTGTGAATGGAGAGATGTAGACAGCTCAGTTTCTGCTTTTTTTGCAAACTTCACTCATTAATGAAAAATATTGTTATGAATTAGGAAACATGAAGCTGGGAGACGGCTGTTGTGTCATAGATAATGGTGCAAATTGATTTTCTATGATAAACTGAAACACCCAGAGTGTTTCTCTGCCTGGAGTGAAAAATTAACATTTGTGTAATTTGGTGGTTCTTAAACATTCTCTCTTCCTAAATTCCAAGCAACAGGCTAATAATATAGCAATCTCTGAAAACTTCTTGCCAAACAAGAAGAGATGAAATGGACATTGCCTATCATCTATCTCAGGTAGAAATTTGACTATGAATACCCCAAAATAAGCTAGATCCACCCACCTGAGGGTCGAGGTCAATCTGATCCCTGGCAGACCTGGAGATGGAGAGGATGCCCCTGTACAGGGTACATGGTGGCTTACTGATTCTTACAAATGTAAGTGCCAGTTAGCCAAGTCACCAACATTTCCTTTTTGTGCCATTTTTTCAGCAAAAAGAAAAAAATCTGGACAGCTTCCCAGTAGGTAGGCTACCCTATTTTTTACTTCATGTTGTATCTCTAATTTTTTCTAGGCAAAGCAGCTCTAATTCCGTGGCTTTTCTTTGCAAACTTCCATCATTTTAATTGCTCTCCTTTGGAACGTTAGTGCATTAGAATCAAAAGCGATACTTGTTGGCTCTAACTTGCTTCTCGGGCTGATTTAGGTTTGACATGTGACTTCCCATGGCTTCCAAGGACTGCATTCATGCATGAAACGGGGACTCAATGGGTTCCATGACCTGAGTCCATGTCACACTCCCAAGCAGTGACCTATAAGGAAAAGCAGAAACACTTCTCACTGCAGGAGTGGAGGAGGGATCAGGATTTCCAAATTCTGCTCATTGCTATTCCAGACATCAAATTCCTAGTCTGAGTTCCTTGGCAGAATAACCAGGGAGATCTAGAGAATGTACTGTCCTCAATACCAGTAAATAACTAAAATTATGCCTTCCTTATTACATGACCTGTGAGCTAGCCAAAGAGGGAAAGCAACAGAAAGACTATGGGATAAACGAGAAGCTATTCAATCAGCCAGCAAAGGTCATTTAATATAGAGCTAGCCTCTGGCAGAGTCTCAAAGTTGTAAACAACCAAATTCACATTCAAAAAAAAAATTGAGTCAAAGTTAAGAAATAAACATTCATATGTTTCAAAGACAACCCCAAGTATTTGAGAAGTATCCTTCTCCCCTATAGTTGTACCTCTGATATGGTGGATAACTCAATAGTTAAAAGCCATCAGATAATGTGGAGTTATGATTTGACTGAGAGGTGTCTCCACCAAAGCTCCTGTTAATGCCGGAATATTCAGAGGAAAAATGATTAGGTTATGAGAACTGCAGCCTGATCGGTTCATCCTAGTGTGAAAGAACTGACTGGGTGGTAGGTCACTGGGGCATGAAAGGTACTTCTTCCCCTTCCCCCTCTCTGCTTTCTGACCCTTCCAGGAGCTGAGCAGCTTTCTTCTGCCGGGTCTTTACTCCATGATGTGTTGCCTCACCCAAGGACCAAAGCAATGTAGTTGACCATCTATGGACTGAGACCTCTGTAACTGTGAGCCCCAAATAAATTTTCCTTTTTCCAAGTTTTTCTCTTTAGGTATTTGTGTCATAAAGACACAAAAGCTGAATGAAACACATGGGTTTTCACTTGTTAAGTTTTTGTTGTTGTTGTTTGTTTTGTTTTGAGACAGGGTCTTGCTATCTTGCTAAGTTGCCCAGGCTGGTCTTGAACTCATGATTCTCCTGCCTCAGTCTCCTGCCTAGTTGGGATTATAGGCATGCACCACCATGCCCTGCTTGACTTCTTGACTTTTTAAATAATAACTTGATTTTTCTTCTAAAAGGCAGGACTAGCACTAGAATTCTACATGTTCTTTAATGTTCGAGGTGTTCAATTCAGGGAACATGATTTTCATACTTATTCTGTTGCTTTTTGGTGATGAGGTAAAAATGTCTGTTACCATGTTATTTCTTAATTTTGACCAAGGTAGTATAGTAGAAGATATTAACATTAGGGAAAACTGGGTAAAGGGCTTATGGGAACTCTATATATCTTTTTGTCTTTTCTATAATTTTTTTCCAAAATAAATAGTTAAAAAAAATATTTTAGCCAGGTGCAGTGGCTCATGCCTGTAATCCCAGCTACTTGGGAGACTAAGACAGGAGGATTATGAGGTTGAGCCTGGCCTAGAGCCTACAGAAAGACACCATCTCAAAAGTGTTTAAAAACAATTTTTTGTTTTTACTGAGATACAACTGACATACAAAAAGTTATACATATTTGATAAATATGACTTAATGAGTTTGGAGGTAAGTGCACAGTTAGGAAACAAATACCACAACTATGCAATGAACACATATCCATCACCTCCAGAAGTTTCCTCATGCCTTCATTATTGTTATTTTGTAATAAGAACACAGCATAAAACCTACCATCTTAGCAAAGTTCTAAGTATATAATACAGTATTGTTACAACAGCACTGTGCTCTTATCTTGCATAGTTGAAATCTGTTTCCTTTGACTAACACCACCCTGTGTCTTCCTCTCCCCAGGTCTTGGCAACTACCTTTCTAGTAGATTCCTTATACAGTGGTATCATGTGGCATAGAAATGAGCATATGAACTTCACTAAAAACGACAACAAACTCATTGCCGACAAAAAGTTAGTAAAGCAAATAGGTATACAAGAAGATCAAGAATTGAAAAAGATATTTTGCAAAATTGCTTTGTTAAACGAGAGGCAAGGTATGGAAGAAGAACAAAGATTCTTCTAAGCTATGAAGCCTAATACTAAATATAAAGGTTCCGTGTTGGAACTTACTCACCCAGGTGGTGATAGTAGGACTTGAGGCCTCTGGAAGGTGATTGAGTCATGAGGACCCCACCCTCTGGAATGGGATTAGTGCCCTTGTAAGGAGGCCAGGGAGCCTTTTACCCACTTCTGCCAGGTGAGGACACACAGAAGTTGCCATCAAGGAGGAACAGGCCTGCATGAGACACCTAACCTGCGGGAGCCTTCCTCTTGGACTTCCCAGCTCCTGGAACTATGAGCAGTCCATTTCTGTTGTTTATAAGTTATCCAGTTTAAGGTATTTTGTTATAGTAGCCCAAATGGACTAAGATGCTAGTTGATGGAAACTAAGAGGCAAACGGCTACCTCAGTGGGGTAGGGATGAAGTAAACGGTTACTGCAGCTAATGTATTAGACAAATTGCCTTAGCTAAGTAGTGACTCCAGTCAGTCTGCTTAAAAGGAGACTGAAGGGAATTCCTTTAAGTCTTTTATACAAATGTAGTTGCTTTTACTTTCAGTGGATGCTTTTGTGTGGTGACTCAGCATGGGAAAGGAAGGAGATCATGGGGGTACTCTAAACTGTTGTGTTACACTTAGAGAGGAAACTGTTAGTTGTCCACCAAAATCCAGTCTCTTTTTTTCTTAGTGAATAGTTTCAGCTGAGCATACTTCCAGCTGCTTTTGCCATTAGATATGGCCATGTGGTCAAGTTTCCACTGATGGAAATGCTATATGCTCCTCGAGAGTCCATTTCCCCAGACATTTGACATCTTTCTTCCACATTCTTTCCCTTTAACACTGGAATCCAGACGTGGCAGGGACCCTACCTCCACAGTGAGAAGGACACCAATGCTCAGAGCCTAGCAGACCAGGAAGTGAGAGGAGCCCTATGGTTACTGGGCGAGCTGTCCTCTGCACCACAAGAACAGTCTGGTTTTCTGGAGCTGCCAAGCAGAAGGAAACGGGTGGTGAGATGAACTGAGACGCAGAGGGACACTCAATGGACACCAGTTCTTCTGGCCATGCTGTTCAATGTTTCCAGCCCTGGTACCAGACATGTGAGTGAGCAGCTTTCCAAATGCCCAGCCTCGCCATGGTGGACTGTACCTGCATGACAACCCCGAGCACGACCACCCGGTGGAGCATCTCCTGAATTTCTGACTCACATATGACTAATGATGGTCAGTGCTTCCAGTCACTGAGATTGGGGGTGATTTATTACACAGAAAGAGATAACCCGAGTCTCCATATTAACAAACTAGCCTTACCCTAATACGATTGCTAAAACTCTACATTAAAATCATCCTTATTCCCTCCTGCCAAACAACTTCAAAGTTCTTTCATGTGTTTCAGTATGTTTTAAAATATTTGCAGATGGGAAAAAAAAAAAAAAAAAAAAAAAAACACAACCCTGAGAGGGTAAGTTCTGAGTGCTCAGTTAAAGTGTAAATCAGAGACTATGGTTTCTAATTTCTAGTCCATTGTTTCTTGTACATGGATATAGATTTATAAAATAGTTGAGCAGAAAAGGAATTTAAAAAAATGGGAAATGAAAAATTCAGTATAAGCAACCTGTCTAAAGCAAATGGCAGCAGGTGTCCAAAGGGCCTACACTGTGTGTGTGTGTGTGTGTGTGTGTGTGTGTGTGTGTGTGTGTGTATGTGCATGCTTGCGCACATGAATATATCTCTGTGTGTACAGACAACTCAGAGGACAGGTCAGAATTAAATGATGACATGATAATCTCTTCTGATCAGAGGATGTACATATCTGCCCTGGCTCTGCCTCATCCATGTTGAGCTTGAACTTTAGCTTCTGGCTCATCCATGTTGAACTTGAACTTTAGCTTCCTGCCCATAAGCAAGACACCTGGATTTTATGGCTTCCCCAGGTCCCATCCAAACTTCAGGATGTGATTCCAACCCTGAAACAATCTGCCAGTCTCTGGCTGACACACCACATTACCCATTCCTAGCTGGGCTCCTGGCACAAGCAGTAACTCCTTGGGAGCAATTCTCTCCTATATCCTGCTAATGCCAGCTTTTGGATGTCAAAATATGTCACTGACTTTGCCAAGGCTTAAAAAAACCTCTATTTTTAATTTAAAGAAGAATCTGTGTTCCAGCTTCACTTTGAACAGCACCTTCCTGCTAGCCTGAAAACATCAGTCTCAAAGCAGCAACAAAACAATGACAGCCACATACACAAGCTCCATCTATATTGAACACACTCTGTTCCAAAAACATCTCTGCACAGTTGGGAGGGAGGCATTAAGCAAAATAACATTTTCTTAAAGAAAAAGGAGGAGGAGGAGGAGGAAGAGAATTCCAAGTGACTAACAATAACACACTGAGAAAATAAATCTGTCCACAAAGTACATTAAACATTTTCTTTAAGGAAAAGGAGGAAGAGAAATTGAAGTGTCTAACAATGGAGATTGGAGTAAATAAATCCTTCTCGAAGGTACAATATAAAACGATTACATGTCATGTTCTCTTAAAGGCATAGGAAACGGTTGAACTATACAATTAAGTAAACGAGGTGGTTTAATAAACAGATGTAGGATATGCTCCTAATTTTGAATTTTAATAATTATACACATTAGAAAAAACTGAGGGATATATAACACAATATTAACATTTGTTTTACCAAGGGTAATTTTCTTCCTTTACTATTTATCTGCAAACATGTATTTTCTTCAGTAAGTATGTTTTTATAGTCTGCAAAAGTACGTCAGGAAATTAAAATCACAACCTTTTTGTGTATCAAATATTTAAAAGGAAAATAATTTTTATATTCACTGTGATAAAGAAATGCCACATATATCTTTCAAAAATGTTAGTAC
The DNA here is from genome assembly GCF_902686445.1 of Sciurus carolinensis. Classification (NCBI taxonomy): domain Eukaryota; kingdom Metazoa; phylum Chordata; class Mammalia; order Rodentia; family Sciuridae; genus Sciurus; species Sciurus carolinensis. The sequence continues at coordinate 15,863,263 of NC_062219.1, forward strand.
CACTAAATTCAGATAATAAAATCAGATTCCAGTAGACAACACCATCAAATATAATCCATGCCTCCTTTCCCCTAGTCATTGCCAGTAACAAAAGTATTTCCTGCCCCAAACACTCAAAATGCGAACTGCATTTACTTCGTCAACTTTGGCTCCACTAGACTCGGACTACATTTCATCACAGCAGTTGCTAAGCATGCAATTTGCAAACATTTCTTTTGTTCCTCTAGGTTAGCCTGCACAAACCTCAGAAAGAAAGCTTTCTAAAACATTGAGCATTCAACGCGGGACAACTGAGGATTTCAGACTTCTCCCCAGAGTCGTGAATGTCAGCACTCTAGTTGTTTCAAGCTAACTTTAAGGAAAGATCCAAACCAAACCAAGACAAAAACCATTTAAGACAGACTGTAGTTCTGATGGAGGGGGGAAAAGTCATCCTCTAGACTAACTCTATTGTCCGATTTCAGTGCGTGGAATTTGCAGCGGAACGTCTGTGCTGCATCCAGCCGAGCTTCTGTCCCTCTGCTGCCCTGTGAAGAAACCCCCTGCAAGTCTCAGGAGCTGTGCACCTTCTCCGTCTCCAGCTGCTCTGGGAGGGAAGGAGCAAGTCCTGCATCCTCTCTCGGGAGCGTTCACGCAGCACCTACCTGTGCTCCATTTCGGCTGAAGCACATCGTCTGCCTCGTGCAGTGACCTCACTGGGTGCTCAGTCAGGTAAAACGAGAAGCTTTTACTAGTCCCTGCAGCGCCTTCCATGGAAATATTGCATGAGTCAGCTTTTATCTCTCAAACCCAACACACAAAGGCTTTACAAAAACCTGATTTGCAACTTTCTCACTGCCTTTTCCCCCTAGTGTGCAGACCACAGACTTCAGCATCACTGTGAGCCTTAAATGAAACATGACATCATGCAATTGAGAAACAGGACAATAGACACCACTGTGGGTAACTTGGAAATGCAGCTTCACTAAGCAACACCCTGCGATTGCCATTCTTTTGTGAACATCAAATACAACCCACGCTTGCCTAAAGCTGCTGGGGCTTTACCTTCCTGGCTCTGGCTTGGGTTCTCGCTAAGCTTCACATGAAATCAGCAAGGTCTTTGGAGCTCAGATGTGTTCAAGTTCACCTCCTGAATTATGAGCTTGTTTCAAAGCAAAGGGACACATCTGTAACATAAGATTAAAGGGACACTTGGGGAGGGGAGGCACTAGAGGCAGTCTGAATAGTTGCTATTGACAAGAACACAGTTTTCAAGGAAATAAAGTTATGTAAGAATAAGTTTAAGTTTGACTTTTAAAAAAGCGGTTTAAAAATCTGAGGGCAAATGTCTAAAACTGACCGTGATAGGCATGTCTTCAAAAAACAGTTAGGTTCCATGATTTTACATTTATAAATACTAAGTGGTACCGGCAGAAGGATCCAGTCCCCACACTCTAGGTAAGCCAGACTTCAAATTATGTGAGGTTTTTTAATTTCCCTAAGACTGCCTGACTTTTAAAAAATTCCTTATCTATTCTCATATAAAGATTCAAAAGATTTATATTTGAAAAAGGCATTGGGCTCTTTGGGGGACTGACTCAGAAGTACCAAAATACTATTGAACACTGATACCACTGCACCATGGACCTAAAATTCAAAATATGGACTCTGTCCATCTATAGACCTAGAACCAAACTATTTCAAAGGAATAAATTCCTTTAAGTAGAAGTTCCATTTACAGCATTCATTTGTGGTTGTAGAAAATAACATTAGATCCATCTTTAATAAAGCTATTTCTATCATGCCTATTAAATGATTTTAAACTAACGATGTAATAGGATAATTTGTTTTAATGCCTATTTTCCTTTCAAATAAGGCTGAGCAAACAACTGAAGTCAGTCCTCTGGATAGAACTATATCAGTCGGTTCAGAAAAAATGTGTTGGGAGGATTTCTCCTCCACAAGGTACACAGGTTCGATGGAATTCACTACCTAAGGATGCTGGAAGGCAGTCTGAGTGTCCCTGGGCTGGGGGGCTGGTCTTCCTCCTTCATTTGGACGTCCCAGCGACCTCTCTGACCTCACTGAGGTCTGTGTGCCCCACACTGCACCCGACAGTGCCTGCCTTCCTGCTTGGCTGAGTCGGCCCTGATCTTACAGAAGCTTCCATCCAGCCTTCCTGGCCGCTTCTGCCCCTGTTCCCCCTGTTAGGTAGGCAGCTCTTTATCAATGGTCTCCTGTTTACCTACTTACTAATGGTCTCTTCCTACCTGGATTGTCATCTGTGGGGACCAGGGAACCTTCCCATACTACAGATTTTAAATCCTTATGTAAGAAACAAATATCTAAACTTTCAGATGGAATGGAACATACAGAGGTTCCTGGCTTCTTGGCTCATATATTTTCATATATTTAGATATCAAGTTAGCTACTTTCATTTTCCAATGAAAGTCCTTGACTTGTTTTTCTTCCTTTGCCTAAAACCATGTTTTAAAAAGCCATTTTTGGTTGGGCGTCGGGGCACATGTCTATAATACCAGTGGCTTGGGAGGCTGAGGCAGGAGGATTGCAATCTCAAAGCCAGTCTCGGCAACTTAGTAAGACTGTCGCTAAATACAGTATTTTAAAAAGGGCTGGGGATGTGGCTCAATGATTGAGTACCCCTGTTTTTTTGTTTTTTTTTTTTTTTTGAGAGAGATCTACATATGTTACAAGGAAACAAAAATCTATAAAGCTGCTCTGTGTGAGACTGGGGGCAGTTGCCTCACCCACCAGATCAGTGAGAGTCCTGAAGGACAGGTCTGAAGTAAAGTCCAGTTAGTCCTACGGGGCATCATTCTGTGGTTCATCCACAGTTCCTGGTTAGCAAGATCACTAACTTGCATGAGTAAAGACATCTCAAATCACCTGCAAATAACTGAAACCAGCCACACTGCATCCACAAACAGCAAGGCATTATAGTATTTCAAATGTAGGTTTTTAAATTTTAAGATTTTTCAGACCAGAGGACACAACACACACACACATGCATCTGCACCCACACCCATGCTTTCTGCCTATTTATCCACCACTTGTTTGCATGAATTCACACAAAAGGCATAAGCACTGGTATCCGAGACACCTCTCTCTGCATACTTTATTTGGCAAGGTTAATCCTGGGCAAAGAGATTGCTTTTGCGCAAAATAAATTTCTTTCTAAATGACAGTAGCCACAGGTACATGCAAATGTATGCCTTGTTAGGGGATAAAGACACCATTTTAAATCTGGTGCTAGTGCTGGTTACCAATCAGGAGGGAGAGAGGTTCTTTCCAGTATCCCCACCTGGAATGGGGAATCCAGGCACAGAAAGGTAGTATCCATCTGAACATGTCTATAGCCACCAAAATATAAGTCCGCAAGCAAGGATGGCATGTGGCCTGACTGGAAAAGGGTCAGAAAGTTCTATTTTAAAAAATCCCTTTCCGGAAGTCTGCCCTAATGCCTGGAATCCCACTATGGGTTGAGTATCCCTTATTCAAAATGCTTGCGACCAGAAGGTGTTGCATTGTTTTGGATTTTGGAATATTTGCATATACCTTAAGAGACAGATCCTGGGCATGGGACCCAGGACTAAATGTGAGATTCATTTGTGTTCCACATTTACCTACACACACAACCACAAGTTAATTTTATAACTTCAATAATTTTGTGCATGAAACAGAGTTTCATGGTCTGGTATTTTCCATGCATGCCTTTATATCAGCACTCAAAATGTTTTGGATTTGGGGGCATTTGAGATTTCTGAACATTTTATTTGAAAAAAAAGTTTAGTTGTAGATGGACACAATACCTTTATTTTATTTTTTTATTTTTATGCAGTGCTGAGGATAGAACCCAGTGCCTCACGTGTGCTAGGTGAGCACTCTGCCACTGTGCCACAAGGCCAGCCCCAGATTCCTGAACATTTTAGAGACCAGGGATGCTCAACCTGAAAACAACTCCTTTTGGTTTAGGGTAAAAGTCATAAGTCAAAACTCTAATATTCCCTGGGAAGGGTTATGCAGTCATTATCAAATTCTATGAAAGACCTACCCATCCTTCCGAGTAGCCAGGGATTTTAGGAATGAGACCACACTGGGTTTGTCTAGCAGGACTGGGCAAAGGGAGACGGGGAGGTACAGGGTAGTGCTCAGTTGCAGGGACTTAGCAAGTCCTGGTTAATAGAGTCACCTTTCTGAACTTGGAGCCAGGCAACAGTTCCAAGAAGCTGGGAAACCAAGGATGAAAGAATGGTCCAGAGAAAAGAAGAAGGGCAAAGTCATGCACAAGTTTGGGGGCTCAAGAAAAGATTTTGCTTCATATCATCAATACTAGATGAACCCGATTTATAAAATACCCTGCCATTTTCAGATACAAAGGTGCTGGCAGTTACAAGGGGTGCTTCAAAACATGTGTTTTACACACAGGGTATAACAATTTCAAATGCTGGGGGAGTTGTATGTGTACGGGAACCCTGCTTCTGCTGTGATTTAAGATGATGCCATTGTGATACATTTTTTTCAGGATAAGTGATAAAACCAGCTATTTCCTGACACATAGGCTACTGGCAAAACATTCTATTTTAAGTCTATCAGAACTTTTCTTTGAAAGAGAAAAGGCATGAAATCGCATTTTCTAAGAGTAAACCAGAGAATAAGTGTTAGAAATATTGAAGTCTACTGCATTCCTGAAAGTGCCACACAGCCCCATTAAAGTCCCTTAGAAGGACACACTGACCTTCCTTCTGCAAGTGAGCGGTAATGTATTAACATCCGTCTGCATCGCAGCTATTTATTGAAAATCTATACACACTTCTGCCTGCTTTAAGCCCAGAAAACATCACCAACTACAAATTCTGCCTGGCTGTTGTTCTACAAGGTAAGATCTGCACTTGGCCAAATAAACAAAACGGTTAAGTTGCCTTTCTCCTTTTGAAAGGGTTATTTTCAAAGTAAAATAGTTTTAATGGCAGGTGAGTTTGTTTTTACAAATTTAAAAAGTCTTTACTCTGCAAAAGACAGGGGTCTAAGACAGACGAAGGCACCCAAGAAAAGCTGGAGTCAGTGTCGGAGAAATTACATGAAAACGCTGCTTGTTCGTCCTGAAGTAGCCAATGTGGCAATGGAAACCAAACTACCGATGCCAGTCACTAGCGTCACTGGACTGAAAACCTAGTCTCTCGCCCCACAGGGCACTGTCAGCACTGAGTGGGGTCCTAAGAATTTCAGAAAACAAACAGGCAAAGCCCGGATTCCCAGCAGGTTTTCACAGCCCGCCCTTCCCTTGCCCTTGAACTTGTCCCTCAGACCTACCACCAGGCAGCCACCCGGTGAACTGGGTGGCCTTGAAGGGCGCTCATTCTGGCACCCTCGCTGGTTCAGGCATCCCTCCCTGGGCTCATGTCTCTGCTTCTGGGACAATCATTAGCTTTATTTTCCCTTCTGTTCTTTCATTAGGATATTTGGTCTTTATTTTCCAGAGATGGTGACATCGAGTCTTAGTTATTTCTGAACTGAACAATTTTTAGATACCAAGCAAGTAACTATGTGACCAAGAGCTTCTTGCTTTCAGTAATCTGTGGGTCCCATCTTTAAGGACACCACTGGAGGAGTCGCTGAGCTGAACACAATGAAGGAATTATCCCTGGAAGAATGTAGACTGCTCCCAGACACATTCTTCCCCAGGAGATAACACACATCTAATCCATTCAGAACTAAAGGCATTCCACACAATCTATACTTTTGGAGACACTCTCGAAAAATGTACTTGAATTTGCAAAAGGGACTTGGGTACTTGGGTTGAAATCCTGCAGTAGTATTTTCCAAAACACCAATTAAAAGGAGAATTACAGTTTCAGAGTAATGATCATTTGCACATCCTGGCCGAGGAGCCAGCCCCTCTTTGCCAGCCTTTCCCTCTCTGTGATGCAGCTCCTTGGATGTGAGGGGGGAGGGGGAGGCTCAGTTCCACATTGCCAGTTGCCCCCACCCCTTCCACAGACCAAGCGACAGTGGGCTCAGAGGCAGTTCTCCCCAGCAGGAGGGGTGAGGACTAAAACTAGCAAGGCAGACACAGATGAGCTGCTTGGAGCAAATTTAGATCAGTCTCTGAACTGGTTCAAGACCCCCTTCCCAACCCCTTGCCACTCTTCACCCTGGGCGATTACCATCCTTCAGGATCCTCCAAGTCAAGCTTCCCACTCCCAAAGCTAAGGGCAAGGTCAGGATGGCTGACAGCCTAGCCTCTGAGATGGGCAGTCTGTGAGCAAATGAGTTCATCTCAGGGGACTCTCCAGTTTTCAGGACTGAAGTGGGTGATGGGAGCTCATATTCCTTTGGCCTCCTGCACTAGGGCAAGGGGACAATCCCATTCCGGCAGGAATCTCTACAAGGCCAGATACAGGCTCTGCTCCAGCAAAGCAGAACTCGTTCTTAAGTGTGATAACATTTCTTTCCAGGATTTTTTCCCTTTGTAACTAAAGAAGGCAACAGCAACAAGGGCCGCAGACCCAGATTAAGCGATGACAACAGTCTGAAATGCCCACCTGCTGCTGTGGGCACTGATCTTCGCCTTTGGGGATGCTGGTGGTACACAGAGCAGCAACCCCACGACCACTCCCTCCATGGCCCCTCTATTTTTTGCAGAACCAGGGACCGAACTCAGGGCCTCACACATGCTAGGCAAGCACTGAGCCCCTTTTGATTTTTATTTTGAGGTAGGGTCTAACTAAATTGCCCAGGCTGGCCTCAAACTTGCCATCCTCCTGCCTCAGCGTCCCCAGTAGCCAGGATCACAGGCGTGTGTACCCACCCGGCCTTTGTCCCTTCTCTTGATTTTAACAGCATGGACCATTATTCGCCTTCACTTACTGGGACCCACTGAGCCCCAGGTTCCGTGCTGGGCACAGTGAATGGACCTGGGCTGTCTTCCTGGAATGCCTGTCATGCAGGATTGGACAAGTCTCTAAGAGTGACAAGCGTATCCAGTGTGAGGCAGCCATGTGGGGCACCGCAGTTACAAACTACCGAGGTCTGTGCACATAAACATCTGCTGTGTTTGTCTAGACTGCCTCTCCCCCACTCTCAAACTGTCTGTCAAACAATCCTGAAAGTGAAGAGCAATTTCCTATTGACAGTAAAATCAAGTTCCATTAGGTTGCCTTCCCTTAGAGTCCTCGTTCCAATCTGAGAGACGAGTTGGACTCATCTTTCATCTCATATTTAATTACTCGGTATCCAAGCTGAGAGTCAAACTTGCTGAAAGTTTTTGTGAGTCTAAGCACTTGCCTAATTCCCGGTTCCCACAGAGGTACATGAAGTAACTTGTTTATGTTAGCAGAACAAAGGAAAGGCAAAGAGCTCTCTGCTCCCCTGCAGGTCATCTTAATTAGGTCACGGAACAAGTGCAACCAAATTTATTTTGGTTTATTCTGAATAAAAATTATCAAATCCTTTAATATATGAAAGAAGAGGGAAAAACAAACTAGGAATACTAGCTGTTGGAAGGGTGGGGTCAGAGATTTCTTCACTACCCCTTGGATCCCTGTCCCTACACTTTATTAAATACGTATTCTGTATATAATTAAATATAAAAAGGACAAAATAAATGTATGTGATGGGTGATGGGTATTCCCCGTGTGCTGCCCCTACTCTGACCTCCATCCCACCTTCTCGGTCCCAGGGGTGTACGGCCCACTCCCATGCTAGCTAGTGTCCAGGTAGGTTTGACTAATGGGGACACCAATGCTATGAGGGAAATGGACATTTCTTCTGCAGCTTTGTTCAGTAGGGATCTGGTGCTCAGCAGTAGCTGCATTGAGATCACTTCTTCGTGACTCAGGCCCTTCCCTGAGTTCCCTAAATCCCATCTTGTCCCCTGGTCCCTCCAGGGTCCCTGCATGTTGTTCCAGAAGTCAGAGGCTAAGGTTTGCTGCAGTTACTGGCTCCTTAAGCCACCCTGACTCTTTAACAAAGAATTCCTTCATTGAACCCTTTGTGTGAAGCAGCTGAGCTGGCTCTGGACCCTGCAGATCCCAGGCCAATATAATTTCATATGAACTCCTGAACATTTGGTATATAAAGCAGAGAGCAGTTTGGCTTCACGTGCTTATTTGAAATGTTGACCCTTGCGTTTTACTCCATGGCATGATGTCAAATTTCAGCCATTTTTAATTTATGGCTTTAACATTTTTAAAAAATTTGTTCTTTTTAGATGTACAGGACAGTAGAGTGTATTTTGACATATTACACATACATGGAGTGTAACTAATTCTAATTAGGATCCCATTCTTGTGGTTGTACATGATGTGAAGTTTCACAAGTCGTGTATTCATATGTGAATATAGGAAAGTTATGTCCAATTCATTCTATTTCTCCTATTCCCGTCCCTCTTCCTTTCCCTTTATTCCATGTTATCTAATCCAATGAACTTCTATTCTTCCCTCCCCTTCCCTTGCTCTGTTTGCATTCACCTATCAGACAGAACATTCAGTTTTTGATTTTTTGGGGATTGGCTTATTTCACTTAGCATGAGAGTCTCCAGTTCCATCCATTTGCCAGTAAATGCCATAATTTCATGCTTCTGTATGACCAATATTCCATTGTGTATATATACCACATTTTCTTTATCCATCCATCTGTTGAAGGGCACCTAGATTGGTTCCATAGCTTAGCTATTGTGAATTGAGCTGCTATAAATATTGATATTGCTGCATCACTGTAGTGTGCTGATTTTAAATTCTCTGGGTATAAACTGAGGAGTGAGATAATTGGGTCAAATGGTGGATCCATTCCAAGTTTTCTAAGGACTCTCCATACTGTTTTCCAGAGTGGTTGTACCAATTTTCAGTCACACTAGCAATGTATGAGTGTGCCTTTTCCCCCATGTCCCCACCAACATTTATGATTAGTTGTTTTTATGGATTGGATGTGAGGTGTCCCCCACAAGCTCACATGCGAGACAATGCAAGAAGGTTCAGAGGAGAAATGATTGGGTTGTAAGAGTCGTAACCCAATCAGTGAATTAATCCCCTGATAGGGATTAACTGAGCCATAACTGAAGTGGTGGGGTGTGGCTGGAGGAGGTGGGAATTGGGATGTGACTATGGGGTATATATTTTGTATCTGGAGAGTGGAGTCTCTCTCTGCTTCCTGATTACCACCTAATCTGCTTCCCTCTGTCACACTCTTCTGCCATGTTGTTCCTGTCTCACCTGAAGTCCTGAGGAATGAAGCGGGCTGTCAATGGACTGAGACCTTTGAAACTGTGAGCCCTCAAATAAACTCTTCCTCCTCGACAGTTGGGCTGGTCAGGTCATTTAGTCACAGCAGTGAAAAAACTGATGAAAACACTTGTACTCTTGATAATGACCATTCTGACTGGAGTGAGATGGACTCTCGCTGTAGTTTTAATTTGCATCTCTCTAACTTCCAGAGATGTTGAACATTTTTTCATATATTTGTTGACGATTCGTATTTCTTCTTCTCAAAGTGCCTGTTCACTTTGGATGTATGGCTAATTTGATTCAGGCCAATGAAATACACATTTGATTGGAGCCTATTCCATGCCAGAAACATTTTCACTTTTGCTATGTACCAGTCTATTTGTTTATTCAGTATTTTGGGGGCTGCTACCTTGTGCCAGACACTGTCGTCTTCACTGAAGACACAACAGTGAGTAAAACAGTGAAAATCCCACCTTTCTCGAGCTTATTTTCTAGCAGGCGCTAGACAGACTAAAATCCTACTATCACAGCTCGTCAATACCAGAAAGATACTTAGGGGTTCTAACTCTATCTGTTGCTTGACTGGCCACTTATAACATCTCACCAAGTGCCTCCCTCTCTGGATTCTGTGCCTGGGCACTCCATCCCTGCTCAGACAACCCACCTGACTCTGAGGCAGTCCTAGTCTTTAAAGAGCTTTCTCACGCAGAGCTGAAGGTTTTTAAGGACTGACACAGGAAAACACAAGAGAAATTACACCTCTGTCCTGTGGTTCCTTAGATATTTGAGGTGGGCTGTCAACTTCTCTCTGTTTTGCCTCCTGATTCAGATATTCATGGAGTACTGCCCTGGAGGCAGGGTTTGTGTGGGAGTCCAGGGTACGGCGCAATGTGCGAAAGTGCTTACAAATGGCACCAACCCTGGCTCACCTTCTGTGGGCATCCAAGACTTTGCTTTCCTACTGCTTCCACCCAAGTGTTTTGGAATGTCAGAAGCCTCATGCCAACTCTCTACTGTGACACACATTGAAAAGACACGATTTTTAGAGAACAAGTGTGCTCTCTGCTCTTCCAAGTCAGACCCTCAGAAATAGCAATGACACTGTCCTCCAGGAGCATGGAGTTTGGCCAAGGGGACAGACACCAGACCATCGCCTGAGTAGCTGACTGATGACTTAAGAGATGTGCATCAGGTAGGGTGGCACAGGTGTTGGGAAACATGGAAAAGGAAACCAGGTCTGGTTTGGGGTGGTGTGGGAAGGCTTCTGGAAGGAGCGATGTGTGAACTGACACGGGAAGGTTGCAGAAGAGGGAACGAGGGGAGCATCTTGGAAACCAAAGATGGTTCATGCTGCTTTGCTTCCTGAAGGTACAGACTGCAGGCACCCCTGGCACTGTGCCCATGGTGACCAGCTGTACTAGTTAGCTTTTGCTTTGCTATGACCAAAATATGAATTGATAACACCTGAAAAGAGGGAAAGTTCATTTGGAACTCATGGTTTCAGAGGTCTCAGTTCATAGACAGCAGACTCCATTGCTCTAGGTCCAAGGTGAGGCAGTAGATCCTGGGGGAAGGGCCCAGCAAAGGAAAGAAGCTCAGCTCACAGAGGGGTCAGGAAGTAGAGAGAAAGGAGGGAAGGGGCCACAGGGAAGCTGCACCCTTCCAGGGCACACCCTGTGACCCATTTCCTCCAGTTACCACCCAGTTAGTCCATTCAAACTAGGACAGACTGATTAGGTTATACGTCTCATAATCTAATCATTTTACCTCTCTATATTCTTCCATTAACAGTAGATCTGGGAGACAGCTCATATCTAAACCAAAACACCACTCAACCTAGATTTTTTTTTCTTATTTGCAAATATACTGCTGTGTAGCACAATTACCAACTACATTTACTATAATAGTCCCCCTCCTGGAAATGATCATCTATTCTCCTTCTACACACAGGCATGACTACTCCTTTAATCTGTATATATATCAATCTTCTCTCTTTTCAGCTTTTTTTCTTCCTCCGGACACTAGGCAGAGCTGCTTGGGTAGCAACCATGACTCTGATCTTGCCCTATCACTTGGACAAACAGGGTCCTATTAAATCGTAGTTACAGTAAATCACAATGTAAACTTCCCTGCCCAGTGTTTCCATCTAGGTATAATCAGATTAAGATGAACACCAAAGAAGCTCTTAAAGAAGGGATCAAGAAAGGACATGCAGGGGAGAGAAGCTGGTCACTCGACTCAGTTTGTCTTCATGTTTCTAGGGGCCTCATGAACTGATTGGTTATATCTGAGCCTTGGGTACTTTCTAGGACCAGCTGGTCACCCGACTCAAGGGACTTAAAGCCAGGGACAACGGTCCAGTCACCAATATGATTCCAGACACTAGACATCTGCTCAGGAGTCCGTACAAATCAGAGCATAACAAAATGGCAAACCCTGATGAATTAAGCTGCTCTAATAGTACCGAGGAGATATTTTCACTATGACTACTGGTTATCTTCCCAGTGATTTAGTAATAAAAACCATCTCCAAAGGTGAACTTACTTTGTGCAATCAATGCTATCACTTACCACTCATGAAATGATGAAAGGACACAGGTCCAGAGTTGAGATGTGTGGAAATCTCAGCTTGATGGACAACTGTCATCTTGGCCAAGTCACTAACCACATTGGGTTCCAGATTCCTTCCAGATTAGTAAGATCAGAGCTCTGGATTCTCTGGCAGTCAAGAACACTTTCTAAATGCCTGAATCGAAGATTCCATGATTTGGAGTGATGTTTCTACACTGCGAACTATTTCTTAACTTCATAGTCTTTCTCAAGGCTCTCAAACAACTTTAGGATCTTAAATGTGGTGCCCCTGCCACAGTCAGCTAACCAGATGTTGATGCATGAACAGGAACATGTGGCCTCTGGATAGGAAAACGGAATGACACTTCCTGTAATTCCTTATGTGACAGAATTTGTGATAGACATCTTAATTCAATTATTGTCAAAAGGGAAGTTCCCTACAAAAAAGTTCAACATCATCTGACAGTAGACCAGTGTCTAGCCTTCGGTTTAGCTTTTTATATATCCACTGACATCATCTCCACTTTCTGCAAAATTGCATTCTGGAAACCAGTTATAAAGTATATAATGAAATAGCTCAGGCTACCACAGGGGTCTTGTCATAATTTGTGGCAGCATCCCAACCATGTACCTGCTCTAATTTACCTTGGGATAGCAGTAATATAGAAGTTGGGCTAAATACACAACTGTAAAAATTATACTTCTATAATACACAGACAATGTAAGTATGGTTGGCTCTAAATCATTGAAGGAGCTCTTATTCCTTAAGTTTACACTCAATTATGGTTTAGTCAGCTTTTTCAACACTATAACCAAAAAACCTGACAAGAACTATGTAGAAGAGGAGAAATTTATTTTGGCTCATTGTTTCAGAGGTTCAGTCTGGGGTTGGCCCACTCCATACTTCTGGGTCCCAGGTGAGACAGAACATCATGATGAAGGGGTATGGTAAAGGAAAGCAGATCAGGATGTGGTAATAGGAAGCAGAGGGAGCTCTGTGTACCAGTAAATATAAATCCCGGTGACCCATCTCCTCCAGTCATATCCTACCTGCCTACAGTTACCACCCAGTTAATCCATATCAGTGGATTAATCCACTAATCAGGCTATACCTCTCATAATCTAAACTTCCCAAAATTCTTGCATTGTCTCACACACGAATTTTGGGGGGATATTTCATATCTAAACCATAACAAATTGTGAAGATTAAAACAAATTTGCTGAATGCTGTATCTTGGGTAAGCCTTCATGGAGACTAAGACCAGAAGATTCTTGGTGGCTATCCCAGCCCAGTTTACTTCCTTTGACTAACAGGGCTGATTGATTTATAAGGGGCTAGGAATGGATTCTGGCAAAAGGATTCTGACAGTATTCTGGCATTCAGATCTATATTTTTTTCAGACATATATCATAGCTTCTATTTGGGGAGCTGAGGATAGGGTTGGGGATATTAAAGACTTGGTGCCTGAGAGAGACGTGGGGAAGGAAATCCGGCATGATGGACAGAATGAGAAAAGGCCGTGAGGCTCAGGGAAGTACTGGCGTCTGATTTTGACTATGAAGCATACTCAGCTAGCTGCACTCCTAGAAACCCCAGAGCCTGTGTCTGCCCCACAGAAGAAACAAGAGACTGGGTGGTTTTTTGTTTTGTTTTGTTTTGTTTTTTTTTAAAGGCAGGAAATATTACAATAGTAATATTACAATAGTAATATCTCAGTCAACACAAGAGGAAGGAGGGTCCCTTTCCCACACAGAAAAGAGCGAGGAGTTTCAGCAGCCTGGGGGTAGGGTCTGGTGGCCCACCAGCGCAATTCCTCCAGGGAGCTGGGAACTCAGTACCTCTGGGCAGGGGCCCCAGGAGATGTTGCCTGAGACAGAGGGGGGACACTGAGGCCATCCTTAGGGCAGTGGCAGGGACAACTGCACTGGTGAAGCTGTCTTTTATGTGACTTCACCTGTACCCACGGGCCTGGTGAGGCTTTGTAGGAACCAAAGATTTCCCCAGCAGTTGAGTCGAGACTGGGCAGTCAAAATGACCTGCAGGCCTGTTGTCTGGTCAATACAGTTTAAATATTTTTGAACCCATAACCCCAGATTAAAAACCAGAATGCCTCACATAAAAATTCAGATGATTATTATTTTTTGGCAGGGAGAAGAGGTGCCAAAAAAATGAAATACAAACATTGGTTCACACTCGTCTAATATTCCCGCTCAGCAGCAATGCTTCCCCCTGGCTGGGCGATGTCAGTATGCCATAGTCCCTGCCACCCTGTTAGTACCACACCCTCCTACTCCCTCCTTTCTGTGATCTTCCGGACCCTTGAGGCATCTGATTCTGGAAGGCGCACGTGGACGCATCTGGATACTGCACCCTATACTAGGGGAGTAGTCCTGGAAACTACCCAGTTATATCTTCCAGTAAAACCAATTTATTCCTCTTCAGTTTGTAAACCATACCAAAATGAAATGTAAAACAAAAACAACAACAACAACAAAAACACCCTAAAAAAATCACCTGGTTACTTTAGACAAGATTAGGGCATAAAAAAGTGCCATAAGACCCATCTTCCCACCATGGGGAGATCTGGTGGGGGAGGGGGAGGTGAGGAAGAGGCAAAGCGGCCCCCAGGAAAGGCTGGGAGGCTGTTAACTGCAGGTCAGGAAAAGTTAGTCCATCTTCATTTTTTCCATTATTTGTATGAATCTGTCTCTTATCCTACTAGTTTGTTTATAAACCTACATTTCAATAAATGTTAGAATTTGCTCAGGGTTTCCATGAAGGAATTAAGATAAAAGCAGCAATTTAACTGCTTATTCTGCCAAACCAAACACCCAGGTAACTGGTGTTATAGTTTTGATACTGAAAAATATCTCTAAACAGCCTGATAAAACCACATCCCCCAAAGAATGCCACACTGAATTTGCTGGTGACACTCGGGGATCCTGCCATCCATACACCCTTACAGAAGTCCTGAAGTGGGGATTCATTTATTTTCTTTGTGGTACTGGGATGGAACCCAGGGGTGCTCTAGCATTCTGCTACACCTCCACCCCACCCCGCTTTACATTTTTCATTTTGACACAGGGTCTCACTAAGGTGCATTGCTGAGGCTGGTCTTGACCTTGCAGTTCTCCTGACTCAGGCTCCTGAGAGGCTGGGATGACAGGCCTGTGCCACTGTGGCCAACAGTCAAGATCCACTTACTGTAAATGCCAAAATTCACACATCATATCCTAATCTGATGAAACTCTAGTTTTGTTGTGACTTTTTAAAAAAAACAGGGCAGAAGTCAAGACTTAGAGGGGCTGGGTGTGTGGCTCAGGGGCAGGGCACTTGCCTAGCACACCCAAGGCCAGTGAGGTCCTGGGTTTGATCCCCAGCACTGGGGGTGGGGGTGGGGACTTGAATTGAATACCCGAGTCCCATCAAAATGAACAATGACTGTAGAAATGAGGAACAAGTAGTCCCCTAACTTGGAAGAACACTTGTGAATTTTGACACTGACCACTTATGAAGACAGCTGGAGGACTTGGTTAATCACCAGCATTTTTCCTAGAAAGGGGAAAAAGCCCTATCCTGTCCGCCATGCTGGTGTTTATTTCTTTCTGAACCCTGGAGATAAAAATTTTAATATGCAGAGGCCTCCGAGAGGATTTGCAGACACAGCCTGTCTTTGCAGAAGGACCTTCTCTGATATGTGATCTCTCCCCTCAGGAGAGGAGCAGGAGGAGGAGTGGGCTGGTGAGGGGGATAGAAAAACAAAACCAACCACTTTCCCTAATCCTGAAGTGGAAGAAAAAGCAGAAAGCTAAAAGCTTCCCTGAGGGAAAATACGGCTCCAGACTGCAATGGACGCAGCAAGTCTAGCAAACTTAGACTACTTCACCTGCTCGCATTTCCTTCCAAGTCTTGAGGTTCCCTTAAAGGCACTTCCTATCCTGAGCAGGGGCACTTGCTTGTGGAAGCCAGGGGCAAGGCCTGGAGTCCGCTCAGCGCTGGTCAGGCTGTTCTCTGTGACCCTCTGCAGGCATGCACCTTCCCCATGTTTCTCTGGAAACCCTATGGCCAAGAAAGCGTCAGAGGGCAGGGGGTGCTTCTCCTCTTACGCATGGAAAAATGTGACTTCATGAATTTATTTTTTAAGAGTTCCTCTGAAGATGAACTAAACCATTTTTTGCTTATGAGAATGAGTGTCTGACGGTACATCTTCAAAATACACGTTGCATTCCATTCTATTGTAGGCATTGAGATCTTAATCTATTTGGACATTCTATTACATCAGCTATTATAATGGTGCTGGAAACCAAAGGCGGTGAATAGAGCTGGCAATGGGTCACACACACTCCAAACAGCACTTTCCAGGTGTGAGCCAACGCCACCCAAGTCACTGTGCAATGGTGCCCCCCACCCTGCCCTGCCCTGTACATCCCACCTCTAATCCCCAAGGAAGTAATTAAACTTAATGAAGTCATGAGGGTGGGACCCTAGTCCGGCAGGCCTGCTGTCCTCATAAGAAGAAGAGACACAGAGATCTTATCTCTCTCCATGCAAAAGGCCATGTGAAAACCCAGTGAGGAGGCAGCCATCTGCAAGCAGGAAGAGAAACCTCACCAGGGATCACCCTGAGGCCCCTCTCTGCAGCTGGTGTCTCTCCATGTACCTTGGCCATTGTCACATCTGAAAGCTGGTGCAGACAGAGGAAGGATGAAGATCAGAACACGGGTTTGGGTGAGGGTCTTCGACTTCTGTAGGTGCCAATAATAATGTGAACAATATTACCCACAGTGAACTTCCCAGTACCCTCTGTTCCATGTTCCGTAGTCCATAGCTATCTAGTTGTGGTTTTAAAATAGCAAAAGATGTCTGTGTCTCATTTGATGAAAATTTAGTTTTACATATTTGGTGATATTAAAGAGTGAAGGATGGAGTGAGATATACCTTGTTTCAAATTTTACACCTAGGACTTATGATCATGAACTTCCATTTCAGTCAACCTTAGTCTATGTTCAGAGAACAAACTTGTTTCTTGGGGTTACCTTTTCATTTTGATATAATGCTTTAAAAGCACCCATCATGGTGCATGCATGGACACCACTCCTCACCAGACCAAAGGTCCTTCTCCATCAGCCAAAATGAAGAGACTCAACCTAGCAGGCAGCCAATTACATTAGCTATCCCCCTATTAAAGATGGACAACTGCCTAAAAGTTTAAAAGAACCCCAAATACAGGTAAATCTAAACTCATTTCATTCATTTCTTTTTTCTGATTACAACGTGGAAGCAATCACAAGCCTCACACGCATCCCCATTACTAAATAATTCATGCCTTCCTAAAGAACTGTTGCTTATTTCTTAACAATTCTGCTTTCTTGTCATCTATAGATACACCACATTGTGGAGCCTTACAATGACCAAATTTTTAACACCATTAATTTATTATTTCTTTAGCAAGTGTTTAAGAACGTTTTAAATATGTAGCCCAAGAATGAGAAACAAAGCTGTCCAATCCACAGTTCCATCCTGAACGTTTCAGGAGGTTTTAGGGAGAGACGGCTATGTTCCTAGCCAGCGTGAAAGACTTGCGAAGGACCAGGTGACGTTCTACATGCACTGGACCAACTCTCCACAACCCTCTCAGGACTCAGGGCCCTTGTGACCATGTCATTAGGAACTCAACACACAGCAAGTGGAGATGCTTGGTGAGCAATGCTGTGAAATAGAGGTGCCAGGATCCAAGCCCAGGTAGATTTCAGGGACTGTCCTCTCAGTCCCTATTCACTTATCAGCTCTGCCAGACAAGTGGATTTAAACTCAGACTTACAGAATTAGAGGGCTTGGGACATATGTCTTGGGGGGCTGAGGCCTTAGAACAGACCAGTAGTATGAATTTTTGTTTTATGGAAGAAGAAGTAGAAGCCTGGAACAAGGATCATCCTAGGTGCTCTGACCTCTGGTTCCCAAAATAGCCAGCATCCAAAGCCCTTGGCTGGCCGGCTGGCACGCTGATTCCACCCCTGGGGCTCTAACACTCTGGGATTGGGGTGGGGCCTGAGAATTGCTAACAAGTGTGCAGACAGTTGAGCTGTGGTCCTGAAGGCACGCTCTGAGAATCAACACCTACTCGGTGAGTGGCATCTTTCCGATGGATGGCAGATCCAGCTGCTCTGTGGCTGAGGAGAACCCTCAGCTGCCAGAGCAAGCCTGAGCCAGCCAGGGATGGCCTCCCTCCCTCCATGAAGCTGAGACACGTGGCAAGCTCCCTTCTGGCACTCCCTCTGATATGGGACACCACGAAGACCCTCTGTACCCTCCCCTGCACACAGCCAATGTGAAACCACAGGAACCCACTTACTGCCGAGGACAAATATTATTCTCACTGTGAGTTATTTACCAAAACTTGTGATCTAAAATTTGGCTCTATCAATGCTAAACATAGCAGGAATTAGCAAGAATAGCGGGGGCCGTGAATGGCTGCCAGCATTTATCCTCAGAAGGGGAGGACAACCAGATCATTTCAAAGTTTTCATTTATTTACATTATAACTCAAAAGGAAATTTTTTGTTTATTTGTTTAGTTAAAAGGGTCCATTGCCTTCATTAAAATCCCTAATAACTATTTCAAAAGGAGGGACACTGCTTAATTATTGTTTAAACTTGCCATATTTAAAATTACTTGCTCATGTCACCTCATGGGGGTTCTGGGCTTCAGCGATTTAATGAGTGGGTGGCACCACTGAGCTCCGCACACACTGAAGGCTCACACATGGGCAGGCACACATGCTAGTGCTCCAGTTAGGTAGGCAAGCCAGGTATGGTTGCTTGCAAGGGCAGGAAGGTAGGGGCTAAATGGCAGAGCCTGAGCCCAGCAGACAGACCTCATAATCCAAAGTCTCTCTTCCTGTTAGCCTGGGGATTCAGAGAAAAGGCACTCCAGAAGCATCCACGGAGCACCGACATCTACAAGGCAATCCTTTGTTACATAGTGGAAAGCTCCCAGGTCTGAACACGGGTGGTCACTCCACACTGAGTGAAGGCATCTTCTCAACACCTGGCAGGCACCAGAGACCTCAAGTTAGGGCTCTAGAGAGCTGTCACTTTTTTTGGTCAAATTTTATTCTGATCTGGGTGCGGTGGTTCACACCTGTGATCCCAGTGGCTCAGGACCCTGAGGCAGGAGGATCGTAAGTTCAAATCCAGCCTCAGCAATTAGAGAGGTCCTTAAACAACTCAGTGAGACCCTGTCTCTAAATAAAATATGAAAAAGGACCAGGGATATGGCTCAGTGGTTAAGCACCCCTGGGTTCAATCCCTAGAACCAAAAAAATAAAAAATCTGAAATAAATATACATCCATAGGAAACTGCAACAACAAAAACATCAGCAACCCTACAACAAAAACCCAGAAGATGTACCAGGGAATCTCCTAAGCCCTGCACTGAGTTCCCTAAAGAGAACGGCTCACATAGCTGTGGCACAGTGGCAGATTTGATGCTGGTCCAGTCTGCAGGGCACACTCAGCCTCCACCAGTCTTAAGGGTGGTTACATTTTTGGGTGTGAAGAAATAAAAAGGAACTATAACAGAAAAGAACAAGTCACCAATTTCATTTTGTCTGATGTTAACTTTGAAATTTGCCTTTGTATCAGTAGTGATGGAAAAGGTAAATATTAAAGAAACACATTGTAAAAATTAGACTCCCTAAAAAATGTTTTTCAGAGATCGAGATTAATAATGATACATTTTCGAATCATCTGTAGACACACATGCTGATCAGTGAAGTCAAAGACCCTTTCAAAGTAAGAGAACCCAAGATTCGTCGTACACAGATCCTAACCCACCCGGACCCCCACATCTGCACAATTGTTGAAAAAGAATCAACAAAGAGCTTATATGGAGGTGCCTGTATCTTGTTGCATTTCCTCAAATAATCTTTAGCTTCCATTACTGTATTTGTTATATATAAGTTTAATCAATTTAGTAAAATATTGAAAACATTCCTCCTTGAGCATACTTAGTTCTCATGAGTGCAAATAATAAGACTGGGTATTTCAATGAGCTGGAATAGGTAAGGTGTGTGTGTGTGTTTTGTGTGTGTGTGTGTGTGTGTGTATGTGTGTTTAGTTGTCAATGGATCCTTTTTGTTTGTTTGTTTAATTTACATGTGGTGCTGGGTATTGAACCCAGGGCCTCACATATGCCAGGCAAGCGCATTACCATCGAGCCTCAACTCCAGCACCAGCAGGTAAGGTTTTACTGGATCTTATTTTCATAACACATTGTCAGCTTAAGGAGTCAAACTCTTAATGAGCTAACCAACTTCCTTAACTAACAATTAATCTAATGACCAAAACTAATATCCTTCAAAATTGATAGAGCATGTGGTGAGGTAGCTCACAACTGAGCTTCCTGTTTGATGTGTTAGCCAACATTTGGTCTTTACCCCTAATGTGATTTTAAACAGAAAATCAAACAAACTCACAAAACAAACCATCAGACGGTCCAAATGCCTTGAGAAGCTCATGAGAAGCAGATTCTCAGGTCTATCAAAGAAGATGGAAAGGACTTTCATAAGCAGGTACCAAAGTGGGGCCATTTTTTATTCTTCCCCATAAGAAGTTGCTCTGGTGTTAGGAAACAAAACACAGCCTTTCCCTTGCACTGTAGGAAACTGTCTGCATCCTCTCTCCCTCCAGTGAGGCTGGCCAGAGTAAACAGATGTTTCAATACGTGGGGAAGCCAAACTCCCCTCCAGCTGTACACAGAGAGCTGTCACCTCCCGCTGGGATCATCTGAATTCCCAATGACCCAGCAGAACCTCAGCAAAAAGACTCCCCTTCCCAGGGCTCGCTAGGCAGGACTCTGAAAGAGAAGCTCCACCTGGAACTCCCCGGCGCCCCTCCGACACCCCAGGCACTCAAGTGTCAGTGCAGCATCCTTGGTCTATCTGGTCCTCTGTCTCCACTCAGGGCTCCCTCCTTCCAGGGCCGGTGCCCTGAGCTGCGCCACTCCACAAAGATTCCCAGGACCTGGGACAACCAAAATAACCTGCCCGAGGCAAGAGTCAGAATTCGGCAAGCCTGGGCCCAAGTTCAGGGCTTTCTCCATTGCCCACAACAGGGTAGGCAGGTTTGTAGCTCTCGGTAATTAAAATTGAACAATTTATCCATTTTCTTAAACTCAAGAATTCATAAATTGTCTGTGATGGTCCTTATGTTACTAGAATCCAGTCATCAAATATATTCTATTTCAGCACCTGGAGAAATGTTTAAAGTGCTTAAAAGTATTCTTGTATTTAAAAGTGTTCTCATAGAAACCTGGTGTCCAAACAGTCTTCCAAAATATATCTCTATGTACAAGCATATATTATAATGTGAATAGATACATATGTTTAAGACCACCAAAATAGTAAAACCAAGGAGATTGGGCATCACATAACTTTTCACACCTTCTTGTTAATTCATAAGTAATTTTATTCTTTGATATATGATGGAGTCTTCTATTTAATACATATGATGTAAAGAGACAACCCTCTCTGTAACAGCTTTAAAGTATGATTTCTAAGACCACTAAAGCACCATGAGATGACTCAGTCTTATGCACACGAGAATACTTTTTTAGGGGGAGGGGTACCCAGGATTGAGTCCAGGGGTGCTTAGGCACTGAGCCACATCCCCAGTCCTTTTGATTTTTTGAGACAGGGCTTCACTACATTGCTGAGGCTGGCCTCAAACTTGCAATTCTCCTGCCTCAGCCTCCTGAGCTGCTGGGATTACAGGAAAGTACTACCACACCCAGCAAGAATACTTTTAAAGAATATTCACCTTAAGACAGCTTTTCCTCTTCATAGATGGTTTCTTGTATCTCTGAACTTAAAATCCCATGTCAAATTATGCTCATAAATTAGTCATTCATTTTTTAACTTCTGGTTGGCTTAAAATTCCTTTAGGACAATTTGCATAGAAATGCTGTTGTCCTAGAAACATACCCAAAGTCAAGTCAATTCCAGTGTTAAAGCATCTTCAAAGAAGGCAGAAGGTGTGTGTGTGTCTTTGTGGAGTATGTGTGTGTGTGTGTGTGCAAGCAGATATTCAAAGTGTTTTAAAGCAAGATTAATGCGTCTAAATATCATCCTATGATTGCAAATTAAAACTGCAGAGTTCATTCTGGAGCTGGCCATCTGCCCTCACTACTGACCTTCAAGTGGCTCAGACCTTCAAGGAGAGGGGAAAGACACCAGGCCAAGCGCGGTCCACCCCTCCCTGTCTGCAGCATACTGCCAGTGTCTTGCTTCTCCTACAAATTCCTGCTAGACTTCCTGGGACTTTCCATTTAAAGCTGTCAAAGAAATATTTTAAAGGATGTATGGACTTGAAAACATATTTACAGAAGGAAGACAGGCTAGAATACTCTCTGGGATCTGAGGTCTTCATTGCAAATTATGACCAGGGCTCTGGACACTATTTTAGGCCAATACTTGCATTCTGTATTCCCTGCATAACTTACATCAGAGATGGCCTCAGGTTCCCTTGACTTGTTTTGAAAATAGTCAAGGCAATGTTAAATGCACATATTTCAAGTAAAGATTCTACATTTGAATTTAGAATTTTTATTGTTTTTGTGGTCCCCCCGCTTTCTTCCTGACAAGTGTGACTTAAATAAATGTACTTAGTCACTTTCAAGATGTTTTCACACAAGATCCCCCTCCATTCAAGGAAGGCATATTTTGTTTCAAAAACATTCCAGTGACCAGATATATAGTTCATGATAGAAACATCAGAGTCAGACCTTTAGAAAAGAATAACAGTGGAGCTCATATCTGTTAGACGCTACCATGAGCAGTTGAAATGCAGGTCTTGTTCAGTACTCATGAGAACTTTATTATTTCCACTGTACAGATGAGCAATCTAAGGCTTATGCAAGCTATGTAACAAGTCCAAGTTTACACAAACGGAAGGCAGAAAACCCAGCAATCTACCTAGATTTAGTGTTTGTGTCCTCAACTACTGCCCTGTACTTTAAAATTCCCAGGAAAGGGGAACCAGCCCTCCTCTATATGGAAGAAATACTTTCTACAGTGTAGGCTCCTCATCTGAAGAACAGAGATATGCTTCTGGTTAATTTCTAATGTTTTCTACACCCTTATCTGAAACTAAAACCAACTAATGACAACTCAGCATTTAAAAACCAAATGACAATGTGCTATACTTGGATCTCTGAAAGTTTTTCAAAATTGTCAACTATGAAAAATTACATTTGTAATAATATCCAGTTAAATTCAAGTTCCAGAAGCATAAGCCATCGAGCAATCTTTTATAAAGAAAATGGAAACCAGGGTCAATTTTCAAGTAGGACAAATATTGTTCTTTGGAACAGAAACTTGTTGATGATTCTCACCATGGAGCAAAAGACTTATAAACCTTTGAAAAAACAGGGTTCACATGGAAACAGAAACATAACAGGAAGTCCAGTATGTTGACTGACAGATGCTGCATGTCTTCCCAATTCTTTTAAATGCCATTGTTGACTATTAAAATGTCAATGTAGGAATAATAAAATACAGTTGATCCTAGTATTCCAGGGGAAGTGCTTATGCTGAGAATTTTCAACTCTGATTTTGTAAAAATTTACTAGCAGGCAGATAGAACTTATAAGGGTAAGAAAGTTCCAGTCACTAGGAATTGACTAGAAAGCATCTAAAAACCAGAAATCATTCAGCAGGACTGCAAAATGATAACTAATAATCAGAGCAGATACTTAAGTGAGTATTTATTAGGAGCCAGGTACCATTTTAAGTCTTTTCTTTTTAGGTGAAGCCATCTAATTCCCACAATAACCCTAAAAGGCAGGTATTACTATCTGTCCTATTTTGTACTTGAGAAAAATGAGGCACTGAAGAGGAGGTAACTTTCAACTTACAATTAGTAAGTGGAGTAACTAGTACTTGAAGCCCGAGAGTCTAACTCTGGAGCTGAAAGGTCTACTCTGTATGCTATAAGAACTCTCTAGCAGAACCCTGCATGTAAGGACAGGCACTGTCCCCACGTAACTGCATTAATGGTGGACACAAGACAGAAATCTCATGTTCATTTAGCAAAGGCTCTTCTAAACTAGATCTGTGATGCCCGTCTGAATGATTACCAGTTGAGAAAAACATTCAAAGCCCCCAGTCAATGTTCAGGAACAGAGAGAAAAAGGAAGATGGATGAAGCCATAACTACATACAAAGTCTGGATCAACTGGCAGAGAACGACTTCCAAACTCTCATGTGCCAGAGCTTCCATTTTCTTAAAGTGCTGCTTGCATCTTTCACCATCTTACCCTGCTGGTCACAAGGTCCTGAGACCCTGAGCTGGGCCCCTCATGGTTTTGTAAACCCCTCACAATTTTGTGCAAAGCAGTTGCTCCACAGATGCTGTTGCATGATTTATGTGTTATATGGATGCCTGGTCCGAGGGGCTGAGCATGGAGCTGGCTCTTGGAGGAAGCCATGGGTGAGGATGTGCAGACAGAGGAGGTGAGCAGGCAGCCAAGTGTGGAGGACAAAGCCAGACTGGAGTGACAGAACATGTGGGGAGGGCTTGGTTGAATCAAGGAACTATACAGGAGTAACCAAAGAGAGGGTAACTACCAACGCAGGACTCAGAGTCTCTCCTAGGGAATTCAATGGTGATTCCACCAGCAATAATTTGGACCGATGGCTGATAATATGGGAGGGCGTGGGGGGATCTGTTTGCTGACATGAGACATCCAAGTCTTAGAATGATCAAAGAAAGAAGCCAAAAGTGGGGAAGCAATTTCCAGGAAATAGAAGGGACAGTAATGAAGTCACATTTTAGTGTTTTTGTTTTTATGTGAGAATGACAGATGGTCAGTAGGGAAACACATACATCTTAATACTATTCTGATGAAGCAGGGAGAGACGGAAGACTTACAGAGAGATAGTGCACTGGTGCATCTACCTCTGCTGCTTAGCCCACTGAGCTCTGGGGAGGCTTCTAGAAGTTTCCACCAGGATTTCTGAACAGTCTGACATCCCAAGTCCTGAGTGAGGAGGAACAATCAGGCGGAGAAGGCCACGCCTGTGGACACAGTGACCAGTAGATGATGTCTAGGGTGGAATCCAGCTCCAAAAATCACTACGACTTGGGTGATCTTGAACAGACAGACTGTTAAACTAGGTGAGTCCCAGCTGGGAACTTTTTAGCACTTATCACAGATGGCTACGATTAAGATAATCATATAAATTTACCCAGTGTCCTAGTACATATTTCGATGTTCTAACTTGTATTTCTTAAATTCTGTATTTGTCCAGTTGGAATCTCTTAACCACAGAGCCAAACTAGCAGCAAAATTACTTCCGAATTCCCAGCAAATCGAGCCCACGCTCTGAAGCACCTTCTTACCGGCTCCACACACCAGTATTTCCTCTGCCCTAAACCAACCCGGGGCCAGATGCCAAACAAATAGGGACGTCCCTGTGACCCGAGGCCCACTGGAGTTGTTCAACCTCCCCAGCCCTAAGCTGTTCACCCTGCCCTGCCTTGCCTTGCTGAATAATGGCTTCTTTCAGCGTCCTGACAAATGCTTCCACGTGGCCCTGTGTGGCGTGGTGTGGCCCCTCCTCTTGCAAAATGTAAGTAATAAAAACCTCCTTTCAATGGCATTAGTATCTCCATGGTGTTAGTCACCCCCACATATTAAAATCCCATGGATAATAAACAACAGCCACGATAACATTGACTTAGGCTGTAAAACGGAACCAGTTAACTTGGCGTGTGTCTGTTCAATCCACCCTTTCTCTGTCCCCACTTTCATTAGCTTTGCCTGAATCACTGCAGTGAGCTCCTTTACATGCTGCCAACACCAGGCTCTAGGTCCTTCAAGCCATCTCTTCACCGAGCTATCTTTTAATACCCTGGCTGCAGGTTTCTCTGCCAGGGAAGCTTAATGGCGTTCCCCAGGTCACAGACCAAGTCCAGCTCCTTATCCTGGCATTCGGGTCTTTAAGGTCCCCACCTGGATCTGCAGCCATGTGGGACCCCTCAACATTCCCCAGAATGCCCTCTGCTCTGCACACCTCCCTGCCTTTGTGAGCCAGTGCCTGCCCTCAGGTTGCCCTTCTGGATTCTAAATAAGAAAATTACTGGATCACTTGGGGCCTTCGAAATTTTCATATACCGTAATTGCCCTGATAGTGTAGATAAATTAACATTCACTCTTTAGTTTGACTTAGAGTCCCAAGAAGTCAAAAGTCTGAAAGTATGTGGGGTGCAGGGGTACAAGCCTGTAATCCCAGTAGCTTGGGAGGCCGAGGTAGGAGGATGGCAAGTTTAAGGCCAGCCTCAGCACCTTAGCAAGGCCCTAAGCAACTCAGTGAGACCCCTGTCTCTAAATAAAACATTTTTTTAAAAAGGACTGGGAATGTGGCTCAGTGGCTATGACACTGAGGCTTAATCCCTGGTAACCCCCCCCCCCCGCACCCCCAAAATACTGGAATATAACAAGAGCAAATACTTGCTTTCTATTGGTCTTAATTTCAGATTGAAAGTATCCTTAATGCTTAGAAAGCCCAATTCCTTCTACTTGCCTGGGAAACTCCACCCTATTTCTCAAAGTGGATCATTTCTTCTTCAGATTTCCATTGGGCACTTATTAATTCTGCCTGTTTGTATTATATTTGTTGCCTTGCTTTATATTTGCTTTTTCTGGATCACAGCACTTTCTCTGAGGCCAAGCCTCAAATTCTTTTCCTTGCTGCATGTGCATTAATTTTACACCTAGAAGTTGCTCTATTTATTGAATCTAAGCCCCATGATGATTCTAATTAAAATAAGGGGCTCTTAATAAATGGTAATTACATAGTTAATTATGAGGAAATATAGGAAAAGAGTTATATAGCTGAACTTAAACTAATTAAGGTAAGTATAGGTCAGAGTATGAGTCCATTAAATTCCATCAGAAAACAGTGACACATACAGTAAATTATTTTAAAGCATTATTGTCGTATTCAATCATTATCATTAATTATAAAATGAGGTTAATTTTAATTTTGGTTTCAGAGATGAATTTCTTGCAGTACATAAACAAACTGAACACAGAGTTGTGATTTCTGTCTTCATTTTACCTATGCTTTTATTTATTTGTTTGTTTGGTTCTCACTTTTAAAAAATCTCTTTTTTAGATATACCTGACAGTAGAGTGTATTTTGGTGTATTATGCATACATGGAGGATAATTTCCCATTCTTGCAGTTGTACAGGATGTGGAGTTGCACTGGTTCAGGTATTCATAAATGAACATAGGAGTGTTATGTCCAATTCATTTTACTGTCTTTTCTCTTCCCATCCTCCCTCCCTTCCCTTCATTCCCCTTTGTCTAATCCAGTGAACTTCTCTTCTTCCTCTCTACCCCCTTATTGTGTGTTAGTATCCACATATCAGAGAGAACATCTGGCCTTTGGACTTTGGGGACTGGTTAATTGCTTTTACCCATGCTTGAAGTTGCTGAACCACATATAGGGTAAGGTTAAGAATTCCAGTTGAGATTCGCAGGGCCTACCCATGTTCCCTCAAGCTGCTGCTAGGCCTCATGGAAGAAGAGGTCAGATGCTGGCTGGAGGGGACCCAGGATCCATTCCTGGCCCCTGGCTCCTCCAAGCTGAAGCTCAAACTGAGCTAAAACCGGGTTCAGGTAGAACTTACAATGACTCAGTCACGCTCTCTTTAATGGCCACCCCAAACTTCCCCCAGCACCTCAAAAAATATCTGGTGTATCAAGTAACTTTATCCTCTGACTTTCCTCCAGCACAATTGTTGGCTGAGATTTACAACCACCTCTTCTCACGAGGTGGGTGGTTGGGCTTGGGAAAGAACCAGAACCACTCCACCAACAGGAAAAGCTCCTCCCCAACTGACAGAAAGCAGCAAATGGTGTTTAGAAAAAAGAATCTCAAAAATTGCTCAAGCATGATTACAGACTGTCACTAAAAAATGAGGAAGGAAGAAATTTTTTTTTTTTTTGGACTACAGAGTGTACAGCTGTACAGGTAGAAATTATTATTTTATATTTGGGCCAACGGTAGCCTGTAAGCCTTTGAAATGTAAAAAGCCGTAATAACTTAAGTACCTGCTATGACTAGCAAAGAATCAAGAGAGATTACACAGGCTGCATAGGAAAACCAGGCTCCTGATTTTATAACATCTTGTATTTCATGTTTCTCAAGTCACTGTTGTCAAATCTTCAGGGAGCGACCCTGTGGGTGGGGCCCTGGGCATGGTGGATTGAGAGTCTCAAGCCGTGGAGCTTTACCTGGGCCTTCGGCTAGATAATGCTGGGGGGACCGTGGGGACAGCTTAGCTGCAAATGAGTGACACAACCAAGCCACCTGGAGCTGCAAGAGGCTTCCAAGAGGAAGGAGAATGGAATTTCTGAAATAAGGCACACACAAAAGTACAAAGACCTTGGTTGCCATTTAAAACTTGCAATTTTTTTTTTTTTTTTTTTTTTTTTGTATATTTGAGACACAGGGCAGGAAAATCATCTGTGTAGATCCCACCATGATGCCTTTTCTAATCAAGGGATTCTTTTTGCATACCTCATCCTTCCTCTCACATCTGCTGCCCATACCTTTTGAAACAACTGAAGCCCAGACAGAGCAAGTTTTGGTGTGCAGAATGGTAGATTACTTACACTTACAGCCGCCTTCTCTATCTGCAGGTTCTGAATCCACAGATTCAACCAACTGTTGATTGGGATTATTCAGGAAAAAATATTGTACTGAACATGTACAGACAGTCTCTTGTCATCATTTCCTAAACAACACAGTATAACAACTAGTACACTGCATCTGGCATTATAAGCAATAGAGATGATTTAAAGTATACAGGAGGATGTGCGGAGTTTATGTGCAAACACTGTGCCATTTTATATAAGGGACTTGAGCATTGTGGGTTTGGGTGTCCCTGGGGGCCCTGGAACCAATCCCCTGAGGCCACTGATGGATGACTATAAATATGTGCATCTTTACTGTGTGTGGACAGAAGCAGCAGAAACACTTCCATTCAGCATTTAAAGATGAACTTGCCTTTGTGTTCAGTTCTTCACTGGTCAGGTGTAAAAGCATCCTTGAAATTGCAGCAGATTCTGTCCCCCGGTACTCTCAGTGCCTGAGCCCAGCGCTGAGCAAGTACAGCCAGCACACAGGGCCCAAAGCTGGTGTGAGCTTAAAGGACTGCTCTCAAGTCACACTGCACTGCATAGTGGCTGGAAGACCCCAACTCAAGGGTCAGCATCCTCCCCACCCCAGTCACAAAAGGTGTGAATCAGCCACTGCCAGACTTCCTGAGTTACCTTCTGACAAGTGCAGTGAAATGCTGATATTCCATAACAGTGGGGCCTCCTCATATTTACTGATTTGAGGGAGAGTAAAACCATCCCATTGCCATTACGTATTTTTGTAAGAAGATAATATCATTCCTTCAGAGAATAAAGAATGAAAGTATGGGGCTGGGGATATAGCTCAGTTGGTAGAGTGTTTGCCTCACATGTACAAGGTCCTGGGTTCAATCCCCAGCATCATTAAAAAAAAAAAAAAAAAAAAAAAAGAAAGAAAGTATGAAGATAGATCATATTATTTTTCAATTCAAAATCTCTTTCCTGACTCCTAAAAGTAAAACCTTAAAAATGTCCATCTCAGGAAAATCTGTTGCACATTTACACTAATGCCAGGCCCTGGACCAGGCATCAGTGATAAAATGATTCTTTAAAAGGAAGAGTCATTTATAGCTTCTGCTTTACAGAACTAACTGAAAATAAGTAACTTCCTAAGAACCTCTTCACACTTTAGAGAACTTAAATGTAAAACCCCCAGTGGATTGAAAAATACCCAAAGCAGTTTCTGATCAGGTTGAAAATCAAAGTATCCTTAAAGGGGAAGACAATTAAACAAAAGAAAATTAAAACAGGCCATCCCATTAGCCCTAAATAATAATGAACTTCTGCCGATGCTGTGGATGCCAGACAGGAAATATCCAGAATAGGCAAACTGAGCAACAGAAAGCAGATTTGAAGTCAGCAAAGGCAGGGCCAGGGGAAAATAGGATACAATTGGTTAATGGCTATAGAATTTCTGTTTGGGACAATGAAAAATTTTAAAAATAATGGTGATGGTTGTACAACATTGTGAACACAATAAAAGGTGAACTGCACACTTAAAACGATTAAGACAGCAAATTCTAGGCTTTCTCTATATTTTATCACAACTTAAAAATGAATAATGTCATACACTAGAAACCATCAAATTGCATACTTTAAATGAGGAAACTGTGTGGCATGTGAGTTTTTTTAAGGAAACACTAATAGGTTCAGGGGTGCAACTGGATAAAGGGAATAGCTTCTAATGTCCTGGAGCACCACGGGGTAACTATGGTTGACAACAATTAACTGCATATTTCAAAATAGCTACGAGAGTGGATTTTGAGTCTTCCTTATACAAGGAAATAACAAATGTTGGTGGTGATGGGTATGCCAACCACCCTGACCTGACCATTACACACTGAAATCTTACACCTCATAAATATGTATGATTATGTGTCAAGAACATTTCAAGATTTTTATGTATTAAGGGAAAAAATCCATGCTCTACATATTAGTATATTACTTTGTTACCCTGTAAGACTATGAATCTTGTTATAGAAACGTAGCAAATTTGCCAGGAGAATATAGGATAGGAAGGAACATGGGATTCAGAGTTTGGGAACTGAGTGGGGCCCTGCTTTGCCACTGCACTGGCCAGGGTTCCTGAAGATTCTGTACTAATCCACTTCCCTGGGCTTGTTTCCTCATTCACAAAACAAAGGAGCAGAGTCAGGTGTTCACTGTTTGAAACACTGACTCACACTGCTCACTGAATCTGAGGTTTTACAAATCATCGCTAACCCTTTGGAATACCTAGTTAAATGATTAATTTATTCTCTTGTGGTGATTTCCTGGCTTAATTCTCCCTGAGCACAATTAGACCAGAAAGCATGTGTGTAAGCCACCATCACAGCAAAACGAATGGCAGCATTTGGTTTTTACACCTCTTAAAATAAAAGTAGATCAGAGCATTCAGTACCTAGAAAAAACCGGCTGGAAAATATCGGCTTTCAGTCCACGTCGGGTGGGCTGAAAGAAGAAACTCAGGGGGCTCTGGGTCAGAGAAAAGAATCTCGAGGGGCAGCCAGCTAGCACCCAGAGCCCCTGGGTTTCTTTCCTTCTGGGCCCAATCTTGCTTGATCCTTTGACTCTGCTTCTCCCACAGGTCAGTCAGCAAGACCAAAGAGTCCCCTTCTAAGCAAGCCTTGTTAAGAAGTTCAAGGTCCAGAGAGAATGAGGTCAGGTACTCCAAAAAGTATTTCAACCTAATAAAAATTAATTTCAGGAAGGATACAAAAACATTTTGAGTCAAGTTCACAGGAGAGCAACACATCTGTCATAGTTCTATTGTTGCCCCAAAACAATGGTGACAAAACGGAAAATAAACTAATCAGTGAGGAAACCCAGAAGCTAACTAGTTCCCATACCAGTTCCCATACCAGAGGAAATAAAATGAGGTGATTTAGACTAAAAGTTGCCAAAGCCAGCACACCGCTTAACAGTCAAATGCATACACCACTGAGCAAGGATTCCATTCAAAACAAGCTTTTGAAGGGAAAAAAGACAAAATAATTATCTTTTACTGTGTGACTACTGAAGACACCTGCATCTTTGATGAGACAAGGACATAAACCTCCCACAAGTGAGTTAGCTTTAATTTATAATAACTCCAGAAGAGAGAGAAAAAAAAAAACCCTCTAGATCCATGAGTTCTGTTTGGGGTGGTGTGTGTGTGGTGGGGAGGTAGCTTGTAAGCTTACTATCATCACCTTCCTGAATCCTTTAAAATACATCAAGCAGCCATAGCAGTGTCACTACATACCCTGAATCCGAATTCCACCTTGTCTCTGTGGGGTCTGGAGTTTTGATTCAGCTCTTCGAGGGGAGCTGCGGTTCCTCCACCCTCTGACCAGAGCGCCCACCATGGTGGTCGACAGCATGCTCCGGGGGGCCGAGGTCCTGCTGGGAGCGGTGGCAGCCAACTCAGGCTGCCACCAGTGGGCGGATCCTGTCCTTGAAGGTGCTCCACCCTAGGCAGACAGGCCCGGACGGTTCCTCCCGCCTCCAGCCTCCACCCACATCTCACCCTTTGGTGCTGTGAGACCTCCCCAGGAGGCCCAGGGAAAGTCTGGGAGATGAGACCAGAAAAAACAGACAAGAGCAAAAATAAAAACACGAGGCAATCAGTAGAAGAGAAAGGTCCATCTTACTTTAGATGAGGGACTGTTTTTGATTCTTTGCTTTTACTTGAAGAAGTCTAACTTCTCAATATTCAGAAACGACTGTGTGAGTGAAGGGTGGGCTGGGCCTGTAGCCACCAACCTCTTTGTCTTTGCTCAGGACTATCCTGTCTGACACTGGAACCATCTTCAGGTAATTGTTTTTCTAAAGGGAACCATTCTTCTACACACACAATTTGTGTACAATATATTTCTGATGTTCTGAGTGTTCACTGCAAGAGTTACAATGGTTTTTAAGGATGAGGAAAGTTGGTTAATACATTTAATAAAAATCCATAGCCATGTAAACTCCCAAAGCTTTTTAAAAAATGAATTGCTTGCACAGGTCTAATGATCCCTCCTGCCAGAGTGGCTGCACACTGAGAGGGTGACTCCTGAGGGACACCCCTGCAGCACACTGCTCACAGAAGCCCCCTACTGGTGGAGAAGCCAGGTGCACGCTGGTGAGAGACCAAGAAATGCATCCAAGCTGTGGGAATGCAAGTAGTTCTAGAAAATTCTTGAATCCCTGGATGCATTCAGTCTAGGTGATGAAGACTAAGAGTGAATTAACTACAGGCAACCTGAGAGGTTTCCGCACTTACTGTCATTATGACTTTTATGATAAGTGGCTGATGGAATGGTCCATATCTGATTTCACTCTTTTTTCTTCCTTCTCAAGTTACACCTTATTTAATAAAATCAGAATTGCTTTTGCAAGAGGCAGGCAAATTCTCCAAATCCCCTAAACTCGATCACATTTTTAAATGCTACAGTATACTTAAAAACAGGGTTTTGAGAATGCACACTTTACATAGGCACTTTACCTATTTATTTGGTTGACATTTCCTTTATTATTTTGATAATAATTTTTCTAAATTTTGGGATCATTGTAGATAGAGGGGAAGTTAAAATAGAATGGGATTTTAAAATGGCGCAAGAGTAGGAAGGCATCAGTTCCATTTCTCCATATCCCAATCTCAGGGTGGGATTCGGGCAGTGCACGATCCAGGGGGGACAGCATTTGAGGGGAGGTACAAGTCCTGTTCCTCTTTGTGGGACTCATCTCCTTCCTCTTTCATGGACAGCTCCTTCTGTCACAGAGGAAGGAGCCGAGCTCTGAGGGGTCAGGGAAACGCTGCTCTGGGGCAAGGCTACCTACCTTTTAGGGAAAAGGGCAAAGACGCCTCCGACAATCTGTTTCCTGTCACACCCAGAGTCACAAAGACAGGCTGAACCTGCCTTCTGCCGGGCCCCTCCCTGCAGGAGTCGTTGGCCTCCAGGGAAGGAGGGCAGCGGAGACAGGATGGGGAGTAGCAGAAATCCCGAGGCACAACCCAACGTCACTCCAGGGGACAGGATCAGGAGGCAGGAACTCAGCTGTGCATCCACCTGGAATCTCTGTGTACTTTGTGTCCAATTGTAGGAGATGAAATGGGCCGGGAATGGGAGCTGTCGTGTTCTAGGGGAGGTTCCCTCAAGATTGTGGGAAGCCACCTTCGGCCCCTCCCCAGGGTAAGGTTGCAGAGAAAACCCACTGAGGCTGGAGGGGAGGGACCAGGTATCAGGGCCACAAAGAACTACTAACTCTGCCCACGGGGCCCTTCTTGGAGGTCTTGATCATTTCTGCTGCCACATATCTGAGAGCCCACCTCCAAGGTGCGAATCAGAAATCCAAGGTGGGCAGGGGCATGGGGCTGTAGACAGAGTCGTTTTGGAAGCCCGTCAACTGCCCAGATTTAGACACTGAGACCCCTGCAGAGCCACTGTTAATGGTCACCAAGGGCTTAGGAAAGTTTGTGAGGAAGGAGGCAAATGGAGCCAGTTGATGCTTCGAGTACAGTTCCCAGCCCTCACCTGGGTTTCCCACCAACCACCTGCTCTGGGTGTCCCTGGGTGCCCCTCACAAAGGGCACTTCTCACTGCTGCGTCACTGATACCTGTTATGTGCTCCCTCAGCCTCCCCGGGCATCAGGAACACCTTACAGAACAGCTTCTCGGGCTGGCCTGAAGGGCTTCTCCACAGAGGCCAAGGTGGTGCAGGGAGTCTACCGTTCTAAAGCTTCCATGTGTTCTTACATGGCCAGCGAGGATGGTGTGCAGACACCAACTTACTAGACAGGGCTCCTTGAAACCATGGCCTTTATCACTGCTGTGTCCAGCAGAGCAGTGGCCAGGAGTCCTGTGACCCCCGCCCCTCATCTCCACACCCTCCAGGTTGCCGATACTCATCCCTCCAGGACACCTGCTTGCTCGCCGCTTCTCCCAACAGCACCCTGGCTGCAGATGCCACCCCCCAGCATCTTGCCTCTGCCCTACCCTGGCCCCTCGGTGTTCCCACGGTTCACCTGCTGGTCATGTTTTGGCCCAGAACACAATCTGTGATGGCAGTAGCGTCCTGTCCCTCCTACCCCACAGAGAATGGCCCCATGTTCGCTTCAGATGTCTCAGGCCCTGCAAGCTACTGAAAAGGCACCTGGGTTCAGCACCCAGTACTCTGCTGTCCTGAGCTGGCTGGTGGAAACAGGTGGACCCTCCGCATCCCAGGTTTCCCCCCACAGGAAGCTGAGCAGGGCCTGCGACACTGTGAGAAACAGGGTCAGGAAGAGGAAGAAGAGTAACGTCCTGCCTGTGAGGTCAGCCCCACCCTTCCCAGCGCACACGAACGTCCTGCCTCCAACAGACCCCAGCACAGGCAAACTGTGTCCTTCCCCAGAGAGGCGAGGGAGCCGCCAGGCAGTGAGCTCATGATGTCCCTCTCCCCACCGCTCTGTCTTATGAGAACCCGCCTCCTCTCGTGCACTGGGACACACTGAGAAAGGAAACACTTTTCCTTTAGACAGGATATCTAGAAAACCAGTCATCCTTAAGGCTGCCTAAAGACCAGGATGGCTCACAACAAACTGTACGAGTAATTCTAGAAAGTTCTTGAATCCCTTCACTGTACCTCCAATTTCCCATAGTGACTGTGAGTTACCAACGATCCTCTAAACCTCACGAACAGGAATACTGTTCCCACCCACCCTCCATGGAGGAGGTGGGTCAAATGTGGCCATTTGCTTCTTTGTCATCTCTCAGGACCTAATATGGCTCTGGGCACATGAGAACACTAGGCAAGTGCTAACTGAAGGGACACGTGTCCGGCTGCGGTTATATGGTGGTTGGCCGTGACGACATGCACTGAGCCACTGGCATTAAGCAGGACTTTCATCTCTGTAACAAATGCTTGACCTCCTGCTATTACTTCAGGAAGGGGTTGCTGGGATACGGTGGGGCCCGAGGGGAGTATTTCCTCATCAGTCCTGATGGTTTCATCTATCTGTCTAGGGCTCCAAGAGCTCCGGTCGCTACTGAGCCCCTGTCAAGCACTGTTCCTGCAGGCCGGAATCAGGTGTCAGGTCGGAAAGTGTTGGAGGGAAACCCAGCATCATGTGACCACGCTCTCTGCTGATCCTGCCCACAGGTGGCCTGTGTTTCGTTTTATGTCCTCATGCCTCCAGTTGACACAGGCAAGCTCTGAGCCTGTGTGGGGAGAGCTGCCCCAGTTCAGCCTACTGGGTGGGAAGGCCCCTGATTCAGAGTTCAGTAAGTGGACGCCACCTGCCCACTGACACAGCCTCCAAGTCAGGGATGAAGTTCGGTCAACACTTGCCTTCCTTCTGTATTTCCAGCTCTCCAGGTGGTTAAGACCCTGGGTAGGAGGAAAAGGCCTCTATCGCTCTTAGCCCAAGTCCTAACATCTGGCAGACTGGCTCCTAGTCATGACATTCAAGGAACAAAATACAACTCCCGAAGACGGATGCTTCTGGCACAGGCTGTACAGTACATGTGAGCCATTTGTTTACCTTGGTGATTTATATCAAACTGGTGCCACACTCAGATTTATAGTCTCAATGCTGGTTTTTGCCGTGGCCTGGTAAACAGCTTTGGTGGAACTGTTGCTCTGGCAGCTGATTCTTCCAGCGCAATCTTGCCACCAACAAGTGGCTCTTTCTTGTGTCAGGCATGCAGACATGAGGCAGAACAAGCAGAAATAGGTCTCACACCATAAGCAGATGGTGGGTGGCTCTGGCAAGGGCAGCTTAGTCTGGTGGTGGTGTGGGGGTGGCTTTACAAGGCAGGTGACCATGGCTTGCCCTTGACCTCACAGGGGCAGGGCTTCTGAAGTGGGTGTACTAAGGCACTGTCAACTACAGGAAAAGGAATTCTTGTTGTTTACAGGCCTTATACACACTGGGGAAGGAACAATGTGGCAAGATAGTGAGTTCTGTGCACATCACAGAGTGAGGGCCTAGCTTTAAATGATTACGGCCAGGCCTAGTCACAAGGCTGGGTTAGCTCTGCACACTTCCTTCTGCACTCAAGGCCAAGAGGACATTGAGGAGGGGCAAAATTCAGATCCGGAGGGCTCCTCCACAGGTTGTAGTCTCCCCATCCCACGGGACTGCACACTGACTCTAGCTCTCTGGGTTCTCTCACTCTGATACCAGAGACTCAGCTATGGACTTGGCCATGGTCTTTGGATCAAAGGATCCAAAGCTTTGCAGGGCTCACTGTTTCAGGGGATAGAAAATAGAGCTTGCTTTCTAAATTTGGAGGATGTGGAATCAATGGTGTACAACGGTGCACATACACGGACCATGTTTCTGGTTCTTAGCTTTGGAGTTGTCACACACAGAAGATGGAGGTCAATACCAACGTGTGTATGGTTTCCACTCAGACAAATTAATCCATGAAAAATTCATTTGTAAATTCATGCAGAATTCGGATTCTCGTACACACAAGCATTACTGTCCAGAGACGTTGGTTAGCTCCCGGGGCGTCTCCTCTTCCTCTGCCCTGATGGTGGGAAAATCGCCCATCATGCCTGCCCATCTAAGGCGACTTCTTGACGGTCACCGCATCTCCTCCAGCTGTAGCCCTTCCCTTCGGTCCTCTTTGAGGGTAAAGACTACCAATTAGTTATCCGTGCAGACCATCTTCATCTCTTCCCCAGCTGGCTCCAGTCTGGGTTGCCTTCCTCCACTCCCCTGCCCTCACAGCTCTGGAAGATGGCTCTCCCGAGGCCAACTGCTATTTATCAGTCTTTTGCTCACATAACTCTTGGCAGCATCTGAAGCTTTGGGACACTGCTTTCTGTCTGAAGCACTAGCTTCCCTTGGGGACTGTGGACACCTCTAATCCTGGTCCTCCTCCTCCTCTGCTGACGTTCTTTGTCAGTCTCCCTTGCAGCATCATCCTGTGAACTTGGCCATGACTCATTGGTACAGTCAGCCCAAACATCTGAGTGCCACACTGGTATGCCCAAGTGACCGCTCCAATCTCACCTTTGAGATCAGAGGAAACCCAAATGAAATACACCCCAAGTGGAATACGATCTTCCTCCCAGACCGGGCCTCTTCCAGTGACCGCCACTATCCCTTGTGGGGTTCTGCCAGTCAGGAATTTTGGAGCCGGGCTTTCCATTGTC
Organism: Sciurus carolinensis; assembly: GCF_902686445.1. Taxonomy (NCBI): domain Eukaryota; kingdom Metazoa; phylum Chordata; class Mammalia; order Rodentia; family Sciuridae; genus Sciurus; species Sciurus carolinensis. The sequence goes on from NC_062219.1 coordinate 15,900,875, forward strand.
TTCTCCTTCACTCCAGATAATCGCATCCTCACCAACCCCACCCAACTTTCTTACTTCTTAGTCTCTCACGAGGCACTTACGCTTCTCCATCTCCACCCTGAGCATCTTTCATCTGTGCTGGTTTAATGGCCTTGTAAATGTGCTTCTGGAAGGGGCAGAACTATCACATCATGATCCTCCAAATTGCAGATGTGATGTCGCCCACCCTTACCCCAGCTCCTAAAGACTCTTGCATGCCTGTTCATTTCTTCCAGGGTGAGAGTCCACACCTTGAAGTCCCAGTCCCTGCCTCCCTGTTAACCTTGCAGGTCTCCTCCCCCAGCCCCTCCAGACCTGTTACCCTCTTCTAAGTTACTCCAGGGCTCATCACCTCTCCACGTTGCTCTTCTGTCCACCACAGCTTCTGCTAATCTTCATACCTCAGCTCTGGCCTCACCACCCCAGATGTGACCTATATTTTTTCCTTTCTAGCATTTATAATTTCCAATGACTATTGCCCTCTAGCTAGTTCCCCTGTAGTCTAGCCTATAGTAGTGATGACAAGGGGCGTGTGTGTCTTTTGCCCATATCAAATTCCTAGAGCCTAGATAGGTGCCTGGCACACACAGTACAGATTCAAGGAACACTCATTGAAGGAATGAATGAAAAACTACCATGCACTGGGGATTTTGGTATAATTAGTGTATAAGATATTTCTATCACCACTGTTGTAATTTTTTAAAATTATGCTATTGTTTCTAATTAGACAGTAAATCCCAGTAAAGAAAGCAGCCCATAATTATCAAATCATTCCCATGGGAAAACATGATCTGTTTTATGATACTACTTTATTTTATGGGTTCTTCAAAGACAGCACTTTAGTGAAAAGTGAGATGCCTGTTTCTGTCCTACTTGGACCGAATGCACAGACCTCTGCTCCTAAAAATGCTGTACTGCTGAACACAGTCATGAAGCTCGAGGAATTAATGACCAAATAACTCATGGCAGCTAAATAGTCATTATAAGATTAAAACACAGATTAAAATACATTTTAAAAACAGTTAAACTTGCACCTTATTAAGAACACAGCAACTCACAGCAAAAGGCCTAACATTTTGCTAAAAATACTATGAAAATGATTTGCACCTATTTCTTCTCTACATCAAAGGAAGACAACTATGTTATGTTACTATGGTACCTTTACTTATAATGCAATATAAAAGTATTTAATATTGCTGTTGTAGAAAATTATTCAATGACATTTTTGTCCTTTCATTTATTTTTTCAGGGATTTTTTGCTTACCTTTTCAGAAATAAATGGTGAGGAGTTTAGACTGATGGCCAGTTTACAGTTAATTGGTATTCAGAGAGTTCATGTTTTAAAATCTCCAATATCAACACTAAACTAATATGATGAAACCAGGCTCATCATATTGAAAAGGCACCTGGAAAGGTTTTGCCTTTAATTTCTATGCTCACTCATTGGTTCATGTATGGTTAGAACAAGATTTCAAACGAGACCTCAGCATTTGGCAGTTGGAAAGAACCATCTGCTTTAGCAAAACCTTTGTTATGGGCAATTCTACCTGGAAATCTGAACCCTATAAAATTTCAGAACTCTACATCAGATTGTACAGAACCTTAAGCCACAGAATGTGCCAACATCTCTCTTTCTCTCTTTTAAATAGAGTTTGTGGATTAATTACAAGGTGCTGATTGACTGGGATTAGCCTTCATCCCTGCCTGCACAAACTTAATTCCTACCACTTACATCAATTAGATGGGGTCGAGATGGGCAATTCGGGCTGAACCTAACATAAAGACTTCTGTTTACTAGGGCATCCGGAGTTAACGTGGATCTGTTAGGAATTCCTGTTTGCGTATGGAGAGCTGTTGATGTCTCAGGAGTCCGACTTTCTCTTGACTTTACAGAACCACTGAAGCTTATTCAGGCACTGGAGAATTAGCTAGTCATTGGGAACAGTTGGCTTACAAAAAGTGAAAAATCATACTTACCTTGTGTGTGTGTGTGGTGTTGGGATGGAACTCAGGGTCTCGTGTATGCTGAGCATCCCCAGTCCTTATATTTACTTTTTGGTATTTTTGGACCATATTTTGTCTTATGCATCAGATAATATCCATACTAACATTCAATACGAATGTTAGTTGTATTAAAGACAAGGAAGTAAACTGAAAAGCTCTTATATGGCTTCCTACTTTATTCTTGCTTAAAGTATTCGCCACTACCCATTTTAATGAATGCATAATTGGCTACGTGACTTTTCTAATGAACAAATTTGGGCAATCCAAATAAGAGTCCCTTTTTATCCAGTGAACTCCTCCTTGACAGGACCTCCTGTTGGCCTCCCAATGTTCTGACCCTAACCCTGATGCCCCTGGAGGACTCTCTCCCCTCCTTCTTCTCCTACTGGGGCTAACAGCTCCTACGTGTCATCCCCAACCCGGAAGCTGGCATAGGTAAGCACAGACACTATTATACATCATTTTAAATGGTTGTAGCTATTACTATTAACAAAATTGTATAAAAGACAGTATTGCAATACACCATCTAGGGATTAAGCACATTGGTCAGTTATGTTTCAAGTTAAATGGGAAACAGACCTCAGGCATCAGGATTCAGAATTTAGAATTTCTGTCCCAGCACAGACAGCATTCTACGTAAGGGCCCCAAGCCAGGTGTTGGGAAGAGCTACAGGTGGGTCTCCTATCCCATGGCATATAGTCTGATCTTGTATATATATTTTTTGGATCAAACTTTGTGTTGTAACAACTTTATTTTTTACTATTTTTTACTTTCCAACACATCTATATTTTCTATGTATTTGATCATGAGATCTTTAAGAAATGTTTATGTAGTTTTATTTTTGCCATTTAGCTTCATCTTCTTAGCTTTAATAATCCGTAGTGCTTATTCTCTCACTAAGAAAAAGAAGTTTTATTATTAAAGAGGTCAAAAACAAGCTATCTTAGGAAAGGGCTGACAGATCAGAGAAAGACGAGGTCTCCTGCTGCTGACCCTCCACCCTGCACTGGAGACCATGCATGTGGTTAGAGGCACACGTTTGGTATGTGACAGACCAGTCTGAATCTTGGTTCTACCACGGATGGCTTTAGGTAAGTTTCTGAACCCTGTAAATTTGCCCACTGTGGACCACCAAATGGTGTAAATGGAGAGTGACAATGGAAGGGGACAAGAAGGAGGACCAGAAGACCTCATTCAGGAGCTGATGACATAGGCTGGTTGAGGAGAAATGGTTAAGTTCATGCAAAGAACTTCCCTAACACTGAGCTCCCAAATTGTTGCCTAAAGTTATTCAGTATTTCTCACCTAGCACACTACATCAATTCACATGAACGTTTGGAGTTCACCACTACATTTTCAAGGAGAAATCCATGCCCAACTTCTGGACACCTCTTTTAGAAAATAGCTGAGGTATAGGAGTGCCCAAGTGAACTTTCTGGTAACTTTGGGGGTTAACCATAGAAAATTCTTTCAATTCTTGTTAATTCTTTTTTTTTTTTTTTCCTACTAAACTGGGTCAAACAAGTTCCCACCTCAATAAGTAAGTACAGTATCCAAACTATAATTTAACCTTCCTCTGATGATTCAGACATTTGTTCTGCCTCAGGGTCAACTCCATGAACAATGAGCCTGATTCTGGACTCCAGGAAAACAGGTGGGGGAGCCCAGTTTAATGAAGACTGATAAGATGACATATATCAGAAAAGTTTCTCTTCTTTCCTTAAAGAAATTCCTCATATTTGGTACTGTGTGTGGGTGATAGGGAGGAGAGTTAGATGTTCTTTTATAAATGGAGTAAGAAAAAAATAATACTTTAAGGACTTTGGCTTACTTAAGTTTTACTCCATGATAGGAGTATGTAACATCTTGGAATCGAGTGAGCTGTTGGTGTTCTTGGATATATTTAGGTATGGGATGGCATTGACTACAGTCAGAGGAAAATGATCTCTGTCTATCAAGATCTCTGTGTACCAGGATCATTATCTAAGCCCTTAGGGGGTCCTCCCATAACTGAGGTGGGCCTGAGTTTACTATTGCTCCTCAGAGGTCACAAATCACCCAGAATGTTTTAAAATGATGCAGTCCTAGAGGGCTCTGCATATGGTTGAAGATAACAATCTTTTAATAGAATGGGGGTTGCCATAAACATTTTTTTGGAACTTGTAGTCATGATGATTTGTACTTTTAGCAAGGGTGCTAAAGACTAATTTTCTATGGTATCAGGACTGCAGATAAATGCCAAATTCCTATTCCCAAACCTAAATTATATAATCAAAAGTAGAGCATCTGAAATGCATATCAAATAGTCTTGCTTTCTGGCAGACTATGAAAAAAAATCAGTTTCAATGTTTGAAGTCGGCATTTGTATATATAACGCAACCAACTGTGACTGCCAAACACAATAATTAAATGCTCTAACAAGGAGAAATCTTGCCAGAATATGTAATTTGAGGGGTTAAAGAAGCAGAAAGTTGATATGCAACAGAAAAACTTGAATTATTTAATTCAGCTGAGGGTCTACCTGCAGAAACATTCAAAGAAAATAAGAGCATCCAAAGAGGCTGGTTATTTATTTAATACATTTTCCTTTTTATCTGTAAATGGTGCTCTGTCTTCCCACCAAACTTGAAAACTGAGGACACCTCACTTTCCTGTCATTGTACAACCAACCTGTGTGAAAATGAGATTAAATATCTACAAAGAAAAAAAACACACATCCATCTTTTTTTTTTTTCATTTCTTCACTTACAACTAACTTTTTATATCATCTTGTTTCACCTAAATGCTACTGTTGGTAAAATAGAACCTCAATGTAATACAGGCCTATAATTACAAGGAGCAACTAATCAGGTCTTTTCAAAGGATTCAGCTTCTGAGACAACAATGAAATGATCCTCAGTGTCAATGTTCACTGTCCTCACAATGAAATGACAAATGTGGCCCCAGGAACTTAAAGGACCAAAGGAAAAAGCAGAGAAGGGAAGAGCAACTACTTCAAAGCACCTAGTGACACTGAGGCAGTCACACAGCCAAGTAGACATCAGGCTCCAATGTTCTCCACACGATAAGGGTCACCGGAGCTGAGGGGGTCCTCGCACAGCTTTAAAAAGTGAGCAAGGTGAGGGAAATGCACTGTGATTAAGTCTTCTCGTGTCCCTTGCTTTTTCCATCACCCCAATAGTGGTTCCTTGATAACATCTGAATAGCTCATCTGTGTCCTGCAGCATCACTCCCTTGATACCAGGGGCCTGCTGGTCGAAGGGACCATCTGCTCTTGACTGGCCCCAGCACATAGCACAAAGCTCCTAACCTGTCCTCCTTTTCTGCTTCCCCACCTGCAGCTCATTCTACACCCAACGGCTGCCATGGATCTCCACAGCGCCACACTGGATTCCATTCCTCTCTCGCTCCATCCCCTACACGAGTGTTCTCATTGCTTAGAATAAAAGCCAAACTCCTGAGCCCAGCCCGGGAGGCCACACACCCTGCGCCCTGCGGCAGGCCCTCATCTCTCTTCAACCCCACTGCCATCTTGGCTTGGGAGCCTCTGGCCGCTCAGGTTTTCATGATGCACTTCCTCTCGTGTTCCACAGGCCTCACCCGATCTCTGCCTGCCAACTCACATCCACTTTAAGGGACACTGCTTCTCTTTATTCATAGCACTCACCACAATGTGGCTACACACTTACACTTTCAGCTCCACTAGACTCTAAGCTCCCTGTAGGTGACACTTCGGCTAGAGCCCTGCATGCTCATGCTCAGCACGCACTGCTGGACCTGGTCGTGTAGCCCATCACTGTGCTGGCTGCATGACAGACAGAGTGAGGGAGGTGTTGATTCCTGACGTGACCAATTCTTCAACAGCCCTGGATTTTGGTTCCTTCTTACCCATCATGGCTCTGTCCTTTCCTCTTTAAAGGAGATCATTTAGGGTGGAGGAAGAAGCAGCAACAAGAGTCACGCACTCATCCTACGCATCTTACATCATGCATTTCCCTTGGTCAAATGAACTACTAATCAGGGGTCAATGATGAATAGGTCCATCAGCTTTGCAGGCTTGTTTCCCCACTCTTCTAGGATAAACAGCAAACCTCGAAGTTTTGCTGAATGCACACAATAATGCAAAAGCAATTCTTCTCTCCCCGGATCCCAGGTTCTAGGGTTGCTGTGTTGGCACAGTTACGGGGAGCCATTCACAGATTTGTGGCCAGCATCAGGTGGAGCATGCAGGACTGCACACGTGATGTAACTGCAGGTAATGGCCTCACTAGGTGCTTCAATGCTGTTCTTCTAGACTATTCTCCCAGCTCTCTGCTCTGAGTGTAGGTTTATTCTTTATTACCAACCCACCATTTATCTTGCACATCTTAAAAGCATATGATTGAGTCATGCGCAATGGAGCACACCTGGAATCCTAGCAACTTGGTGGACTGAGGCAGGAGGAAGGAAAGTTCAAGGCCAGCCTCTGCAAGACTCTCTCAAAACATAAAAAGGAGGGCTGGGGTGTGACTCAGTGGTGGAGTGCTTGCCTCCCACCTGTGAGGTACTGGTCTCATCCTCAGCACCACATAAAAATAAATAAATAAAATAAAGGTATTGTGTCCACTTACAATTAAAATATGTAAAAATAAATAAATATAAAATAAAAAGGACTCGGGATGCAGCTCAGTGGTAGAGCAGCTTTGAGTTCAATATAGTCATGTATATATGATAAAATGAATCATATTCCTTATAAAGTCAATGAAAGAAAAGTGAGAGGCTATGAGGAGAAAAACGACGTAAGTCAATTTTTAAATTAGGAGCCAAATCTCCATTATTACTGATTTTTAAAAATCGATTTCTCACTCTTTATTTACTTTGAAAACAAATGCATGTGAACATCAATATTTTCATTCTCTCAAAATTCATGGGGCTTGCAGAAGAAAATAAATAACTATCCCATTGAGGAACAGAGGTAAAAATTAATAAAGCCACTGTTTTCCTTAAATGCAAAAATCCCTCAGTTATCCCAGGAACGGTTTCAAAAGGAAATGAGAAATACATTTTAGGATCAAACTCTGATTAGAGCGATGTCAACATGAAGACCGTATTGGTAAGAACCTGATTAAAGTCTAAGAACCACACTTTATATTGCTTTATGAAATAGTACCAAACTAAATAAATAGTTCGAGTAATTTGAATAACAAGTAAGGTATTGAAAGTTAATTTAGGGAAAAATTTAAACCTGCAAGAGCACCTCGTAATTTTACATGGTAGCTAAAGGGTCATTCGCCCCTTAGATTGAAGCCTCTGAGTTCTAGCAGATGTAGAGACATGTCCTCGGGAGTCAGGCATTGAGCTGGGTCAGGGAATGACCTTTGCAGAAATCAAAGCCTATTACTGGAGCCTCCATGGCCTCCATCCATCCAGGCAAAAGTCATCTTTTCTCTTCTTTCCTACTCATTCTATAGGAAGAAAAAAAAAAAAAAAGCACAGCCCAGCTATCGATGACCATATGAGTTGAAGGCTTTCTTGCCCCTGCATAAGGGCAGTTCCAAGTCAGGTCCTCCAGTCCTCCCTGAAAACACAGAGCAGTTGTGCAAACCAGGGACTGAAACCAGGGACATCAGGCTTTGCAGAGCCATCTGCATTAGGCTCTCTCACAGAACTAGGTGGGGGAGACATGAAGAAGCCCTGAGAACAGGCTCAAGTTAAAAAGTTCAAAAATAAATTCAGATTTAACAACTGCTTTGAGAAAAGATGATTGCCAGATGTAGGAAATACATCAGTCTCAATAAATTGACTCCCATTTTATTTACATTGAAGGTCAAATAAGACAAACTGTTTCATATTATTTGGTACAAAGTAGGGGGACTGGGGGAGATTTGTATTCTGTACCATCAGAAGATTAAAATACTTTTTTTTCTAGACAGAAATTAACATTTAAGTTAATGAAACACAATTTTTTTTTTTTTTTAAATGGTTAAGACACTCTTTCCTTCAGGTAATCAACTTGTTTTCAGTAATGGCATATAAAGCATTCTGATTTTAAAGTCCTTTGTGCTAGGAGTCAGGTCAGGCCTGGCTCAGAACACTGAACCCAGCTGAATGGAATGCTGAACTCTTGCTTGGTCACCCGCCAGCAGGGCTCCATGGAAACCACTACATCCCAACAGATGAAAGAGCAGTACAGCGCTCTGGAATGGCCTCGGACTTTCAACAGAAACTGTGCTTAACCTGGGTACGATTTCTCAAATGACCCATTGAAGTTTACTGTAGAAGAGCTCAAAATATAATCTCTCTCACACGCACACACACGACACAAAATCCAGAAACTGACAAAGAGAACTAATCGCTCTCCAAGTAAACCATAATTTTTTTTTTTTTTTTTTTTTTAGAAACTGGGCTAAAGGGTACTGCAAAGTATTTGACAGAACCATAAAGAACCACATGGTGGTGTACTTTGTTTAGAGGTTATTCTGGTTGTTGAAGGCTCTCAAGGTAATTGGTGGGTGTTTTGCTTTGTTTTCCTAAAGTTACAGGTAGGGCAGCTGATGCTTTGTATCTGTTCTTGGCGAATACAAATAACAAGTTCTTCTTCAGTCCATGTGTGGGCACCAGGAAACAGCAACACCTGGGCACAGGGAGCCTCCTCCATTCACAGGAAGTTCCACATCCAACAGCAACCAGCTTCAACCGCAGACACAAGCCCTGCAGGGCCAGTCTTCATTCACTAGGACATCCCGGAAGGCCCAGTCTGTGGGTAAGCCCTTCAGGAGTTCTCACAGACAAGTCCGTCTGGCCATACTTCCACTCACACCTGTCTCCTGAAGTCCCACAAAGAGACGAGACGCCTCCAACACTCATACCTGCTGGCTGACTAGCGCAGTTTTACAGGAACGACAAGCACTCTACAGTAAGACAAGTTTTACTGTTACCACTGCCTCTGCAGTTCTAAAAGACAAGACAGTTGATTCTGGGTGTAGCAGCATAGACACTGTAAGGGGAAACCAGGTTATATTTTCTTAGGTAATTTTAAAGTGAATTCAATGCAGGATTTATTAATTCTACTTGAATTAATAAAACATATTGCTAAGATGTGTCTGTTTCAAATAGGAAAAAACAAAAAACAAAAAAAAAACAAAAAAGCAGACTGCTATAAACAAGAAAAATTAATAGACCATGGGAGACTGTCACTGGATTTTGTGCTTGAGGTTGCTTCTTTCAAGACATTTTATAATGTTAGCTTGTGTGTAACAAACAGAAGTCTACTCAGCCTCAAACTCCATTTCAATGTTATATTAAGATAGCATAGGGCTGTCGCCCATTGATTGACAGTGCAAGACTTGGACAGACACTAGAAACAGTCTTCTTAGTGTTGACCTTAGTCAGAGTATCTACAATGTCACATAGAAATTCTTTTAACAAAAATCATGTCTGCAGAAATATGAGACTTTTTAATGGAATTTTTTTTCTTTATTGAACAACTCAAGACTTGGATGCAAGTAAAATCAACTTCTGCAAGAAAAAAGTCAAGTCACACAATAGAAAAAAATAACACTGTCTGAGCTATAACAGAACCCAGAGAATATAGTCTTATAATTGAAAAACTTTAGGCATTTCATAATTGACTTTTTGATACAAAATGACCTAATGAATTTGCAACTAGTAATTCTTGATACTGAGGTCCATAAGACAAGTTAGGGAATTTTAAAACCTTGAGTTGATATTCACGAGGGGTTACTTGGTTTTTGACTTATTTTTTCCAGAAATACTAGATTTAAAATTAAGCATTGGTGATCAAAAATCTTGGGGATGCTAAAACCCGGAAATCTCAGTAGTTAGGTAACCAAAGTTGTTAGTTAGGTAACCAGCCCTAATATGTTTAAACAGGCCCAATTTTCAGGGCATGATTTAAATGCTTGGCATCCCAAGCTCAAAACAGACTAATTTAGCAAATCAGTTTGATTTCTCATCATTAAATATTACAAGGAGAGTGTGTGTGTCTAGGCCCTTTGTGGAGAAAACAAAGTATCTTATAGTTGCAGATTTATGGTGACTATTATCTTAGGCTAGAAGAAGAGAGATCTTGATAGATTTCAGTTTAGTTTCTGACATGAACCTGCTCTGCAAATTTGGAGGCATCGGTAATTCTCTCTGTACCTCTCTCTACCCATTTTTCTCATCGGTAACACGAGATGTTGAGGACTGGGTCTTTTCTCTGTCTAAAGGTAACACCTAGGTATGGCTGAGATGAGCACAGACACTAGGCTCACTGTTTATCTGGAAGGTAAGCCACTGTCCCTAGCAGAGAAGACAGGGCAAGATACAAACAGACGCAAGTTACTGGTGAAAGGACCAAGATGGCTGAAGCAGAGGGGTTTAGGATGGGGAACAGACAGGAGATACAGCCAATCAGAGCTAGATTCTAGCTCTGGAAGCTGGAAGCCAGTGTTATCTTGTGCTGGCCTCAGCGTGACAGGAGGAAGACACAGTTTGCCCTTGTTCCTAAACTTTCTTCATTGGGCACCTTTCCAGCCTCAATCTATTAGCTGATTTCAGACAACCACAGTTCCACTGATCTGCAGAAAGTGGATTATCTGACCCTTTTTGTCCAGGAAGCTGCATTATATTTATATAACTTGCTTCTTTTTATCTGCATGGGAGGTGGAAGCAAAAGCCCATCATGCACAGACAGGTCTACTGAAGCCAAGTTTATCTCTACACAGTCCTTTAGCCATACTGTGCTTTCTTCCTACTCTCTGGGGACAGAGCAGGGCTGCCCATGCTACCTCAGTCAACCTCCCTGGTTTGCCAAGCCTTGAGGAATAAAGGAACAAATGCCAGAAGCGGCTGGGAGTTTCAGCACCTATTTTATAGCTAAGAGCAATAATAGTTTCCCCAGTGCCCTGTGCTGGTGCATTCAAAGAGCTGAGAAAAATCATCCAGCAGGAAGAAAGCCCTCTGCCCAGCCTTGACCTGATTGCTAAATCAAAACATTAAAGCTTTGACAGACTAGAAGAAAAGTTCTATTTTTTTCCCCAAAGAGTTCTCTTCTGATGACATATTGCTAGGGAAAGAGAACAGCAATGACTTTTGTTGTGACAGTGGCATAAAGGGCTATAACTCATTTAAGTAATTTGCAACCAGCAATCAGAGAGTGATCCAAATCAATCTGAGTGCAGACTCAAGAGTCTCGAGTCTGGGACATATTTTCCCTTAGGCAGATCACTAGAAGGAGAAAGAGGTTCCCCAAATTGCCAACATTGGGACATTGGTCCATTTAACTTGGGCACCAAATATCACTTCCTGGTTACAACCTAGTTCCACATGGTTCCTAGCCAGAGGCCAGGACCCAGTCTTGGCAGTTTTGCTATTGGTCTACTGTCCTCTGTCCCTGTCCCCATAGCCTGTGTCTGAATCTTAAGAATCTCAGAGGAAGGGAGAGCAGAAAGCATTTTAAAAACAACGATTTTCACTTAAAACTCCTTAGGAGAGAAGCATCTCCTCTAATTCTGCACAGAACGTAGTATGACCCTGGCACATATTCCAAAGAACCATATACCAACAGGTCCAGGCTGTGCTCCGCTATGTGGGTGATTCTAGGTACAAGGTCAGCTGGATTTGGGGCACCTTTCAGCCAAGGAGACCTCAGCCACTTAAATCAGAAGACGAAGGCGGCACCACAGCTCAACATGAGATACGGCCCCCACCAAAGTGCTGGGAAATAACTTGAGAAACTTGGTGGAATGATGGAGAGTCTGTAATGGCAGGAAAGGATGAGATCTAGGGATTGACCGATTATATCCAGAACTCTGTTTTATTGAGAAATAAAAAGAATGTGACAATTAAGGACAATGGATACCGTGACAATTAACTTCAATGGGTACTTTAATGGGTACTGTTAGTTACCCGGCATTGATGTTCCACTTCTCTTCTTCCCAACAGCTTGTTCTGTTGAGGTATCCACCTCCTCACCCCTTCTACACAGTCATATGGTAGAGGTGGAACTGTCCCCATCCCCAGCTCTACAGGTGGACTGTGAGCGACCCAAGCCAATCAGTGCATGGTGCTCTTAGTTCTGCTACTGCCTCCTGGTCATAAGAGGTCTCAGTAGCCTGAAGAAGGACTTTTCTGAAAGGTTGGGAGAGGTGTCTCCTTCTCCTGGTGCACGTGGACAATGGAATCTGTCACCCCATTTGTGTTCAGCGGCCATCTGTGACCATTTAGAGAAGGTTTCCTCAGACAGACAACTTCAAGGATGGCAGAGCAGAAAGTTAGGAAGAAACCGAGTCCTTGGTGATGCTTTGGAGTCACTGAATTCATGAACCATAAGGTTCATGGTCTTCATGAGGGATTGGCTTGAGAATCCCCAAGGATTATAAAATCTGAGGATGCTCGAATCTTACATAAAATGGGTATTTGCATATAACTTATGCAATCTTCCTGTATACCCTAAATCATCTATAAATTATTTACATCTGTTATGATGTAAATGCTATGTAAATAGTTGTTATATTGTATTGATAGGGGATAATGACAAGGAAAAATAGTTTGTACTTAGTTCACTTGCAAGTTTTTTAAAAAAATAGTTTTAATTTGCACCTGCTTGAATCCATGAATATGGGATCTGGATCTGGATGGTCAACTCCATATAAGAATGAACAAAACTAAATAACTTGCCTTTAAGGATACTATCTAGTGTGTATTGGGGGTGGGTAGGAATTAGTTCTCTCTCTGTAAATATAAACACTCGATGTTTGTTTAAAATCTCTGATCCCAAAGCCTGGATGAATCTTTTAAAAGGTAGGTTTGACTGAACTTCTGAGAAGTTGTCAGAAACAGTGAGAAGTTTTCTTGGCCATCTTTCAAGAAGAATGACCCTGGAGGAGGAAAAATGAAATTCACGTGTTCATTGCCTCACACGGTCAGCAGGTCGTATCAGCAGACCTCTCACCATGTTTTTTTGTACTCTGAAGGGACCCCGTGAGCATCCACAGCCATTTTTACAAGTTCTTAAAGTTTCTTAGATAGGAAAGCTCTGTTCATTAAAAAAAAAAAAAAAAAAAAGGCAAAAAACCTGGAAGGTTTTATTTTTTAGTCTGAAAAATGCACAATTGAGAGTGGTCTCTGGGTGCACTAAGTGCTAGAATAAATAGCTCATCAAGTTCCAAAGAGAAAAAAAGCCCCCAGTTGCCCAGGAAAATCCAGCATTTGACCATTCTCTTTTCATACTCACTCAGCTCAGTGAACACAGGAGGAGGAGGAGGAGGAGGAGGAGGAGGAGGAGGAAGGCACTAAGTATACTCTGTTTACCTGAGGATTTTCCATATATAGCTTTATGTCTAACAGGAAAGAATACACTCGGAAATGTATCTCAAGTAAACAACTGGAAAACACTCTGGCTTGAATTCATGATTTCCTGCACCTAATACATGCTGAGTAAGTACATGATTTTACTGACTGCATCCTTACCAGTTTCCAGTATTTCCCTACAGAATCTTAGTGCTGACTATTTAAACATGCGCTAGAGTCTCATGGCATTGCATGCCAAGTCAGCATAGGCTCTGCACTCCCTGACACTGTGTCCCACAGGCAAGGCAGAGGAGACTGGAGGCCCAACACAAGGAGAGCACATAGGGAGCATGCTGCACAGGAGAACACCTCGCACACCTGGCTTCCAGCTGTTCATGCCACTCCCCGACCCGACAAGAAAGAACACCACTCCCCAGGTAGGCATCTCCCAAAGACCCTACTCTTACAACAATAAGCCTGGAAGACCAATGGGACACCTTTTTTCCTTAGGTAAATATTTCAACAAATAACTTTTTCTAGATAAGTAAAATAGTGTTAGAATTAATAAAATGCATTTTGTTCAGAAGCTGGCTTTGTGCAAATGCACAGAAAGGCGACTTCAGGATGGAACACATACCTTGGCAGAAGATGCTGGTCTATGATTCACCTGCAATGATTTTTCTTTAACCATTACCTACATCATTTCAGAGACCCTCAAACCTTGAGTTAGAATTATAAATAAGGCATGGAGTTTTAGAAATGGCTGTGAATATGGGGTGCTAATACAGTGAAGAAGGCCATAATGAACGAGGCTACTGTCTCAGCCTAACAGCGCCAGTACATTTTTATCAATAAAATGCCTTCTTCTATGATGCTTCCTCAGGAGTATTTTTCTATGAGCAGATGAAAGAGCAGTTCAGCGATCCAGAACGGCCTCAGACTTCCCACAGAAATGACGCTTCATGTGGGTACAATTTCTCAAATGCACCACGGAAGTTTATTGTAGGCTCTCCCAAGGAAAAACATGCTAGGGAGGAGGGAATGAAAAGAAGAGAAATGAAAATCCTCCCAAGACAAAATTTAAATGCAGAAAATAATAGTTATAAAAAAATAGAATACATTCTAATTCAGAATCATATCAAGAAAATAGAATGTTTGTACATAACCATGTTTTAAGATTACCTGGTTTCCCAGAAATAGTGGATAGTAAAGCTTGTAGCTCAAATTGCACTCTGCAACATTCTTCACATTTAGAATTACAAACAAAAAGTCTGGGCTAATCATGCTCTCTGCAGATATCTGAGAACCCGTTCTCCTTAAAACCAACTGTGGCTTATTGATTTCTTAGGAATTCATGTGAAATTAAAAAAAATTTTATATGTACACCTGATTTTTATTTATTTTAGAGTCCCTGAAATATAGAATAATGTAGAGAAGAATGTCTTTCATATTTATTGCAAAAATTGATAATCTGAGCTTTATATAATACACATCTCTGAAAACTACATAAAGTCATTAAACATTGCGAATCATAACAAACTTGGGACAACCTGTTATTTTAAAATACATTTTATGTGCCTTGGAATAGTTACGCATGAGACACTGTGCTGCCTGCCGCTCGCAAGTCCTCACCCAGCCTTTGAATTACTTGAGTCCATCAGGGCAGGAATGAACAGCCCTTGGGAAAGGCAACCAAGTAGGCATTTCAAGAAGGATTTCCAAGATCCCAAAGCAGTATCAAGGGGTGATAAAGAATTAAAATTGCTAAAGGACTTGTTCAGAGGCTAGCTGATACAGCTTAGAGGAAGCGGGAGATAAAATCAGGTCGGAGTAATTTTAAAAGGACAAGGAATCTGAATTGAGTTTAAAGGGATAGATAACATCTAGGTAACATTCTTCCCCTGCTGCTGCTTTACAGCGCCACCTGAAGGTTGCCAGGAGTGGGCACCGCCACAGCAGGTGTTAGGGACCTGACTTTGAAGACCCAAGACCAAATCCAAGTGAGCTGTCATCAGGCAGGCTTTGGGTGGGGAAGGGGGTGGTGGTGACAACCCTGCCAAAGGCCTTCCTGTGGAAGGAAAACAGTGATCCATACCCAGGTCTAGCTGATCCCAGAGTTCCCTGTGTCCGTCTCATGCTGAACCCCCAAATCAAGGGTTTTTAGAACAGTTTACATAAACATTTAAAAAACAGGTTGGAGCAGGCAATGTGTCCTTGTGTATTTCAGAATGGACACCTGACATAATTAATGCTGCATTAGGGGTGGACCAGGATGGTGGAGAGAATAACCAGGAGGTTTATAGGTTCAGAGAACCAGAGAAGAAGAGAATCCAGTCCTAACACAGATGCACGCAGCATCACCGCCTGGCTGGGCTGTGAGTACCTTTCACAGTGGCAAAGAGGATGCTGGACTTAAGATCTGAACTTGGGCATTTATACCTTAAATTCCTTCAAAAATTACTTGCTGGGGGTGTTGCTCACTGGTCCAGTGCTGGCATAGTATGCATGAGGCCCTGGTTCCATCCATGGCACTGCCAAAAACCAAAAACCTAGTTCTGTGATTTAAGTCGATGAGAACTTGGAAATTGCTCAACTCCATTTCTCTTGGAATGACTACATCAGAAATCAAAGGAATTTGTATGAAGTCACAACACTATAAGAAACAAGACTCAACATTTTTAAGACAAAGACTATTCAAGGAACATTCTCAGTAGAACACAGGACTTAAGATGAACTGCAATGCCTTGCCTTTGGCTTTAAAGCACCGTGGTTGTGTTCGTGCCCTGCTTTGCTCTAAGAAGGTATTATCACCAACGGACTCTTCCTCCAGAGCAGCCTCTCCTTGTGGCACAGAAGAGGCAAGGTGGCGTGAGCAGGGAAGCAGAGATTTCTAAAAGCATGGGCACCCTGGAGGCGCTGCTGAAATGGGCACGGCTGAGCTCTGGAATGAGTCAGAAGAAAGGGAACAGGCAGAGGAGGTGACGATGCCTTCAGTTCAGGGGATGTGAATGCAGGCCTCGATTACCCAAAGCCACGGTGGGCGATTGGGTTTTACTTCCTAGGCTTAGGGAATCTGGTCCAGGACTTCTGCAAGGAACCCAGGCCCTGGATTCCTTACCTACAGCTGCTGAGAGCAGATCTGGCACCACTGAATGCATCTGGTTCTTTTGGCATTTTGGTGAGATGGCCACTAAGCCCCTGGTAAGTCTATGGGTCTATCATCAGCCGCAGATGTTAAAAACATGAAGCCTTCAGTATTCCCCATGACCCATGCTGCATGGGGCTATGACAGTCTACCTGGTTTCTAAAATATAATGACCTGGCATCTCGCTGCAACAAATGGATAATTTTGTTAACCTTTATCCAAAACAGTTTTGAAATGTATTAAGGGAATAATGACAGAACCAATATTAAAAAATTGACAATTCTCTAATGCAATGAGAATTCTGAAACAGCTCTCTCAAAAGACAGGTCAAGAAGAAATTAATAAGGCTACTGAGGGCTGGAACAACAACTGAACAATTTTGTTTAATTGATAACTTCGTACCCAAACAACAGAAAATTATTATATCTAAAGTCAGCACATTCACGAGTGAACAACTGACATATGAGGTCTGTTTCTTATAATTACTTTTCTAACCACTTTGATATTAATTTCTAATTTACTCTAAATTTCCAATTCATTTCTAATTTCTTTTTTATTTGAAAAATTATCAATAGTATTTTATTTTTTAAAATTTTTTTATTTGCAGTTTTAAAAATTTTTATTTGTTCTAATTAGGTATACATGACAGTAGAATGTGTTAATGCATTTTGATAAATCATAAATAAATGGAGTGTAATTTCTCGTTTTTCTGATTGTACATATTGTAGGATCACACTGGTCATGCAGTCATATATGTACATGAGGTAATAATGTCTGTTTCACTCTACTATCCTTTCTACCCCCATACCCCTTCCCCTCCCTTCAGTCCCCTCTACCTAACCTAAAGTCTAGCACCGCCCCCTTCTCATTGTGAATTAGCATCTGCATATCAAAGAAAATATTCGGCCTTTGGTTTTTCAGGCTTGGCTTATTTTGCTTAGCATGATATTCTCCAACTTCATCCATTTATAAGCAAATGCCATAATTTCATTCTTCTTAAAACTGAATAATATTCCATCTTGTATGTACACACACACACACACAGATTTTCTTTATTTCTTTTATCACACTCTTGCTTCACAGAAAGCCTGTTTGTAAATGTGTGCTTCCTTCTCAGAGTCTCACCAAGGCAGAAGCTTTGCCTTCTTACTTTGTGCCCACCACAACACTTAGCTCAGTGCTTCATACAGAGAAGGGATTCCATGACCAGCCATCCTCAAACAGGTCACTTTTAACACGCTATCAACAATGGCTTAGACTAAAGAACTTTTACATTTCTTTAACCTATGTAAAGCATAAGGAATCCATCAGGACCTATCAGCTGTTATTACATCAGAAATGGTTTAAGGAAAACTCTCCATGTTAGAACTGAGATGAAGGAAAGTCATCCTTCCCTGATCCTGGAACCAGTGACTTAGCTGAATGTCTCAAGATGTCCCACGTGTTTCACACCTGCTACACTGAGGTCAGCCTGGGGGAAGAGCACCAGGGGACAGACTTCCTAACCAGCAACCATAAGGTCAGCTCTGGGGACGGTTATCCAGAGAGAGTTCACGGAGCTACTGCGGTGAGTTTTGTCCTCCAAGTGTCCTTTCTCCTGGCTCCTCCAACAGGGACAAGTCTTAATCTCTGCTTCAAGTCATCCTCATTTCTTTCTATAGCCCTTTTCTGTGTCTGTCTTTTGTGTTTGACCTTAAATCTGCATTTAACAAAATAGCTTTCAAGAACATAGGGACAGGGTAAAATCTGGAGGGCAGCGTGGGGTGGGGAGGGGTGCCGATGGAGGGCACTCTGAGCTTAACAAGCTTCCAAACGTGGGCCGGTGACACCTCCCTGATAAACACGTGCAGCAGGGCAGCTCCGTACGGACTGCAGAGGCTGGGATTCGCTTGGCCTTCATTTCAGAATTATTTGACCTCAAAGCCCCTTTGCCCCTCCTTATCCTCAACAGATATCTGTAACCATAACTCTTAATTTTCAATGGCAAGGAAGGACGAGAAGCTAGTCTCTCATTCCAAAGGATGTCCCTTCATGAGAAAGCAGGTATTTTTTTTTAATATTTATAATAGCTACTTCCAAAATTCAATGGTGGAACAGATATAGAATAGATTGTCCCATTCCAAAGCACTGAATAGACATTCCCATTCCAAAATGGAAATGGAAAGACTCATATAGACCTACCAGGGGCTTAGTGACCACTCTCATAGGCATGGAAATGCCTCACCAAAATGCCAAAAGAACCAGATACATTTAGAGGTGCCAGATCTGCTCTCAGCAGTTGTAGGTAAGGAATCCAGGGCCTAGAAAATAATGAGTAATTTGTCCAGGAAAGTCAAAACCCAAAAATGCTGAACTTAAGTTTTCTTTTTGAACTTATGTCCTTTTTCATTCATGAATATTTAGGGACCCCCCCCCCCAACCTTCACTCTAACTGAAGGGTCTATAAAAAGGAAATCTCTTCCCCTACCACCAAAAAGTGTGTCTAGTCTCTAACTGAGCATAAAGTACACACATTTTCTGGAATATTTTTTTAATAGAAAAGAGAGGCCCAGTAGTTAGGTGGAGTCAAATCCACTCATCTTCCTGAATGATGTAATTCTCTGCTGCATTGTTGTGACTGCTATATTTAGTTAACACTTTTGAGTGACATGTTTGAGTCTTTATATCTTTTGAAAAGTCATTTCCATGATGCCCCCATCATGAAATAATCAGGGGATACTGTATAATCACTTTGGTGATTCTGTAAAGATCATACACTGCACTTCAGTTTCTGTCCGCTAGCACTCTGCCAAGAATTCTGCTGATGGTTGTATTATTAGCAATGTCTAGTTCAATACAACGTGTTACTTATCCACAATGTGAGTCATTAATGCTGTAGCCACTGATGAGTCCTCTATTAGCTGCCTTCCGGCAAATCTATCAGCCTTGAGTAAGACACTTTCAAGCCTGGGGACACAGCAGCAAGGTCACCTGTAAGATCCATGAAGAGATGCAGTGTCAACTCCTTCCCAAGCATGTCTTAACCATATCAGTTACTAAGTCCCAGGGGGGAAAAAGCCCCTCTCTTTCCATCGCATTAAGCCTTCAGCTTCCAGTTAATACATTTCTGAGGGACCACTAGGGCATCTACCGACCTGGGGTGGTCTCAATGAGTGGTCCCCCTGCTCACAAAGGACAGTAAGAGTGCCTCAGACAGGGACAGAAGAGAGTGATGCTCACCCTTGGGAGGAGAGACTGACCAAATGGCAGGACCACAGGCACCGTGGATCATGGAGCATGTGTGTTCAGTGACGGCGAAACCCAGGGTAGGAAACACGGCTCTCATCTCTGGCATCTTTACTAAAAAGCACCCACTATCTTGTTACTCATCTCCAGAGTGTTAAGGGACTCACCAAACGCTAGCAAGAAGAGTAGTGGCCAGGACAACCGGGCACCTCAGTGCCCGTAGGTGTCTTGGCTCATGGTTGGCATCTCTGTTCCTAAAGCAGCCATTCACCATGCCCTGTAACCAGCAGCTCTTCCTAGCCCCTTTCATGAAAGGACCAGGATGAGGGAAAGACACAGAGTAAAACGCAGGCATGATCTTCTTCAGAAAGAAAATGTGTGCCTCTCTTGTCTTTTTTGTATGTATGGTACTGAAAAATGTATGTAGTCTTGAAAGCGTGCGTGTGCACGCGCGCACGCGCACACACACACACACACACACCCCATACCAATAGGAAAAAACCACATTTTCAATTCCTTCAGGTGAACAGAGTTTGTAAAATAGAACTACACTCCCTGAGTTTTTCAGAAGTTTCTGTACCTAAGGACATCTAACCTGATAGTACTAATTAAGGTCCATTGATTTTTCCTGTGGACATCCTTAGCATTTGACTCTCAATTGCTAGCTCAAGATGCACTTCTCTCTAGAATTTTCTTGCTTTCCTAGTTTAATTCAGTTAAGTGGCGCTACTGGCTTTGTGACAGAGTGTGCTACCCTAGAGAGGACAGCCCTGACCCACAGTTTGGGGTGACTGGCAGCTAGGCTCTTGTTCTACTGGGGTACCATTAGCATTTTTGCATGTCAAGACACTTGGTACCTCAGGACAAAACACTCAGTAGTCAGTCCTCTTATACACCGGAGACAATACTGGGGCATTCAGAAAAACACCTGACTATTCTAAAAGAAAATTAGTTCATTCTTCCAGTAAACTCTTGAGCTTCTCCTATATTTCCGGCTTTCCCTAAAGTCTATAGCAGTAAACAAAAGAGACAAAGGTCTTGGGCCTCAGGGAGTTAATATTTGAAAAAAGAAGTTCCTCAGACAGGCAACATGCTTGCTTTAAACCAAAAAGCGACTTTCAGAAGATATTCTCTGAACAAATTAGATAGAGTCATTGACATTGAAGACTAACAAAAATATTTTCTGCAAAACTAGATCAGGGTTTTAAAAACAAACAAACCAGATGCGTCAGTCATCGAAAATGTTTACACTCAGCAATAGAGATCAGCAACTTCGGAAGACCCACAGTCCTGGACGCCCTCAGCATTGAGCCCAGCAGCCGCGGCTCCCGCGGAATGCCCGCCCCCTGTGCAACACTTGGCCAGATGGAACCAAGGAACCCGAGTCAAGTTTTGCTCTCTCTCCCTGATTTTCTGCATCATATTGTAAAGCAAGCAGAATATCAATGGGTGTCTACAGGAAAACTGATTTTAGGAAACCAAATAAATAACCACAACTATCTAAATCTAATAATGTGTCATTTCTTTTTTTTCTCATAGATAAAACCACGTCTCTTTGAGGAGCAGACATATCTCTGGGCTCATCTGCAAAGAATATAGTCATTTCTTTAAAAAAGCCTACTTTTCTTTACTCAAACCAAGGCATGAAGAGGACTGGCTTGCACGTGGGGGTGTGTCTGAGGTGGGGGGCACATGACAACTTCTGTGGGCTCTGACCTTTGTGGCCTCCTTCCTCCATTAAAAAGAATGATTAAAAATTACATTTTACAACCACACAGCAAGACAAATGTAACTCAGGCTAAGTTTGATATTATATTTTCATTATTATATTCATTTATCTTTCACTTTTAAAAGTAATTAAAATTAAAACATTTTCATAAGTCATTACAAGTATCATGAGGCCTGCTGAGCACTGTGCCTAATCGATAAGTCAGCTCTTGATCACAAACTCTTGCTTTTTAAGGGACTCAGCGTTCTAGACCTGAAGCAAGCCAAAGAACTTAACGGGACTTTCCTGCCGGTAATTAAGAACTGCAGGAGGAAAACCATTGTTTTACCAGTTAACAAAACACTGATGAACTCTGACATAAGCCGAGCAATCATAACCCCATTAAAATCTGATTTGTCTTTGTAATAACTTTGAGTGCTTCAAGATTAATTCAGCGTATCCAATAGTCATGACTCCTATGGAACACTATTATTTTACTAGTGAAGGCAAAAAGACTCTAACCTATTGTTGCAGTTAATTTTTTCACTTTGTTTTTATTTTACTGCCTGTTTTAAAGAATCAAAAGTGGCGCATGGTGGCATATGCCTGCAATTCCAGCAGCTTGGGAGGCTGAGGCAGGAGGATGGCAAGTTGAAGGTCAGCCTGGACCAATTAGGGAGACCCTATCTCAAAACAAAAAAAATAAAAAGGACTGAAGATGTAGTTCAACGGTAAAGTGCCCCTGGGTTCAACCCCCAGGACTGAGAGGAGGAAAAGAAATTGAAACATAAACCTCTTTTTTCAGTAAGAAGTCATAATACTGTGCTTACCAGACTGAGCTTCCTCCTGTATTCTTACCACGGTATTTGATATGCGATTGATGGAGCAAGGTTGCTTGGCCATTTGGAGTCTGGACAAACAGCTCATAATGGGGTCTGCATGTGACGCATTAGCGTACTTAGGAAAGAAATGGAGTAAGATAATGGCCTGGACCAAACAGAAAGATAGATCCCCTTCCTTCCGTTGCCTTTTATCACCCACTGTGGTTTTTCAAGTGCTACCACCACAAAACCGGAATGAGATTTTAAATCATGAAGAAAAAGAAGTTAAAAAGGACAAAGAGAACAACTTTTCTGGCCAAAGAAAAGCCCTTAAATGTCATTTGCAAGATGACATTACCTCTTGGCTGGCCAACACAGCCATGCTAGGGGGCCTCTCCCCTGCCATGTCGAATCTGTGTGTGTGATTTCCACCTATGCATTTTCTTTGACTTTCCATCCTTTGGTAACAATGTGTTATTCTGTTTTGCAAAATAGTTAAAAACTATTTAAAAATGCTTTTTTCCTATGATGTGGGGGGAAAGCCCTGCAAACAGAAAATGTTGGCGTAAAAGGTATACTTCCACAAAAACATCAAACAAACCTAAATTATAAACATATTAACCTTCTAACGTGTTTCATTGTCAAGCAGCAACAGAGCGCAAAAAGCTCACTTTTGTACTTGAAGCTCACCTTTTCAATGTCTTCACTCCAAGCGCTTCGCAAGTACTCTTCACCTGTAGCAGAAACACAAAAAATAAATTCTTTTTTACTTAAATGTTACTTTTCAGAATCATTTTAACAGAAGGCAGGTGAGACATTAGGGTTAACTTTAAGTGGAAAAAGGAAGATTAACTGCAAAAGGGCTGAATTTTCTCAGGAAAAGACCACGCCTATTCTACAATAGAATTTTAGCAATAACCATAAGAAATTAAGTGAAAACCAAAAGGACTGTGGTATTGGAGGGACCATTTCAATCCGCCTCCCCTGCAGCATCCCTACCTCCCAAACACAAGTCATCCAGGGCAAGGGAACAGCTTCCTGAAGCAGGGCCCTCTCCCACAAGCTCTTCTCCAGGATACCTGCATCCTATAATCCCTCCTGGGCTCCATCTTTGCAAGGGGGTCCAAGGGTGGAGTCCATGGGTGACACACGCATCTAGTAAGCCTTGGGGTCCCAGTTTTTTGTTCCTTCCAAAGGAAGGAACCATAGATACTCCAATGGCTGCAGAGTTTTAAAATAAAAACGAATGTGCCTAGAAACTTATCCGTTGGGTCTCTTTATGAAGTTGCTCAAAATATTCCAGTTGACTGAAGGATGAATCAAAATAAAAACTTCAGAGTGAAAAAGTAGTTACAGGGGCTGAGGCTGTGGCTCAGTGGTATAGCGCTCACCTGGCATGCAAGAGGCCCTGGGTTCAACACTTAGCACCACATAAAAATAAAATAAAGGTATTGTGTTCACCTACAACTAAAACAAGATTTAAGAAAAGTCGTTACAGAATAGCACTGAAAGCAGGAGACAAAGGGTAAAAGCAGTACAGAGAGTGGAACTTTCAACATTTTTGAAAAAATATCAAATAAATATCTAATAATATCTTATTATATTATCTAGCTCCACTGAAGTCTGAAATCCTAGCTCATGTTATTAAAAATAAAAGAATGAAGGAGGATCAATAAAGTGAACTAATTTTATTTTGTATATCAGGACTAAAAACAATGCTGTTTTATTTGTGACATCAGTAATTGTTTTTTTTTTTCTTAATTGGAGAGAATGAAGAAATGAATTAAATATTTAAATTCAGTTAGGTAAGAAAACAATAATACATATATTAAAAAGGCAGAAATAAACATAAAATCAGGAATGCACAACTTAGATATTTAAATAACAAAAACTGGTTCACTGCAAATTGAAATGTCTCAAACAGGTTTCTGGAAAAATCTAGTCTAAAATCTAATATGAAACTAGAATTATTCAAGGAATATGTCACAGAAATTAAACAGATTGAAAAATCAAGAGTATTTTATAAAATATTCTTGCAAATAAATTTTAACTTCTCAATGGAAAGTTTCTAAGTTGACATTTAATTATCCAAACTGAATTACAAATACAAAAGATGAAAACATACATATGGTTTACTTCAAGAATTAGATAATTCCCAAACTATATAAAAAGCAGTTAGGATACAGAAAAAATGAGGCTGTCTAGTTTGTTTGATGAAGTTAACAGAAGACTGATAACCAAACCTGATAAGGCACAAAGATAAGCAAGGTCCTGTTTGATTTAGATGAGATGTAAGAATCCTAAGTAAGTATTTGGAAAACACAATTTCTAGTATATGACACATTGTAAACAAGGTTTATTCTATAGTATTCTATAAATATGTAAATAGAAATATTATGTCCTATTAATAGATAACAGGAAATTTACACACATTCATGTCTTTTTTTTTTTTTTTTTTTTAATGGTGCTGGGGATTGGACCCAGGGCCTCACACATGCTAAGCAAGCACTCTGCCACTGAGTCCCCAGCCCTCTTATATCATCAAAGACGCTACAATGGCATACAAAATAGAAGAATGATCTACCATGATTTTAAAAAGATCTAAATTTAACATATATATTTTTTTGTACCAGAGATTGAACTCAAGGGGCCTTAACCACTAAGCCGCATCCCTAGCCCTTTGTTTATATTTTATTTAGAGACAGGGTCTTGCTGAGTTGCTTAGGGCCTCACTAAATTGCTGAGGCTGGCTTTGAACCCGTGATCCTCCTGCCTCAGCCTCTAGAGTTGCTGGAATTACAGGCATGCACCCACTGCATCGTTTTTAATAAAAATCAGAAATAAAATAAGAGATACAGGCACAGAAAGAAACAGCTCATGTTCTCAGTAATATGTGGAAGCTCAAGAGTTGGTCTCGGTGAGGTAGAGGGTAGGGTAGTGGTTACCAGATGCAGGGCAGTGGGGTGCAGTTGAGTAGGAAAAATAACTTCTATGTTCCACAGCACAGCGGGGTAACTATGGCTGGCACCAATTAATTGCACATTTCAAAATAGCTAGTAGAGAGAATTTTGAAAGTCCCCAACACAAAGAAATGATCAACATCTGTAGTGATGGACGTGCTCACTACCCTGGTCTGATCACTGCACAGTGTGAACACACCTTGAATATCATGTTGTATAAATATGTATAATGTTGCATATCAGTTAAAATTTTGAAATGCTCTAAAGCATAGAATAATAAAGCTTAAAAAGGTAGATGCTCACTGTAAAGTGTCCCAAGGCAAACAGAGCAAATTATCATAACAAAGTGGAATTCCTTAAAATAATTTTTAAAAATATATTTAGGGCTGGGGATATGGCTCAGTTGGTAGAGTGCTTGCCTTGCAAGCACAAGGCCCTGGGTTCAATCCCCAGCACCACACAAAAAAAAAAAAATGTTTAAAACTTATTGGAAATGGTAAAGATGCTATAAGATGATTCGAAGCACAGTGAGTAAAAAGTAATGCTTTCTGTCTGGGGCAGTAAGGCCTACTCACAAGCAAACAAATGAAGGCAAATTATGCTCACAGTAAAGAATCTATATAGGAGACACTTAAGAAAATATTTAGGCTAGGGCTATTACTTCCTCATGAGAAATGATGAAGACGACAAATGTACTTTTTAAAAGAGAGGAAAAGCACTTTATAGTCAGGAAATTCAATATGAGGTAAATGGGTGAACTGGTATTTGGGGTCATAATAGAAATATAAGAATAGCAAGACGGCTTCTACAATCAGCAATGCTTATTTATAGATGAACACTTGAGAGCCTCAGGGGCTGTTCTGTAAATCCAATATAGGAATTTGAGGGGAAAAAAAAGCACATTAAGAATATTTATCTGGCATTAAGTGTAAAATTCACTAATGCAGTGCGTTCAGGCATTACAAATAGAATTTGATGTAAAAACAAAACAAAACTTCACTCCACTTCTGAAGGTTAGGAAAATGTTATAAAATAGCTATCAATGTTCTGTTTGTGCAAAGAAAATGCTGATTGCACTTTTCTGAATCACAGTGAAACAAGTCACATTTTATTGCTTTTGGCTAAAGAACAATGCTGAGCTTATAGTCTGGTGTACAAGCAAGGTAATGTTTAGAGTAAGTTATATAAGTGAAGTGCAACTAGTGTGCGTTGGAGTAGAAAAATAAGTAAAATGTCAGGATTGGTTTTGGAAAAAGAAGACAGGAGTCCAATATAGCACCAGGTCCTTTTAGTTACAGTGTCTAAAATAAACTCTTCTTTAATTTTAGACAACAGAGTGAGGAGAGAGACTAAAAGCTGCATGACAATAACTACAAGACCAAGAACGAATATTAACCAAATTACTCACAGAAGGGTCCAACTTTGCTTTTGAGGTGTAGGGCAAAATATTATGTGACTAGGTAGAACCAGTTTTTAATGAATTGGGTTAGGCAATGTTTAAACAAGGGATAATATAACACCTCTACTCCCAATAATGCCTGTGCAAACACCCAAAGCATAAACATTTTCCATAAAGTATCAATTAGCTGATATGTAGGAGCCCAAAGATTTGTTCATAAGCACAAAATTTATCTTGATTTTCCTGAGTAAAATACCCAAGCTTCATAAAAGAAATGACCTGAGGGCAGAAATCCATGAGTCTCTCAGAAATGACAGGACAGACCTTTAGATCAGTATATAGGGGTAATAATACCCCACCCCCAAAAAAAGGATATCTATCAACATTCCTTCCATAAGTTTCTAGAAAGTATTGTTTAAGTCAGTAATAGTAATACAGATAGTTATAAATGGTCAAATAGACAAAAACAAAATGAGTATTTTTGAGGATACAAAGTTTGATCACATAAATTCCCACAGAATCTGCATTTGGATTCTCGCTTCCTTCCATCATCCATCCCCTCTGCTTTGGGAATTGCAGGTAGGTAACTTGTGACTCTGTGTTTTCTACAATATAAAAATCCCTTTCTTTCTTCTACTTGCCCAACTTTGAGCTGCATCATTTCACTCATGGACCATAAGTAACTCATGCTGGTCAGCATAATACAAATTGGCTTCTACTAATAACATTAGGACAATATTCTCTGCTGCCTTAGAAGTCCAACATCCATCTTCCCTCCTTCTGGCTCCCAGATCAGCATTTTCCTCTCCCTTGCCCTGCTCCCAGCTGAAGATCTTGGAAGCACATTAACTAGGCTAAGTCATTCATCATGTTTCCCTGATTGGTTCATGGGTAGGCACACGGTCCAAACCAGGCCAATTAGGCCCAGTGAGACCTAATTTGGGTTATTTTATTAGCAAGGAAACAGACCTTTTCCTGTTCCTCTTACATGTGAACAAGACAGGATTTAAAGGGTAGAATTGCTACTGACACGTGAGGCCTGAGAATGAGCCACTATGGGGAAACCTCATCAGATCCAATTTATGTGCTTCTGAACTAATAAAATAGGCTCATAAGACACCAGTGTGACTTGTTTTCTCCCACTCAATATTATATTTGTGAAATTCCTTCACCTCATTTGCTAACTCTGTAGTTCACAGGTTTGCACTGATGGATAGTCCTTTATTGGATAATTGTAGTATTTTTATAGTTACTGTGTATACCGCTTTGGTCAAGATGAACTACATATATAAGGGTGGTCCCATGAAATTATATTGCCTAGTAACATTGTGACCACCTTTTTTGTGTAAATAAATACTGATGTTTGCTCAGTGATAAAATTGCCTAGGTCTCAGACAGGATCCCCATCGCTACATGACACATGGCTGAATATGATATGCTATTTGGACCTTTACATTGTTTTCAGGTTTTTTCCTATTATCATCAATGTCACATATATCCTTTATATTCATATGTGGGAGATTCTACATTGTATTTACTGAAGTAACTTTGGGGTTATTCATCATACACATATTGAACTTCACTGGTAACATCAAGTTTTTTTCAAGAGTAATTAAGCCAATTTATACTCCACCCAGAATACATGACATCTCTTCCCTTACTGTATTATGGTCAACACTTGATACTATGAAATTTTAATTATAGCTATGCTTAGAGGTGTGGATGGTATTACTGTGGCTTAAGTTTGCATTTTCCTAATTGCTAATGAGGTTGGGCATATTTTTATATGTTATTGGGTGTTACAGGCCACTCATGTTTCTTTCCCTGTGAAAAACTTGTTCGTGTATTTTTTCCATTGTTATGGTTTGGGTCCAAGGTCTCCCTCAGAAGCTCATATAGGCAATGCAGGAATGCTCAGAGATGAAATGATTAATTATGAGAGCTGTACCCTAATCAGTAGGCTAATCTATTTGATGGATTAATAATCTGAATGGACTACTGGGTGGTAACTGTACGCAGGTGGGGCATGGCTGAAGGAAGTAGGTCACCAGGGACGTGCCCTCGGAATTTATCTGACCCTGGCTCTTCATGTTCTCCCGCCTCCCCATGTTTCTGGGCTTCCAGGAACTGAGCAGCTTTCCTGTACCACACCTTTGTGATGATGTTCTGTCTCACCTCGGGCCCAAAGAAATGGAGTAGGCCAACCATACACTGAACCTCTGAAATTGTGAGCCCTAAAGAAACTGTGCCTCCTCTGAGTTGTGTTTTGGTCACAGAGACAAAAAGCTGATTAACACCCATTTTGCTATTGAGTTTCTCTTAAGAATTATTGGAGTTATTTACATGTTCCTCAATATATAAATCCATACATCTGTCATGGGTTATGATTCATCTTCAGCCTGATTTGATAAATGGGAGCTCTTAAGTGTGACGCAATGTCTCTTCATGGTTCAATGACTTTTGTGTCTATTTTAAGAATTTCTTCCCTATCCTAAGGACACAAAGATACTCATCTGTGTTTCTTTTATAAGCTTTATAATTGTTTCACATTTAGGCCCTTAATCCATTTGAAATTGATTACTGTATATGGTGTGAAACAGGGACACATTTTTGTTCTTTTTCCAGAAAGATAACTAATTACCCCAGCATCATTTGTCAATTTATCCTTTCCACTGATTTGCAATTCAGCTGTCACATATTAGATTTCTATATAAATTTGGACCTATTTCAAGACTTCTGCCAAATCACTTATCCCTATTGCTAAAATTATGCTGCCCAAATTACTATAGCTTTATAGATAAATAAACATTGCTAAATTATTGTTTCTTCTTTAGGATTTTTGTTATTGTTGTTGTTATTTGTGGATCTTTGCTCTTCTGGATAAATTTTAGAATCATCCTAAGTTCCGCCAAAAACATGTTGGATTTGTTGAGATTTCACTGGACCTATATTTAGAAGAATTGACATCTTTATAACAATAAAATTATCTATGAACAGATTATTTCCCCCCTCTCCATCTTTTAGACCTTTAAAAATATCTCTCAATAAAATTAAAGTTATTTCATTGTCTACATTAAGGACTCACAGATCTCTCACAAGATACACACCTAGAGACCTTATTATTATTATTATTTTTTTTTGTGGTGCCGGGGATTTGAACCCAGGGCCTTGTGCTTGCAAGGCAAGCACTCTACCAACTGAGCTATATCCCCAGCACGAGACCTTATTTTTATTGTTACTGGAGAAGGCATTTTGTAAAACGGTATCTTGCTTTTTCTATGGAGACTGTTGTTAACCTAAAAAAAAAAAAAAAAAAAAAAAAAGGAAATAAACAGAAAAGTTACAGAATGAAGAAGAGTACAAAGACTATTCTCTTCTCCTTTTTCTTATAAAAAAGTTTGTTAGTTTTTACTGGTTCCTTCTTAGAACCAAGACCTGGTTCTAGGAGACCATATGAACATGTAATTGCTCAGATATAAGTAGGAAAACCATCAGGTACAGAACTCAAAATAGCAACTGGTCAAGGAAGATGGGAAGAGAGTGGAGAAATAAAATCACTATAAGAAGAACATCAGACCATCACTTGAAATTTGTTCACACAGGTAACTATTCAAATACCTTAGAATTAGTTATTTATCCATTCAACAAATATTTAGGATCTATTATGTTGAAACACACAGTTCTATTCCCATAGAGACCTCCAAAGACATGCTCTAGAGTTTTTCTTGCAAACTCAAGTCAATTCCAGTTTCTACTTCAATATCTTTAATTGGCTATCTCTTCTTTTGAATGAAACCTAGTGGGTCTCAACTACTTACACACACACACAACACACACACACACACACACACACACACCCCTAGAATTTAAAAGAGGAGACTATGGAAAAGGGGAATCTTTCAATAAATAATATTTCTGAGTTCCCTTACCAGTACATCTATTAGTTTTATCTATAATTTGATTCAATTATGTACTGAATACCTTATCTGTGTCTGGCACTCTGCTAGGTACAGATTACCAAGTGAACAAGGCCGGTGCCTCTAAGGAATACATCTCACATCATACCATTCATGTGTTCTTGAGAAAACTACCTGCATCCAGCAGTTTATAATATGCTCAATTGTTTTCAGTGGCACTTTGACAGCTATATTAGGAACAATTTGTGCAAATAAAGGTTCTACCCACTCAATCCAGATGTTATATAGCAAGTTTGCATGTCCCATCAAACCTCTGTATCCTACATATAAATAATATTTATGAATAAGTCAAGATTTTAAGACAAGTTCACTGTCTAGTTTGTATCAATTTCTGGCTTCCACAGGATCACATACCATACCAGGTAAGACTAATTAAAGTTCTCCAAGGATGGATTATACTAATCCTGGATGATTCCCAAATCTGGGCTAGATTTTATGGCAAGTTGGATGTGAGCTTTTATAAAAAAGACCAAAAGCAGACAGATGGAAACCCTGTTCACCATATTTTGATGGTTTGAGTCTTAGGCTTTGCCATTTCCTATTTATTTATTTTTTTGGTACTACAGACTGAACCTGGAGTGTCCTACCCTCAGTTACATCCCCAGTCCTTTTTTATTGTTTGAGACAAGATCTCACTAAGTTACAGAGGCTAGCCTCAAACTTGTAAACCTCCTGCCTTAGCCTCCCGAGTATGGGATTATAGGCATGCACCACCATGCCTGACTTTCCTATTTTGTTTTTTAAAGAAACTTACAGGTGGCATAATTATTTGACAAAGGATTATTAAGTCTAGTAGATTGGAAGTTTCAATAGGTGACCCCTTCCTCAAATTCCCTGTATGTGCCTCTCTTTTTCATACTTATAGTATAGAAGCCCACTTAATAAAAAAAAGCTGGCCAAATAGAATTGGAGAGTCCAACACCATCTTCCTTTATTCTTCAGTGCTGGAGGTGACAAGGGGCACAATGCGAAGTAGAGAATGCTTCCTGTGAATGACTTTCACTTACAGGCGCTTCTGTAGCACTAGTGTTATAAAGAAAAACAGTGAGCCTCAGACTAAGACATCAGGTTCTGGAAGGAATACGTGTCAGTGAACAGACTAGACAGGCATTAAATTACAGGTGGCTTAATGCAGTTATCAGCACTTTTCCAGCTTCACTTTATTATCACTCAGGCAGCCTGTGTGGTTCATAAAACACACCCAACACTTGAGCACCAAAGGTTTACTCTTGTAGGTGCTAAGGATCCAGCCAGGATAAAGACGCACACAGTCCTTACCCAGGTGGAACCTCTGGTCAGGGTCAGCCACCGTGGAGACTGTGCCGGGGCAACTGCAGCCATATGGTGTGCTTTGGAAAGCATAAAGATAACACAAGTCCAATATTAAAATTGGGGACAAGGTAGCACAGTAATGGAGGAATATTATGGGCAAGAAAAGACTTTCTGAAATCAAGTACAAACCTAAATAAGGAGAAGGAATCTGTACCTATATTTTATACATAATAAAATGGAGGAAAGTCACAGAAACCACTGAACTTGTCTTAGAAAGATTTCCTAAGTGATACTTCTTATAAATTAAGAGCTTCTTTCAATCCAGATCAATAATTTCAAGCAATTTAGACTATATTGACCAAGCAGTGAAAAAGAACAATGTTGATGAACATAGGGAAATTTCCTTAAAATGAATTCAGCTGGCTATGGTTTTAAAAGCTGGGCTGCTCATAAGTAAAATAGATTTGGAAAGAGAAGGAGAGGAGATCAGGTTTCTTATGCTGGTTACTCAATAAACTAATGTTTTGGGAAATAGCTTTAAATATCTGAATTTGTATTCGCCTACTTATTCAATGGTGAAGAACAGAATTTTTAAAAACAAGGCTTCTGTAAAAACACTACTTTTATTCAGGCAACATATGGAAAAACCTATTCCATCATTTGCAAAGGTTATATTTAGAAAGGTAATTTCCTTCCAAAGAGGGCTTTTTTAAAAAAAAAAAAAAAAACCTTTCCACATCAGTCAAGAAAAATAGGCTTTGACATCTCAGTTTTTTTTTTTAAGTACATAAAGTGTGCTACCAAATATATCACAGAGTTTTTATTTAACATTCCTCCTGAGGGTATCAATGAGCTTCCAGGTTCGGGGGAGAAATAGGAAACCTGAATACAGAGGGCTGGCTTCCTGTGAAACATTTTACAGTGACTACCAAACAGTGATTTATTCATCTACATGTTTCTCGGCATTTCAACAACCAGTACTTCCTGGAAATCTCTGGTTTTGTGATTGGGGGCTGTTTTTACTTCCCCAAAGGGGAAATGTTAAAACTGAATAATGTAGCCCATGAGGAAAAGAGGGTGAGAACTGACAGATGCAAAGAAACCCTGTCATTTTCAATCCACACTTGAGCCCACTATTTTTACTTTCATGAAACTTTCCGGGAGCATGTCTCATGTGTGCTTACGCAGTTATTTTGATCTTAAAAAGGTTCAGAACTTAATGTGATTACCATCTCAAAAATGTCTCCAAGAGCCTGAACTTTGTAGATCATCCTTCCTACAGAATGTTTTCAGTTTCTTCCACAGCAAACCACTGGAATTTTCTTCCGTCTTGCTGGTTTAGGCTATGTTAAATGTGGTTGACTGACTTCAGAGTCAATTTTATTTATAAGCCTCTATGTGATTTCTAACTCCATACTCAGAGTAAGAGTTTTTCAGATTCTGAAAGTTTTTGAGCATGTTTAGCCCAGATACTTGAGGATATATTAAAGCACAGGCACTTGGTCATGTGATACTAGAGTTAAGCTCAGATATATAGGCAGGACTCTCCTTGGGCCCAGAGAACACATTGCCTCACATTTCATTATGAAATGGAAGAATAGTATCTACCACCATCAAATTAGTTAGAATTGTGCTTTTTGTAATCTAAATCCTCAGCAGCTCCAGGTATGTGATTAGCATCAATTTCCTCCTCAGTCCACATTAGCCCATTTCTTTGTGTACCACAGCATGCCCAAGGTCCAGCACATGGCAGCTGCTAATGAGTAATCATTAAGTGAATATTACAGTTAGACATGTGGTATTCCTCAAAAGCTCCTGGGTGAGACAATGCAGGAAGGTTTAGAGGTGAAATGACTGGGTTATAAGAGCCTTAACACAATCAGTGAATTCAACCCCTGATAGGGATTAACTGAGGTAGGGTATGGCTGGAGGAGGTGGGTCACTGGAGGCCTGCCTTTGGGGTATATATTTTGTATCTGGTAAGTGGAGTCTCTCTGTCTGCTCTCTGATCATCATGTGAGCTGCTTCCCTTCACCACACTCTTCCGCCATGATGTTCTGCCTCACTCCAGCCCCAAGGAATGGAGCCGGCCTTCTATGAACTGAGCCCTCTGAAACCCTCTGAGCCCCTAAATAAACTTTTCCTCCTCAAAAATTGTTTTTGTCAAGTCTTTTGGTCACAGCAGCAAGGAAGCTAATTAAAACAATGAATAACTGAGTGAAATGTGCTCACTAGAATTAGTGGCAAGAGGTATTGCTAACTCCTGTGAAAGCAGTTTGTGAAATTCTGAGGGCTGAAGTAGAAACGTTTAGGAGTAAGAAGTGAAGTGCCATGTGTTACAGACAAAGCCTGAAAGAAGGAAGCTAGGAAGAGCTATAGAGGAATGGGTATTATAAGGAGATTTAATTGGGAGTATTGATTTTTGATGATATGGAAGTATTGATTTTTTTTTTTAAGACAAAGGATTGGAAATACTGGCAAAGGAGAAATAATCAAAAGTATTCCTGACATCAGGGATTAGGACCCAGGACCAGTGGGGACACCAGCTATTATAAGAAGACTGGTTATTAGTAGATTCAATGGTGGGCCATGGCCCAGTGAGTTCTCGAGTGATTTCTATTTTCTCTGTGAAGTAAGAGACAAGATCATCTTCTGAATGTGATGGGCAAGAATGTGGATTTGGAAAGAGTAGGAAAGATCATAATGAAGTCATTTGGAGGAGTCAGCCATGAACTGAACAGAAAAAATAAAGAATAAGTCTTGTCAATATCACCTTCTGTGTCATTACCCAGCAGGTGCCAGATCTACAGGTGGGACACTGGTCGGGGAGTGGTCAGCAGATAGCAGGTAGGACCATATGGGCAGCCCCACAGGAAGAGCTTTGGCTCTGGAAGCTGAAGCTGGGTCTGACCCCAGCCCTGCTGTAGATGAGCTGTCTGACCTGGAGGGGTCACCTCACTTCCTCAGGCTGAGGTTTCATCATTTACAAAAGATGGAGCTGCCCAAGAACATCCAAGGTCCCTTCTGCCTCTGGAATGGCTAACGCTTTATAAAATAATCAGTAAGCTAGTCTAACGGCAGCACAACTGATGCAGAAGAAAAATTCAGAACTGGGCAGGAGCCTCCTTCACTGCCTGGTCCACAGCCCCATCACTTCTGTCGGGCATCACATGATGACCTCCCTCTGCTCTTATCCTGCCATCTACATGGCAAGCATGATCTGAGGACTTCTTTGCTTCCACCTTTCAAAAAGTCCCCGGACACTGCCGATGAACCCAGACTCCCCCGCTCAGCCCCCAAGCCCGTCACTGGTTCCTGCGCCCTCCCTGATACACTATTTGTAAAAGTAACTTTTTTAAAAAAATAGAGAAGGACAATATTTTCTCTATTAAGGCATCAATTAAATAAGGGTTAGTCGAATCCCCCAAACATACCCTTTCTCTACTCTAGTGACATCTGTATTGTCATTTGCTATTTTAAAACAGATAGTCCAATTTGGAAACATCATCCTCAGAAATTCAGACCAAGTTCTCAGCAGTAATAGTGAGGAATTTGTGGCTGAATTAAAATGTACTTAAATGAATGCCTTTTAAGGTGAGTACAATATAAGTTAAAGCCTTTTCAAAAGAAACAGGCTTTCCACGGAAGCAAAGAAGGCATATAAATAACATTCCCCATTCATTAAAAGAATGGTATTCAATGATGTTTACACATGTGGTTCTCACTCTTTAAACTTAAGTCTAAATATATTTTAAAAGCTGTAAGTAAAGTAGTAGTTTACTAAAGCCAAACCACAAAGAAATTTTAGGAATGCATCCAGGTTATACAATTCTATTTCCTGCTATATAAAGAGAATTTTCATAGCTTCTATTTTGGTTATCTACTAACCAATTCTTATTTAGAAGAATTTTGGAACATAAATTAATTTCAGAAATTAAGTTTTAATCCAATAAATTTCCAGGTAAGAGGCAGAAGTGTGAGTTCCCAGTCACTGACCAGCCCTTCCTGCACAAGGGAGCCGCTACCTGGTCAGCGGAGCTCCTGTCCTCTCTCTCCTGTGTCTGGGCATGTTCTTGTCCTCTGGTACCTCTATTTGCCTTCATTCTCTAGCAAGAGGGAAGGAAGGGTAGTTGCAAGAAAGGTTCAAGGGAGGGTCAATGAGTGTTAAGAGAAGGGCAGAGAGCTCCTGGCCCAGGAGGGTGTTCCAGAACCTTCTGCAGAAGTAAGGTGGAAGGAGGGCAATCAAAACAGCATTGGGGAAGACTTGAGAGATGGAAGGAAACAGTGAGGTGAACATAAGAAGGCAGAAGACCTAAACTGTTGCAAGGAACCATGAGACAGTTAACCAAGAAGGGCTGGGTTTTGGTGGAAAACAAATATATTCTAAAAATCAACAAATTAAATAATTGTTTTTGATGCTGGAAAAGAAAATTTCTAAGCAAACCAAGGAGATTGTTGATGAAAAACTACCTCTTAAAAAGCCAGAAAAATATCCATATATATTCACATTCCTTTCATGGAAAGAACCAAAATGAGGAAGTTCTCAGATTATTAAACAAGTAAGTAT
Organism: Sciurus carolinensis; assembly: GCF_902686445.1. Taxonomy (NCBI): domain Eukaryota; kingdom Metazoa; phylum Chordata; class Mammalia; order Rodentia; family Sciuridae; genus Sciurus; species Sciurus carolinensis. The sequence continues at coordinate 15,937,246 of NC_062219.1, forward strand.
CTCAACAGAAAACTCAATGAACTTAAAAGAATTTACCTGGCTAAAGACTCATCCAAAATTTTAGCCCCCAAAATTCTCCAGAACAGATGGCAAAAACCCAAGAGAAGGAAAATAGGTAAGACAAAAAGAAGAGACTCTAGGAGGTCCAAAATCCATCTCCCAAGATTCTAGGGGAAGGTGTGTTTATATTAGTGGGGAGGAAATACGTGAGCTAAAGCAGACTCTAGATTGTAAGATCCCAAATAAAAAGGAATAGTGAAAAAAAGATCATGGTGAATTTTCAGAATCAAGGATAGAGCTAAAATTCCTAACTGCAAAGAGGTAGACACACACACACACACACACAACACTAAGTTGTAAGAACTGGCCTAACATCAGACTTAAAGACTACCCTACATTGTAGGTAGCAGAGGCGAAATGCCTTCAAAATTGAGGAATAATAATACTGAATTTAGGCTGAAATGATCAATCAAGGACAAGGGTAAAATCAGACATTTCAAACATGTGGTAAAAGAGCTTACCATTCATGCACATCTTAGGTCAAAAGTTACTCAAAGGGAATAGCTTGCCCAATGGAAAAAAATGTAAATAAGAGAAAACATGGAATACAAAAAAAACAAAGACAGCAGGAGCCAAATACAACAAAAGCAAAAGGAGAGAGTGTGTCTAAAGTCACCTGTTGGGAAAATCTCCAAGTAACAGAACTCAGTGGTCAGGTGGGGCCTTCCTGTTCTAAGGATCTCATGACATCACTTGGCTCCACAGTGAATAATATTTGCATACTGGCTTTTCATTTTTTTAGAAACAACCCACAGACAAAACATGGTTATGGCATAAAGATAAAAATCAAAAGTATGTTAAACTATGACACTGCAAAAACCACAGTCTAGCAAATCAGGAGGTCACAGGTAGGGTAACCATCCTAGGACCAGGGGGTTTCCAGACGTGGGACTTTTAGTGCTAACACTGGGAAAGTCCTGTGTAAACCAGGACTAGTTTATCACCTTGGTCACAGGGCAGAAGAGATGAAGGAGAATGTTAATATCTTCATTTTTCAGACCAAATGCTTTAGCAAAGAATTAAGTTGGTGACAACCAGCGCTAATGCAGCAATTGTTAGTAATGATCGTACGTGAAGAATGATGTTTTTGTACTTGATCTCACCCCTTTCCAAAGTCTTTCAATTTTTAAAACAATATATCCATTGAAAGTAGTCAGTCAACTCTTATTCACCAGCATCTAACTTCCACCAAAGAGAATATTTCAGAATCAAAACAACCTAGAACTCCAAACATGTGCAGTGAACTAAAAATGATTAAACCAGGGATTTAAAAAAAAAAAAAAATCGAAACCCTGATTTGAAAGCAAGTTTATAAATAAAACCAAGTACAGGAAGATCTGTTCCCCGGTGCAGGGGCAGTGTTTGTACTCTGGTGAGGAATGGATGATCACAGGAGAGGACAAGAGGAAGACGACGCTGCTGAACCAAAACAGGGCCCCAGCTGAGCCACATCAATCACAAAACAGGCTGCCGACATTGTGCACTGTCACCACAGCTATTGCTGGAGATACCGGAGTTCATCCATGTGGAAGCTACTCGAAGGCATGAGGCTCCCTCTCTCCCTGAAAGTGTGACTGCTTGTGAGTGTTAGGTATGTATTACACCAGCTTTAAAAAAACAAACAACAACAACAACAAAAATCCAGAGATCACATACACAGATCACATCAGGCTATTTAATGCTGAAATTGTTACTTATATACAAAATCCAACATAAGGGGTCTTTTCATGAGCATTCACACTTTGAAGTTTGTCCAATGGCCCTGAAGAGGGATTCATATGTACATATGTACAGATAACTCTCCTGCCTGTCTTTAAAGAGAACTGAAATCTTGGGTATGCTGACCCCACAATTATTTGCACAGGAAGTCATTAACTTATCTACACATGATAACTCAACCATAAAGATAATTGTTTCATGCTCTTCAACTTAAGAATGCCCTCTGTTAATACCCAAAAGATAAATGGCATTTATTTTAACTCCAAAATAGAAAAAGCCTACGCCCTTGCCTTTTGTAAGTTACTAACTACAGAGCATAGAATCAAGATCCATTATGAATACTAATGCAGTGCACGAAACTGGGGCCGTGAAACATTTAGTGACCTATGGCATCCCTGCCAAATCACAGCACATCCATTGGGGTTCCTTGTTTTAAGGTACACTTAACGTTTTAAAAGCATACCTGAAATCAGGATGTAGCTTATAATTAATATGAACATTTAACATGGATGAGTGTACTTATGCTCCCTGTAAAGCTATTAAATCAATTGTGTACCTTAAAAATCTAGCATCTAACAACTGAGGAAATAAGAAAAAAAAATCACACACACAGCTCTTTGGAAATGCATATGGTGAAGACTAGCATGCTGAAAAAAAAAAAAAAAACTAGCAAATTAAAAAAAAAAAAAAAAAAGCAACATAGCTCCAGGTAAACTGAGATGTGGGTCCTACACGTAGAGAGATGAAATTAGAAACACTAAAAAGGACAAAATGAGATCAAAGGAGACACTTGTTTCCTAACTGTACACATGGTACACACAGTTGATCTACAAATTCCCAAACAAGAAAGAATAGAACTATGACTCCTCTAAAATGTCCATCCGGGGTTTTTATGTTTTTTAATTACAGGACTACTCAATTCTCATTCAGTTATTTTGGGGCATTAAAGCACTTCATTGGCATGCATTAAGAACAAAATCTGCAGCGCACAACTCCAAAAAAAGAAAATTAAAAAAGAAAGCAGTGAGAGCTGCACTTTACTTGCTCTCCAGGAAACTAATTGGAATGTACTGGAGTAAACTTAATGAAATAATGCAAAACATTTGTGTGAAATTCAAAGCATTCTCTTTTAAGCCCTTTAAGGGTAGCAGCCATAGCCGCCCTCATTTTCACTGCCTCTGGTTCCCAGTGACAGCTCTATTGAATATTCACATCCAACCGGCTGGAGAACTAATTATTTTTCTAGGGGAAGAGTCCTTCAACTGCTTTAAAACCTGGATTGCTTGAACTTTCTGCATCTCCCTGCAAAATGCTGTGGACTCTCGTTGGAATGATGACATCCTGTGAATTCTTACCCACCCTCCTCTGAAATCAGTTGCAAACCAGAACCTTGCAGCGCTCAGGCGAAGACTCTGGTGTTTGTAATAATCCCAATGCACGGAAATGATGATGTACCTCCAAGTATTCACTGCATTCGCTACAACTCAAGATTTATTGTTCAATGGTTTCATTACTTCATTGTTTTAATGGGTTTTCTCCCAGAAATAGGCTTAGAGTCTGGGATCGAAAGTTAAATTTTTCCATATGTTTGAATTTAAACCATTTGCTCTAATGATGGGGAAATTGATTTATTTTTTCAGCTACAGTATCCTAAAAATGTTTATTTTTATTTGCTTTATTGCTCAAGAAAAACTTTATCCCAATGCTAAGTTTTTACCTTTATGCATTTCCTTTCTTATTTCCACATTTTGTTATTGGTACCTAATAGTCGTACTTACTGGTGGGGTTTGTTGTGACCTCTTCACACATGCTCACAATATAACAATATAATTTGGCCAATATCATTCTGTCTTTATGCATTTTTCAAATTCGCCTTGGTTCAATTTATAGAAGTCAATACGCTTAAGTCAATAACTTACTGAGGTCATACTGTGTACCTTTTGAACTTCCCCACTTTTTTCCTCCAATTATTGTTTTAAATTTGAACAACTCTATCAAGCTCTCCGAGGCCACTCTAAGTCACACATTTTTACCAATCAGGTTGAACATCCCCAGTTCAAAAATCCAAAATCCCAAACACTTTGGGTGCTGACCTTATGTCACAGTGGAAAATTCCACACCTGACCTCATGTGATAGGTCAGTAAAAACACATTCAGGCTGTGTGCATAAGGTGTATATGAAATTCAAATGGATTTTGTGTTTAGACCATCATCATGATATCCCATTATGTGTATGCAAACATTAAAAAAAAATTCCAATCCAAAACATTTTTGGTCCTGGCATTTTGGATAGGGGATACCTGATCTGTGCTACAAAACCTTTCCCACATTTATTATTTGGTACCACCCACGTGGCCACTTGATCACACACGTTCATTTTAAAAGGCATGGAAGTCAGATGACTTGTTCTCCTAAGCCAATCCAGGAATCAGTCTGAGAGTCAGGCAGTCTCTCACATGCCTTCTAGCTACTCCTACTGCTCGGCAGACAACTGGTGTCTCACACTGTGGCTTGCACACAGTAGGTCTTCATATGCCCATGAATGGGTGAGTCCACGTGTACCAATTCATGGGCACTCAGCAGAATCAAAGGGAGAAACAATAAGACTTGATTTTGCTGGATACCGGTGCTTCTCCCAGTCACAGCTACCTGAGTCAGATGTGATATGATCACAAACTTCAGCAACATCGTGCACAGCCTGCTTTCGTTAACATCATCTTGACTCTGAATCTGCATTCAGTTACTTTCTTAGCTTCCTGTTTTAGCGTATGAAACTTTAAAATTAACAATATATGAAAATCATTTAAACATGAAAAACTTTAAGTACCATAAAACTGACCGTGCCACTTTCCCAGCCCCCCCACCTCCGCCCTCTCACTCTGGCCTCCTCCTCTCCGACAGGATCAGCTCCTGCAGGGCTCCCTCCTTAGCCACTCCCTCCATGTCCTCATCTCCCTCCCATACTTACACTCTGCAGTTGTTCAGATAAACCCAACCTTGGGTGATTTTCTGGTTTTCTATTTTAACTTACAAACTGAGAATAACAACATATGCTGAATGAAACCACAGTAAATCCAGGTCACCAACCCCAGATGGCCCTCAAAGCTCTTCAGTCCTTGACCATCATTTCTGCTGTTGTTGTTGACTGTTGACTGAATAGCCATGGCTCCTTATCCTTGGTCAACAACTTCCATAGTTTGTGCAACAGGTCTATCTTCTACTTCATCTTTCAAACCTTTAAGTTCCCACATTCTCAGAAAATGGCCCACCCTCCGATACTGAGGAAAATAGGGCCCTCAGGAGCAAACTCAACTTCCTGAGCCTTTCACTTCTATATCCACCTCTGGCCATCCTCTTCTTTTTTCTTTCCTTTCCCCTTCTTCTAAAAGGAGACTGGTTTAAGTGATCCTCCCACCTCAGCCTCCCAGGTAGCTGGGATGACAGGTACCACCATGCCCAGCTTCCCCTTCCTTGTTATCTTCCCCCAGGCTCAGGGGAGAGGTGGATCAGGACTGAGACGGGACCACTTCATCTTTCCCATACACCCAACTCTCCCACTCCATCGGCCCCTTTCTCTGGGCTATGCATATGATGGCATCTGGATGATTCTAAAAAGCCCCTTCAGGGCCTGTACTCCCTCTCTCCTTCCACTGCAAATATCTTCCATAGGCAACACCTTTGCTTAGGGTCTTCTACTTCCTCATCTGCCACTGAGTCACCGTTGAATGCCTGAGGCCCAAGTCTTCCCAGGCTCCTGCCCTCAACTTACAGTTTGAACCAGTCTTCGGACTTGGTCTCCGGGTACCTAGAGAGCAGCTGCAGGGCAGTTTCTTGGCCTGCATCTACTTGATCGTTGCCAGCATCAGCTGCGACTCCAGCAAGCCTCATGGACCTGTCTGCTGGGCCCCTTCCTGTCCCTCTGGACTCTGCCCTGCTCCCATCTCTGCCTGGCGAGCTTTGCCTAGCTTGTCCTTCCCACATTTTCCTGGCCTTCGTCACCTGGCTGGCTCTTGCCTGGCATCAATGGCTTTCTTCAGGATGGCATTCCTGAGCAGGGCACTTGCAGACCACGCTGTGATCTCTTCCACTAGCTGAGACCTCCTCAGAGGCAGAAGCCATGTCTCATCACGGAGACCCCAGACCCAGGGTCACAGTCAAAGGTGCTCACCTGAATTATGAGCCTCGAAAGGAGAGAACATTAGGTATTTGGCTGCTCCCAGGTATAAAGTATGTTTTTTTTTTTTTTTACTTAGAAAAAATAAACAGAGCTTTTAAAAGAGCATTGTGGAGGTATTTTCATAGAATAGCTTAAAAGCCTAAATGTCATAAGGAAAACGCCAGCTAAGTTTAAAAAGGGAAATTCAAGTAAACCTGTGTTAGAAATATTTGCAAAATTTAGGCTTTGATATGCCCTTACTATCACCAGATAGTTTCCCCAGAGACTTTTTGTTAAATAAAGCCAGTGATTAGTGATATGAGTAATTCCTCGAAGGTCTTATATTATTTAAATCATAACTTGAAGGTAAGTTTTTCCTTAATTATCCCTTCCTTGTTTTTTATCTATTTGGATTCCTATCATCAATAAAAAGTTTGAAAAATGATTCTCTGATCTTTCTTTTTACAGTTTCTTGAAGTTAGAATCACAAAGCACCTCGGGTTTCATGACTGATGAAACACTTGGAGTTAACTCACTACAGATTTTGTGCTCTAAGAAATGTTCCATGTGGTCACAGTACATTGACCGCAAAAGGCAGACTATAGACCAATATGTAGAACGTAGTAGGATCTCATTTTGGAGGTGGGAGGAAGATATACTTGTAGAAAAACATCTGGAAAAATATAAAAGCAAAACGTCACAAGTATTGCCTCTGGTTGGGAGGCTTTAGCTGATGTGACTTCTCCCCGCTTCACGTAGTTTCTGGGTTCACTCACAAACCCAATCATCATGTATCCCTCGTATACTTTAAAAAATCTGAATAATAAATAAAATAAGCTGCATCTCACTGCAGACCTCAAAACCTCTGGTTCCCTCCTACTGTTCAAAAGGAGCCCCTGTGTCATCCTAGGCCCTGAGATCAGCCTTGGAGACACTGATCAGTGAGAGGACAGTGACTATGTTTCTGAGGACTTGGAGACTTGCTGTAAAAAATATAGAAAAGGAACTGATATTTGGACCATTTGTATGTTCATGCCTAACAAGAATTTATAAATGCACTTTGTAGGTTTAATGAATACTTCGTCTATACTCCTCTCAGTTCCTATCGTGACCTCCTCCAGAATCCTTCCCATCAACTGCGCTGGGCTGCCTTCTGCTGGCTCTCCAGCTCTGCTTGCCCTGCCATCCTGATATCCATGCGCTGGTAGAGTAAACCTCCTGTACTCCCAGCTTGACTCTCGGCTCCAGGAGGCTAACTGCCTTCCCCTTTGCTCCTCATCCGGGGCCCCAGAACGTGCCTGGCGCTGGTGACAGACACTCAACAAGCATCCACCAGGGAGAGCGAGCTCTGCTCAACCCCGAGAGGTGGGCTCCCTGCCCTTCCACAACAGGTGAGAACACTCGCTGCCTTCCCAGAAGCCCTGAGGGCGGAATGCCCAACAAAGCCCCTAAAAACGCCTGGGGCCTTTTACTTAGATGGAGGTAGCCCAGGAATGTTGTGGGAAGGCTGCATGTGAAAATAAAAGCATCAGACTAATTTTAAATTACCGTTTAGCTCCATGATTCTTTGATTTTATACACACACACACACATACACACACACACACACACACAATCTCACTGCTTTGAAACTCACAGCCTGATGTAGGGACACAAACAGCCAAGTGGTCTAAATTTCAGGATATCTGCAGCCAGTATTTTTCCAGTATGCATAAGTCATTCTCCAGCAAATAACAAGCTCTTTATTATTCATAAATTGATTCTGCCACCACAAAAGTGTTACTATTCACCAAATAATGGAGAGTCAATGCAGAAGTCAACTAAAGCCAATGAGCTTCACTGTGAGACGTTTTGTCAACAACAAAAAGAGTCATGCCTGGAGCGAAGAAACAGAGGCTAAAAGTTCCTCGACTCTCAAGCCAGATCTGAGTGTCTGTTTCCAGCTCCCATCGACCTTGCTCACCTTCTGCATCTCCCTATGTCTTCACTCCGAGCCTAGCCACTCCTGGTGGCTGCAGCTCTTACCTGGAGGACGCCTTATATTATGTCCTGACCTACAGACTCATCCTGTCCCTCAGCCCAGGTCCCATCAGCCACGCCTCAGAGCGCCCCCCAGAGCCTGGCTGCTGGCAGTGCCACCCAGAGACAAACACCCTGGTACCACCTGAAACCTTGTTGGGAGCAGAGAGTTCAGTCCCTGCCCCAGAGGCACTGAATCGAATCTGCATTTCTTCTTGTTCCCCAGGTGATTCCATGCAGAGCAGAGTGGAGAGGCCCACACCAGCCTTCACTACGGCCTGCATTTGTGGCCTCTAGATTTGAAGAAGGTTCTGGAACCACAACTACCTCGCAGACCTTCACCCCCATCCCACCACCACCACACACCCCACATCTGCATGCACACTCAGGAGTAGCCACCCTGCACGCTGCCACTCACAGACCTCCTTCCTTCCCCTTTCTAGAAGCTGCCCTTGACCACTTGCTGTCCTCCCTCAGCTGTGCTAAACCTGTAGCATCAGCCCACACCCTGGGCACCTTCCCTGGGAGATGGCCTCAGGCAAGCTTGCTGGGCTCTCTCTCCTCCTGGAACCCATGTGACAACAGGATTGAGCTCTGCAAGCAGAGGCTAGGTCACAATCATAACTGAAAATTGTGGTGGCCAACGTGACCTATGGCCAGTGGACTGGCAGTGAGTGATAAACCAGGGTGTCTGAAGGAAGTTGGGGATAAGAAGAAAACAGGTCAGGAAGGCAAGATGGAGTGGAGAGTTTCAAGACTCATACTTTTTGAAATCTGGATGGCCAAGGGCCTCTGCACACATCTGGGGAGTCAATAAACACTGGCTCAACCAAGTTAGTCCAAAAGAGCAAAACCTTTGGGACCAGCTCTTGAGGTACACACTCACCAACACACATGCTCCCACGTGAGATTCCAGACACACAATGGAGGGGACAGCAGTGCCTGCGACCAGTGTCAAGCTTGGGAGTTGCAGATAAATTCTTCATGTTAAGCTGGCAGAATAAAGCTGTTAGATGCCTACTACAGGTTGAATGTATGTGTTCCATATAATAATGTCCTAGACTCCAATGTGGTGTATTTGGAGTAGGGCCTTTGGGAGGTAATTGGATTTAGATAAAGTCATGAGGTGGGGCCCCCATGATGGAATTAGCAGCCTCATAAGAAAGGAACAGACACCAGAGAATGTACTCTCTTTCTGACACGTGAGGGGAGAGTGAGAAAGCAGCCATCTATAGCCAGGAAGAGAGCCCTCACCAGAACATGCCCACGCTGATCTCAGACCACTAGCTTCTAGAATTATGGAAAATAAATTTCTCTTGTTTAAGCCACCAGGTCTACGGTATTTGTTACGGCAACTCAAGCAGATGAAGACAATGTCCTAATGGAAGAAACTTAGCCCTCAATACCTCTCTGTCATCCCTTCAACACTGACTTTCCATGAATGCGCTCACCTCTGACTCACGATGGTGACCATCTGCTGAGCACCCTGGGCTCTGCCTCAACAAATCCTCCAGTTTTCCTCTCCTCTTCTCTTCGATAAAGTGGATCTGAAAGCATGCCATGTTGTAGAAATTAACACCCCTTGCTACCCCTTTCATTCCCACTAATCCCTCAGCCTGCACCTCTCCTGGAGTTTCCTATCATTTCCCAGATCAGGCTTGGCCCTACTCTTTTAATGGCTGGCAGTGACTAATAAACCAGGCATTATGAACTCTTCTGGCTAGTTCTGTTTCTGTTCATTTTCAAAGAAAAACACCGACCAAGTAGAGACTTCTCCATCCACACACTACTTATGAATCAGGTCCCAAGAGCAGAGTCATCTGCTTCCCACTCCAGAGACTCCAGTAGAACTGACGTGGGCCTCCTCCTCTTGCTGCAGGTTCATATCTTACTTGGGTTCCACTTTCTTTCACCTCTCTACAATGTTTAACAACGATGGACTTGGCTAAGGTTTCCTCCAGAGTCATCTGACACTGAACTAGTCTGAGGCACCTCCCAGGGTGCTTGTCTTCTCCAACTTCTTTACTGCCTTTCATTTATTCTTTCAGTTTCTTATGGCTCAGTATGGTTTCAGCCAAGATTCTCTGATCCTTGAAGCATTGGCAATCAATGTACCTCCCAATTCCTCTTTATGGGAAAGGGGAATTCTTAATTCTCAGTCCTGCTCTAAGAGATTCAACTTGGAGTTTTTCACATCCATGTAAATTTTCCATATAAAATTTTGTTTCGACATAGGGTTGAGAACTTTAAAAGATTTGAAACCCATCATTGACAGGAGGAAGGAAACAAGGGGTCATAATTTAAGTCTCTGCTTTGAAATGTACTAGCAGTGTAACCCCTCTGACATTGGCCTTCTCATAACTAAGCCAAGAGCAAGAGAGGCCTTCTGGTCTACCTCACAGGTCTACTGGAAGATCAAACAAGAAGCCATACCCAAGTCTGACTGCTATGTCCCTACTGTGTCAGAGTGCCAGGACTCCCTTCTCTACCAGCTAGCACAGGCTCCTGCCATCCTGTTGGGGACAAGGTGAGGAGGAAGATGGAAGAGAAGCCAGGGACAGAGGAGTGGCTGTCCTGGGAAGCACCTGCTGTGGCCCTGGGCTGGGGGGGCAGCAGCTCCAGCTCTCGACTCTTCCCTCCCCTGCCCAGCCTATGATCTGAGCCTGTCTGACTGCCCACCACAGCACCGGAGACCCCGGCAGAAGATGCCTCTGTGCATCCAGCCTGCCTAGGCAGATAGTAAAAGGAGCCAAAAATGGAACCAAATTCTGGAAGAAACCTTTAAGTGTAGTTATAAAAATAATAGAAGCATACTGTAAAAAGTCTAGAAGTTAAAGAAAATCCAGGAAAAACCATCCCTTATGACCCAGAGACACGCATGGCTAATCCTTTGGTAATTTCCTTGCAGTTTTGCACATTTGTTTGTTTATAATGGAGAATGGAGATTAAACAGTGTGGTGTACTCTGACCTTTTTTTTTATTGAACATTATAACACAGACATTTTTATAAGAGAATTTCAAACTGTTGACCTCTTGCTACTTGCAGCAAGAATTTTTCAGAAAATGTCAGCAATGCCGCATGCTTGTTTTAAGAGCCAGAATCTTGAAAGTTGTGGGACAATTCTGGTTCTCAGGCAGTCAGAGAGCAGAGCAACCCAGGTAGACAGGATGGTGGCAGTGGAAGAGAAAGCAGGCAGTCAGCCCCTGGAGCCCCTGAGGTGGGAAAGCACGGCCCGACGGCTGGCCTCTAGAGGCCCATTCCCTGCTCCCTGTGTGAACCCTGTGCCAGCCGCACCCTCCTCTTCTCTCCAGCCCTATTCTACCCTCCATCCTGCTTGCTATAGTTTGGGTCTGGAATATCCCCCAAAGGCCCATGTGGTAAAGGCTTGGTTCCCAGTGATGATGTGCTACCTTACCAAAGCCACGGAGTCAACCGATCATGGACTGAAACCTTTACAACTGTGAGCCAAGATAAACCTTTTCTCTATGTAAGTTAATTATCTCAGGCTTTTGTCACAGTAATAGAAACCTGACTTATCCACTCCTCCTCAGAAGCCTCCAATCATGCCCTGAAGTATCTGTAGGTGGGCAGTTAGTATGGGCAAGAGGTGAAGGACCCTGGAGTCCGTTGTGGCAGAGGAAGAGGTATTTAGAAATACAAGCTTAGAACTGCTTGTACACAAGCTTAGAGCTCATGTACAATCATCTCAAACAGACTGGACAATGACCTGGGCCTTAGAACCATGGAGAGGACATGGCCACAGAAGACCCAGGAACCTGGACACTGTGAGCTTTTGTACTTCCTGGGCATATGAGATGTTCTTGGCCTCTCACACCCTTCCACAGTACTAAGCAAATCTTTGAAAACATTTCGAAATTCTCTTCTGACCAAGAGGAATGATCAGGCTTTATTCCACCTCCCCTCCATTGGAACTGCTTATCAAGGTCACTGATGACCTCAATGCAAAATGTCATGACCTACTCTCCTCATCTCATTTCCCTTTTCAGCTGTGATGATGCGCTTTCTCCACAGGGCTTCTGGGAGAACACAGACTCCTGGCTTTCTCCCTTGCTGCTACTCCTTCCCTATCTCTGGGGCTGGGTCTTCCTCTTCCCTCCCTGGGATCAGCCTCCTGGCCTCTTCCTCATGCTGCCTCTCTCAGAGATCTTATCTAGCCCATGGTTGCCCATTGACTTCCTAATAGTTTCCAGGTGAGCACTTCCTCTCCAGAATTCTCTCCTCAATACTGGGTTCACACATGTTAAGACCTACTTGGCATTAACACTGCAAGTTGAGATGCCTGTTCAAGATTCAGCACGACCTAAATCAGACCCCTCATTCTTCATCCTTGCTAACCTGCCTTTTCCCTGTGTTCCCAGCCTCAGCAAGCAGCACCAAGTGCACTCAAATATTCAAGTTAATATCCATCCCTGTTCTTTTCTTTCCAATATGACATAACCAAGCCCTCCACCAATTCTGCTGACTCCACTCTCAGTAGATACTCAGCCACGGTTCACCACTTCTGGGGCTCACACCCTGGTCCAAGGCCCTATCCTCTCTCATCTCACAGCTGCAGTTGCCTCCCACCCCCTGGGTACCCTGGGTACCCTGCCTACCCTCGCCTCCCCAGGATGGATTCTCTACACAAACCTGTGCAATTCCTCTCGCATGCAAGATCATTGTACTCCTGGGTTCAAAGTCTTCCAGGGTCTTCAGGTCACACTCACAGCAAAGTCAAGGTCCTAACCAGGACCTACTCCCCAGGCACCACTTTACCCTGGGTCTCCCCACTGAACAAGGTGGAAACTGCTTTGAAAAAAGTACTTTGAATAATGTTGTTCAAATACCACAAAGATGGTACCACTAATGCCACCTCTCATGGTCTCAACCACTCGTGCTTGGAACAGGTTGCTCAGACAGTAGCTTTAGCGTTCCTTTCTCATGAAGCTTGAAGGTTTTTTATCATTGATAGTTCTTGGGAGATCTTAATTGCTCAGTAGTCTCATGTATGAATGCAACAATTTATTCTGTTCTCTTAGGTTGTTTTAATATTGCATTGTAAGTTGTTTTAAAATTGTGCATAGGATCAGGTGTATGAAAAGGTTTATTAGTTTCCAGTATATCTCCCAAGTGGCATTACCATCAAGGGTATGAACACTGGAGGCCTTCACATATAATGTCAAGTGGCTTTCAAAAGCAAACACTTCAAGCAGCAACGTGATCCGATGCCCAATCCTTTTCTCTGGAATGGCCAGAATGCACACCACCTGACGTACTGAAGGCATCCCAAGTTCTGTACCAGTCTTGGTGAGTCCTACCTTTAAATCCAAACTGGCTCCATGCCCAGTTCTTCCAATGTGGCCAAGGGCAGTTTAGGCTCTCAGACTAGTCTCTTCTGTCAATCTCTCAACAGGTCCCCTTCCCACATCATGTATGTGCACACAGGCTCACTCTGTGCACATGTGTGCATGTTAGCGTATGCACTCTCTCTGCCTCTCTTATTCTTAGATTATTTTCTCCATTTCCATTGCTTTCCTGTCCTCAAGATCTCATCACCTCTGAATGGAGATGTCAGTGCTACATCCTTATTTGATACCTGGAGCACAGCTTCTCTAACACGAGTGTGCCTGTGAATCACCAAGGGACATTGTTACAATGCAGATTCTTATTCTTTGGGATAATGTGAAGATCTGTCCATACAAGTGCTTCATCCTTCCTGCTGAATGACAACATCATTCATGGTGGGCACAAGGTAATAACCAACTCCATTGAACTAAATGAACTCAAGCCTCAGTCCCTCCAGTTGAGTCAAATTAATACACAATCCAGATTTAGAGGGTGTAACACAGCAGAGCAAGGACGTGTGTGTGTGTGTGTGTGTGTGTGTGTGTGTTTGTGTGTTTTCCGACCAACATACCATCCCAAAACAAACGTCCATTTGCTGAAGGCACTTTGAAAACTGATCTCAAAGGAATCTAAAGAGAAACCAGGATTAAAGTCTTATGTGCAAAAGCTGCTATTTTATGCTCTTCTTACAGCCAAGGGGCTTTCAATTGGGTCAACATCTTTTTTGAAATTTATACCAAGAAAAATATACATGTATTAAACAGCAGGGGCGATTTACAGGAAAACAGAAAATCCCACTCAGGGAAGAATATGACCAGAGCCATATTACATTTCAAGCCTCTGTGAGTAGGGCCGGAATGCCTAAGCCATCGCTCCATCGCTGGGTTCTGCCGCAGCCTTCTCCCTGACAGCCGCTGCAGTGTTACCAAACCTTCCAAACATTCACTGTGCCCTCAATCTGCTGCCCATATGTCAGACACGAGGGAAGTAACATTTGTAATATTTATGCTGTACAAGAACAGGTTCTACTTAAAAGTCCCATTACCATGTGGTGACAAAGATCTCATTCTCTATCAGTTCCTACAGAATAAAGGCTGCACGCCCAAAACTCCCTGCATGTCACCCAGCCACATGTTTGGAGGTTGACACACCAGCAGTTGTTTATTATATCTATGTAATCGGGGGGACTTAACTTTCTAATGATCGCAGATGGCAATAAATTGCCGCAGTGCTGGAGACAGGCGGCGATGGGCCCCTTCTGAACGGCGCAGGCATCTGCTGACACATAGCTCCAAGCACTCTGCCAGGCAGGACGCACGCATATCTAATTCTGCTAACCCTGTAATCCTAATAAACAAAATCTGTGAGTCGATGTCAACTTTTCCAGGTGTGTAGTGAGGGTTTTGACTTCCTACCAGCAAAAAAAGATTTTTTTTTTTAAATTAAGATTAAAAAATAAAGTGCAGTTTTCCCAGAAGGAAACCAAATATTTAAGTTTTCTTCTCAAAACTGATGTTGATGTTAAGGAAAAAAAAAAAAAAAGACTACTGTTATTTGTAAATTTTCTCTTCACCCTTGAGATGTGCACCACAGCAGTCTGTGGAAAGGTTCACTTTTCTTAATGGAAGAACGCCTGATAAACTTATTTCTGAACAAAGAAAAAATTTCAATCAGAGCAGAGATTGCTGCAACATGAATGAAATTCCTAAGTAGAGATAAGTGATGCTTTTGAATCTGTCAGAAATATGAGTTATTTAAGATCAGATCTTGTAGCTTATAAATAGTTTAGGAAGAAAAATGATTAAACATTTTCCAATCCTGACTGCCACAAAAACATCTTTCAAGACCTAAATATTTTTCATTTTTCAAATAAATATTTTGTCCAGAATTTAATGTGGTATAAACAAGCATGTCTGTTAGGGACTTGCTGACTTGTTACATCGCAGTTCTGGAAGCAAGGGTCGAGAGCGAGCGTCCCTTGACCTGCTATAAGAGAACTCACCACATCACAGTCTGGACAGTGGCTTCTCCATCTTCCTTTCTTCTCCAAGAGCCTATTCACTGGAAAGAACAGCTTCTTTGCTACCTTTCTTTCATAAGCTTTCCTCAGTTTGCTGATGGTTGAGTGCAAAGATATTTAACTTCCAATAGTTCTCTACAGCTTTGGCCTACATTGGGGTAAAAATATAAAACACACACACAATATCAGGGTGCAAATACGATGACCTGAACACTTGTTAGGATCTGTCCTTCAAGGATCCTAAGCAAAGGGCTTGAATTCTCTGTGTGCCTCTGCGCCCTCTGAAATGGAATCGGCAAGCTCCTATTCACAGAGCCCTACTTATTCTCGTCTTGTCCTATAATGCTTAGCTAGTGTCACGGCTGAACCAAAAATACTGGGCAACTGGGCACATCTGCAGCCCTGTGGGGTCAGAAGTGAGTCTTCCCACATGGTTGCTGCAGTCCTGGGAGCCGTGCCCCTCACTGGGAGCTCCAGGTAGCAAGCAGAGACAGCGTGCACTTGGCAGAGTCCCCAGCATCTCCCTTCGCAGACGGACCTGCAGATGGATACTGGCTCCAGGTTACGAGGCATCAACAGAGCTTTCATGGTGTGGTCAGCCTCCTTCAGGAAAGGCCACACTGAAATTCAGCCAGGCCCAGCAACTCTGACCCAGGCCTGGAGGCCTCTGAAGATAATCTCTCTATACTGTTCCTTCCTGGAAACAGCTACAAGCTCCCTCTCTGGAACCTTTCTTTGTCTTTCTGAATGATCAGCAGGACTGTTTAGAGATTTTAGGCAGTAAATCCAACTATTGCCACTGTTTTATTCTCTTTCTCCAGGTTATGGTGGCTGAGGGCTTTCTTGTTGTCCTTAGAGACTCTTCCGCTGTAAGGGGACCTCTGAAAGTAAGATGTCTTTTCAATCACTTTTCACCCCAACATATTTATCATACATCTCCCAAAAGACATTTTCCTACAGAACCAAAATCCATTTTTACACCCTAGGAAAATCAACAAGAATTCTGTAACTTCATCTAATGTCTAGACCATCCCTCAAAGTTTACCAGTTATTCGCCTGTCAGGGGCTGAACTGGGCCTCTCCAAAATTCATGTTGAGGTCCTAAGCCCCAGAATCTCAAAATGTGGCTGCATATGTGGAGGCAGGGTCTTAAGGAGGCTCAAAGTAAGTCGAGGTCATCACGGTGGGCCCTGATACAGGATGACTGATGTCTCAGTAAGAGGAGGACCTTAAGCCACAGGCACAGACAGAGGGCAGGCCATGTGAAGATGGAGGAAACAACAGGCTTCAAGCCTCAGAAGAAAGTGGCTCTGCCAACACCTTGATCTTGGACTTCCAGCCTCTGCAAATGTATGAGAATGAACTTCAATTATTTAAGCCACCTGCTCTCTGGCAGTTTGTTATAGTAGTTCTAGCAAACGAGTACATTTTTCCAACAAGATTTTAGAGACTTTAAAAAAAAAAAAATCTATGATTCAGTTGAAGTTCACCCATTACATTCAGTTGTTATGTCTAATCACAGGCTTTTCAGAGAAATTGGACTTTGATAAAATAAAAAAAATCTAAGTTGTCCTAAATTTAATTATAAGCCAGAGGATAGAGGGGGAGAAAGATATGGAAAGTTAATTAGTTATTTCTGCAGGTGAAACTAACAGATTACTGTCCCACATCCCTAAAAATATGTGGAAGCCATGACTTAATCCCAGTGTGGCTGACCACCATGGCCACCTGTGCACAGCTTTTGTAGACTGTTATCCCAATACACCCAGAAGCTACAAGGGCTTCTCCCTGTGGGCTGCCCTCCTGCCCCGCAAGCGTGCCCTGCTGCACATTATCCTGCCCCCCCATCTACAGCCAATGTGGGTTCACTGCAGACAACCTGGGCTTCTCTTCCCCAATTTCCATCACAAAATTTTTTTCTTTCTAAGTCTAGAGGACATCTTCCAGCTGCCCTGCAGCCCTGCTGCTGCTGGAACTTGTCCCAGGACCTGGTTCTTTTTCTGGCTAGCATCTATAATGGCTCAGTGAACACTTTTATTTCAGAGAGCCTGCAGTCTCATGAGTTTTGATAGTGATTTCAAATAAGGAGTTCTTTGGTGCAAGGTGACTTTGAAGTGAGTTCCTCATTTCTGGGCTTCAGAGTCTTCATCAGAGACCACAGTGAGGCCAGCGCTGGTGATACATGAGAGAGAAAAATAATAAAAGCCACACGAAAGTGTCAGTGCACAGAAAGTTCTCAGTACTTGTCTCTCTCATTCCGTCATCCAAAGAGAAAATCAAAAATCTGTTTGAAGCAAGGGCGAGGAATTGATCACTATGCCTGTATCAGAGGAATCATGAAGGTCACGATTATCTTTGTGTTAGGTCCTATGCACTTTGGAAATTAACTCATTTTTTTCTCCACGACAACCATATGAGAACATAGCAACCAGGGAAACTGAGGCTCGGGTGTTGAGGGTGTGGGGAGGGGCAGGTTCTTCTGTGGTGCGAGTCCCTCAGTTTGGGGTGGTGTGAGGATAGAATCCCAGGGACAAGAAGCAGAGATGAATGGAGTCAGGGCATCTGAGTGAAGATGCCAGACTGCCTGACCCTAGACGGGGCAGTCCTAGAAGAAAGTGCTGGAAGAAGAGGTGGGGTCTTGCTAGGGGGATGAGGTTCCAAGTGAGAGATCCGAACTACATTCTACAGTCAGTAGTTGGTGGTCACTGCAGGATTTGACATGCAGATTGTGTCTAGCATAAGTCATCCACTTCAATGACACATTCCCCTGGTTCCAGAAGTTAAAGAAACCTATAATCTCATAAATTCATCCCATAAGCTGTTAATTATTCCATCCAGCTCAACTGCTATGACAGTTTGCAATGGCCGTGTTCAACTTAATTGGAGATTCGAGATAAAAGCTGAAGATTCTATTTTCCTTCATGAGTAGATGTTTTCAAGTTGATTTTGAACTTTCTCTCTCTCTCATCCTCTTTCTCTCTCACGCACACACATCCTTAAACTCCAAAAACTTAATACTGGGGCAGTGTGGAAAATAGCTTGCTGCAGCCTCAGATACACAGATGGGCAGGTGACAAATACACAGGTCTGACTAGGCCAGAGAGAGGAGTGGGGTGTGATCAGAGAACACACCCCAGTGAACGGGCTGAAAAGAGCACGAGTTGGGTGGGCGGGGAAGGCCTGGGGCCTCTACCTGAGGCACGGAGCATTCACAACCTGGGCTAGGGCCCAACTCTGGGTCACTAGTGAAGATAACTAGTTTCTGTTCCTCCTTCCACTATTTTCCTAGATACTTGAATTTGAGACATGGAGTGTCCCACTGGAAAACGAGAGAGAATTCTAGTTCAACTGGCTCCTCATCCCATCACTAATCATCATAGGGACATGAGATAGATGGGCCTGGGAGCTCATGGCATGCAATATTCATCAAGGGTATGATGCACTTGCTCCTTCCGGTTAAAGCGGATGCTGGTGGAGGGCCTCAGATCTCCATCCTCACAAAGTGCTACTAAGGAATGACACTATCGTAGGCCTGACAGCAACAGGCACTCATAAAACCATGTCAAGTTCCCTACTCCCCCAAGGTTATTTAACTTGCAAAATGGAAAAAACCCAACAACCTGGCCATCTGTTTTCCTCTTTCTGGCTGCACCTGTGCAGCTGAGCAGGCATGATAACAACAAACGTGATCTCAGTGTCATTTGATGAATTGGGCTAGAGAGAAGTGAAATTGCAAGAATGTCGTTGACACACAGGATACTTAACACAAACAGCAGAAGTGGCCTCAGCAGCCTGCTCCCCATTTCCTACTGAGAAAATAAAGATGCTAATTAAGAATCCATCTCTTTTGGACACAAAAGGAAGGGCCTTTCTGGACAAGACAGGCTTAAACAATGCATGGGGACCAGGTTTTTCCTCCTTAGAAGAGGGTCAGGATGCTCCTAAAAAATCCCCATTTGTTTTCCCAATCCCCAAAAGGCTTTAACACAGTTTTAGGCACTGAGGGAGATCTTGAAACAAACATTTGCTGGTTTCTTCTTCCAACTTAAAGGGATAAAACACCACCAGCACATTCCATGGACAGTCCGAGGCAAAGGATGCCTCCATGAATCAGCACACCCTGGAGGTATGCATCTTGCTTTAAGGAAACCCCATGAAGGTGAGTGGGGATGGATGGGAGCAGTTCCTGCTCACGCTATGCCAGGGAGGGACTGGAAACCCCTCTCAGGGATGTCCCACTGGCTTGCCTGATGGATGGGTTCCTGGGTTCAGCCCAGTCTCTTCTCAGAACAGTGGTGCAGTGGCAAGAATTCTCAAGATGTCAGCCTGCTGCCTGAGGAGCTCTGGCACCACAGGCTGCCAGGGGCGGTGGGTGAGCTGGGATCAGGGCACAGGATGGGTGATCTTCTGAGCTGCCCACACTGGAAAACAGCCTGATGTCTCCATTCATTTTGATTTTTGCAAATTAAAAAAAAAAAAAAAAAAAACCCGTCACTCAGAATGCTTCCCCTTGGTGACTACAGTTAGCATAACATATGGGTTGGTTATGCTTTACCTTTGGGCCCACGTGACCACATACTCTGACATCTAGAATAGTCTTAGACATAACAAATGCTCACTTAACATTTCTGCTTTTGTCAAGGTTCATTCATTTAATGAAAGTATGATTCTGACAGTACAATGTTCTCCTTCTGTTCTTTGCTTCCTTCCACCTGGCATGGTGTGAAGCTGGTTGGCACAACCAAGCAGAATCCAGACGTGGACAGAACTCTCAGAGGAGGGGCTCATGTTGGGGGCCAATAAGAAAAGCGAAGCCTCAAATGTGAGTTGGATTCAAAGGTCCCCCTCTTTCCTACAGCACAGGGTCCACACACTAACATGACGGTCCTGGACACCATGTGGTACTGATGGCTATCTGGACAGCATTCATAATTAGACTCTCCAGATAGCTCATTTTGAGTCCCTGTTATTGGAGTTAAGTATCCCTTATGTGAAGTGCTGGGACAGAAGCGTTTCAGACTTTGAAGTTTTTTGGTTTTGGAATGCTGGCAGGGAACTTATAGGCTGAGGAAGAGCCCTGAAAATCTGAAATCCAAAATCCAAAATGCTACCAAATATGAAACTTTTTGAAAGTTGTTGGTACTTCAAGGCTTTTGAAACACAGAGCATTTCAGATTTCAGACTTCAAAATTATTAAATTTTAAAGTTAGAAAACTTTAAACTTTTTGAGGCATAGAGAGACTGAAGTTAGGAACCCTGGAGATCCAGTTCATGAGGCCAGAGAGGTCTCTCTCCTTTGCAGAGGCAGGATAAATCACAGTTTTGTTTACTTCTGTTTACCATTTTTAACATCAGCAAATGAGTTTCATTTGGGTATTAATAAGAAAGAGAGCCTTTCCTCTCCAATCCCAATTCATCTTCTCTCCCATTTTTCACGGAGCTGATCATTCTGCTCACACTTATCTATAACTGTCTTCCTCAAAGAATACCAACGCCAAGGAG
Source organism: Sciurus carolinensis (assembly GCF_902686445.1). Lineage (NCBI taxonomy): Eukaryota > Metazoa > Chordata > Mammalia > Rodentia > Sciuridae > Sciurus > Sciurus carolinensis. The sequence goes on from NC_062219.1 coordinate 15,958,069, forward strand.
GGCTGAACCTCGATTTTGTTCAGCCTGGCACAATGAAAGAATGACACCTGACATAAGACTCATACAGAGACCTTTGCTCAACAAATGCAGGGACAGACATAACCCTCATTAGAGCAGAAGGCTAGACAATTTCAAAAAAAGGTAAGTCGAGTGAAAAAAGATCTGGCATTTAAAAGATGAAAACAGGACACACCATTGGCTGTGTACGCCCTCCACTTGGATTAAATAAGTGTGGAGTTCTGGATGGTCGCACAGAGAGCGACAGTGTTGACAGAGCCCTTCCCCTCTTGCACAAATACTGGAGGGGCTTGTGGGGACAAAGGACAGGTCAGGTTGTTGCAGCAACCTCCTGCCCAATCAGGACCTCCCAGAGTTGGTCTGGGTGTGGCCAAACGTCACAGAGCTGAGTTGCTCCTGAGTCTCCACATCTTCCTGGGTAGGAAAGCCGCTAAATGCCCAGCATCTAGGGCTTCTTGCCTGAGGCTCATTAAGGACTTTGATGAACACAGATTTCCAATTATGTTTAGTGACCACATCTGACTCCATGTTTCTCTTTCCTTTCACCACACAAAAGTGCCCTTACCAATTAAAAACAATTAATAAATTATAAAAACATACAAAAAAATAAACACACATGACAAAAACAAACAAAAAACAAAAAGCATAATGACTATTATTGTGATCAAATTAAACATGATAAATGTATACAAATGATAGCAGCTTATAGAGTGAAGTGAGTGTTATGGTTTAGACATGAGATGTTCTCCAGAAGCTCATGCATGAGACAATGAAAGAACTTTCAAAGGTGAAATGATCAGATTATGAGAGTTGCAACTTGGATTAACTGGTGGTAACTGTGGGCAGGCAACTTTTGGCTGGAGGAGGTGGGCCCCTGGGGCATGCCTTTGGGGGTTATATTTTGCCCCTGATGAACACAGCTCTCTCTGCTTCTTGACTGCAATGTCTTGAGTTGCCTTCCTCCACCATGCCTGTCTGCCACGATGTTCTGCCTCGCCTTAGGCCCAGAGCTATGGAGTCAGCCAACCAAGGACTGAGACCTCTAAAACCATGAGCCCCAAATAAACTTTTCTTCTTCTACATTGCTCTTGTCAGGTCTTTTGTCACAGCAAAGCAAAAGTTGACTCAAACAGTGAGAGAGAAAAAACCCGATAAGAACATTCCCTTCAACTCAAACACACATCTTTTGGGAAATAGAAATCAATTTATGCACCAAAATAAAGTGGTCCAAGCAGCAAATGTGCTGTCTGCTTCGAGTCTCACTATCCCCTGAGAGCCCAGAGTTGGTTTTACAGTGTGTTCCTCAGAGAAGCAGGGCAGCACTAGCTTGAGCCCAGCTCATTGGGGCTGTGGACATCATAAAGTGGGAGGGAGAAAAAAAAAAGAGTTTTCTTTTTTTGTGATTGAATAAAAAAAAGTATCTGGAAGCAGGCACTTTATTTTCCTTGCTCCTTAACCCCTTCTCGCCCCTGCTCCATTAAAGCCATTCTTATGTCTGCAAAAGCTCCCTGCTCCAAAACCGCCTTCCTTCTCTTAATCATTATTCCCTAGAATGGAGGAGCTCAGTGAGTATTGTGACAGAGTCATTGATGCCAATTCAAATGACACAGTGTCTGAAAGCATACTAAGCTCCACAATTGCCCTCTAAGGAAATATGAATTCTGAGTGACATCTGTTTGCTAGGCTGGGTGATGGGTAGGAGTGCGAGGCAAGGGTGTAGAAAGTCAAAAAACAAAACAAAACAAAACAAAACAAACAAACAAAAAACCTCTATGGAGAAAGGAGAGGGAAAGGTGAAAGCATTTATGGGGCTGTGGGCAAGGGGGTGTTGAGGTGGAGATGGGGTAAGCATGCTGTAGAAAAATCAGAGGAGGTAGCTAGGAGGAGGGACTATGGGAAGAACACAGACGACCTCTGAACTCTGGGCCACCCCCAGGTCCTCAAATGGTAGACTTCACGACTGGTTGCATTGAGACAGAGCATCGCTGGAGTCGAACTGTCTAGGATCTGCCCCCAAAGCAAATCCTAACTTTTGTCCCTTTTCATAGTTTCTTCCTGTCTATTTCCACTCACTCAGATTTTTAACAAGTTAAACACTGGTTAGCCCCCAGTTGCCTTCCTCCACCATGCCTGTCTCCATCATGGCAACTCAAGACACTGTAGTAAGTAAAAAGCATCCAGACTTCTCCAGCAATAGGAGGGCCCAAGCCCACCTTCCTTTAGATTTTCACGGCCCATAGAAACTGAAAGACCATCTTCATTTAATGACCTCGATGCAGTTGCCCCACATTTGGAGGAAACGGTCACTGCTTTCAAAGGTATGTTTCATTAGATCAAAAACTCCCACAATGGCCACTCTCAGAAATGTCCCCCCTCATACTTCTCTGTACAGTGAGAGTCCAGATTCTCATATCCAAACCTCTTTCACTTACTAACTAACAAGATCAGTTGCTAAAGCTTAGGAATTTTGAGAGCTAACTGTTAAGGTAAATACTACAAAGTAAAAATGAAATCAATTGTATTAAAAACAAAGGTATCAGTGCTCAAAACACATCACTTTTTAATTATTTTACTGTTGTCTATGTGCTTGTGATTATTTTATATCTATTTTATCTACATAGCAAAAATGCTAAGGAGATGGTGTGACGCTGCCTATCTCTTCCCCACTTTGCATTCAGCAACGTCACACTGACAGCTTGGTATCTTTATATTATTTATACTATGGATAGTGACAAAAGTTACAAATAAGGGCTTGACTTATTTTCCCCATGTCTCAGAAAAGAAGGGAGAAAATGTTAATACAGATTAAATGCATAAGTACATTGTATCTACAGCTGCTACATTGTAGAAACAGCCCTCCCAAAATGGCAAAATATCATCCAGCACTCAAAAAAGTTACCTAATTTCAGCAGAAGAGTCACTGAAGAATGAGTGTCCTTTAACATACATCTTCATTGTTTCACATTTGTCTTATTTGTTAAGGGAAAATAAAATATGAAACAGCAATCATGTTGAAGTTACATTCCCTTGCATAGGTTGGCCACAAATATACGTTTGGCAAACATCAAGAGAAGCTTCCGTGAAAATCAGTTTGCATTTTTATATTTGCAGATTATGTCACCCATTAGTATAATTTATAATAAACATATGCATGTCATATGTATACAAAGATGCACACAGCCCCCACTCCCACCCCGAGGGGTTGTTAAACATTAACTAGCACACATCCTATGTGCCTTCTACTGCTCCTGAGTTTGAATGTATTCTCTCTCCTCTTAAGGCCTGTTCCCACACCCCAGGCCTTCCACAAAACAATGCTTGCTGATATGCCCATCAATAAGCTGCAATAGGTTTGTCTGTCAAAGTGCTCAGAGAATGAGAGGAAATCCTCTGCGTCTATAGGCCCTGAGGAAGGCTGTCCTGCCTGGCTTCACAAGTGGACTTAGATCAGGGCGGCAGCTGCATTATCATTCTTAACTTTCTTGGGCATCCCAGAGAGAAACACCTTTAAACGAGACCAGAACCTCACTGAATTCTATGGGAAATATTGCCAAAGAGACTCAGTGCCCAATACTTGCAAAGATTTCACAATGTTAACAAATCACCTTCTTCTATAAGCCCCTAGTCATTTGCAGTAGTTCAAAAACATTTGAAAGTCCAAGTCAATTTTGCCCTACTAGTAATTAACTGGCTAATTACTCCCCATCAATTTACTTGACCAGGACGTCAAGTTTGATTTTGAAATTCCAGGAGGAACAACAATTCCATTGACTTAACTGAAGGCTAAAAGCGCTGTCTTAGCAAAAACTTTTTTTAAAAGGAAGTCTCTTCATTATTCTCTGGGCCACCATGAAAACTAGGCGTGATCAAAGTGATTGTTATTCTTCGGACTCAGCGAAGCATAACGGATTCTATAATCTTCACCAGGAGCACACCACCAAATGGGTGTTTTTTTAACTTAACGAACCCTCCAAACTCAGGATACCCTGTTAGAAAGGATTTCCTGTAATTCTCTGGGAATATATGCAACAAGAGAAAATAGAATCTAAATTTCAGAAAATATACACTTTAACTTGATTATACTCCCAATTCTTCATCTGGGTAAAAATCCTTATTTTTCAAGTTTTCCATTTTTTCCCCTCATTTTTTCAATAACATAAATCACACCTCCCCCAATGTAAGCCTTGATTCTAGAACTTCAGCATTTTACAGTGGATTTTTTTTTTTAATATAGTGACAGAATATTGCACCTTAGTCATTTCTTTGATTGATCGGTTCAGACTAAATGTGGAGTCCTTCAGGCAAGTGTCTGGTTATTGCGCCTCCTCGTCAGATGAGCAAGCCCTTGCAAGACGTTAAGCTGAATGAGGCACGTAGCCCACATTAGTTTTCAGGTGTTTCCTGATGTCATGAAAGCCTGACAGTCTAAGATGGAGACATTTCCTCTTCAGAAGAGAATGCTTCTGATTTGTCAATAAACAACCCTGGCCAAAACGAAAGGTTTGTTGGAAATGCCCAGCTGTTAATTAAACACTAGCATGTAGTGTTTGTCCTTAGGTGGGACATCCCACCAGATCTCAAACATTTTAGATACACCCTCTCCCTCTAGAGAGAAGATCCCGGTAGTCCATTAAGTACTTTAGGAGCCAGGTGCACACCCAGCTTTGCAAGGCACTGGAGCAGCCCAGGTCAGTGACTCTGGCCATAGGCTCTCCTGGCCTCCAAAATGCCACACCTAGCAATGGCACCTTCCTCTTCTCTTACCAAGTGAGTTGTCCCCCAACTAGCCACTCTTTCCTTCTATAATAATGCCCCAATTATAACTAGGCACATGGCTGCCCATAATTAAGATGTCAAACCTGAGGACAAGGTAGCAGGAGTTTGGGTCCCAAGGTGCAGATAGCCACCTATTAGCCCTGGACCAATTCGGACCTGTGAGAGAAAAGCTAATTTCTTTTTTTTTTTTTTTAATTTGATCAGTTTTATTTTGTAATTTATCCCCTTTCCCTTCCTCTTGATCCCATTCCTCTATTCTATTGTTCTTCCTTCTATTTTGGGGAGATCCCCTTTTTAGAATTTCTTATTCCTCTCTAGCTTCCACATATGAAAGAAAACATTCAAACCATGACTATTTGATTCCAGCTTATTTTACCTAGCAAGATGTTCTCCAGTTCCATCCATTTACTAGCAAATGACATAATTTCATTCTTCCCAATGACTGAGTAGAACTTCACTGCATATATATGCCACATTTCCTTTAATGCATTGTTGGACAGGTATCAACTGTTGGTGGACATGTAGGCTGGTTCCATAACTTGGCTATTGTGAATTGTGCTGCTCTAAACATTTGAGGTATTGCTATAGTTTGCTGCCTTCAATTCTTTTGGGTAAATACCAAGGTGTGAAATAACTTGGTTATATAGTGGTTCCATTCCTAGTCTTTTGAGGAACATTCATATATTTCCAAAGAGGTTATACTAATTTGCAGTCCCACCAACAGTGTTCCTTTCTCCACACAACTCACCAACATTTATTATTAGTTATATTCTTGATAATTGCCATCCTAACTGGGGCAAGATGAAATATCAGTGAAGTTTCGGTTTGCAGTTCCCTGAGGATATTCTGGGATACTAAGGATTTTGAATATTTTTCCATATGTTTGTTGGTCATTTGTATTTTGTCTTTTGTATTCTTCTTTAGTTAATTTGCCCATTTTTGATTTGAGTTATTTTTTTTAAAGTATTCCATGAAATAGAAGAGGAGGGAACCCTCCCAAACTTGTTCTATGAAGCCAATATCACCCTGATACCTAAACCAGACAGAGACACATCGAGGAAAGAAAATTTCAGACCAATATCCTTAATGAACATCGACGCAAAAATTCTCAACAAAATTTTAGCAAATCGCATACAAAAATATATTAAAAAGATAGTGCACCACGATCAAGTGGGTTTTATCCCAGGGATGCAAGGTTGGTTCAACATCCGGGAATCAATAAATGTCATTCACCATATCAACAGACTTAAAGTTAAGAATCACATGATTATTTCAATAGATGCAGAAAAAGCATTCGATAAAATACAGCATCCCTTCATGCTCAAAACACTAGAAAAAATTGGGGTAGTGGGAACATTCCTTAACATTATAAAGGCCATATATGCTAAGCCCATGGCCAATATCATTCTAAATGGTGAAAAACTGAAAGCATTCCCCCTAAAAACTGGAACAAGGCAGGGATGCCCTCTATCACCGCTTCTATTCAACATCGTCCTTGAGACTCTAGCCAGAGCAATTAGACAAACCAAAGAAATTAAAGGGATATGAATTGGAAAAGAACTCAAACTATCCCTGTTCGCTGATGACATGATTATATATTTAGAGGAACCTGGAAATTCCACCAGAAAACTTTTAGAACTCATAAGTGAATTCAGTAAAGTAGCAGGTTACAAGATCAGTGCTCATAAATCCAATGCATTTTTATACATAAGTGATGAATCTTCAGAAAGAGAAATTAGGAAAACTACCCCATTCACAATAGCATCGAAAAAAATAAAATACTTGGGAATCAATCTCACAAAAGAGGTGAAAGACCTCTACAATGAGAACTACAGAACACTAAAGAAAGAAATTAAAGAAAACGTTAGAAGATGGAAAGATCTCCCATGTTCTTGCATAGGCAGAATTAATATTGTCAAAATGGCCATACTACCAAAAGTGCTATACAGATTCAATGCAATTCCAATTAAAATCCCAATAATTTCTTTATTCAAGCCACCGTTTTGTTTTCCCTCACCTGCAGTCCTAACTCATAACACCACGTGTACTAAGATCATGAGATCTGGCCAGTGTTGGGAGCTGTCCCCATCGCTGTGTCTTTGGACAAGTTTTCTACTTTTCATGTTTTAGTTTCCTCATCTTTGAAGTGGGAAAGGCTCCTAAATTTAAAGTGCTCATGAGCATGAAATTAGTAACCACATGCAAAGCTTTGAACCTCCCTGACCAGCAAACAGTCAGCCTTAGCTGTCACCACACGAGTCAGTCCCCTTTGCCACACCTTGGTACAAGATAGAACCTCAGGGCAAAGGGAGTCAGGGGCAGAGCCTCATGGCTACCCCTCCCTTGCCAGGCCCTCCTTCTCCTGGTGCCAGGCTTCTCCTTAGCCTTGGTTTACAATTTCAATTCTCTGCTTCACAGTTGGCTCTGTGCTATAATCCCACCTTGATTTGATTCTTCCCAGGAGAAATCCAAGCCTACGTGAATTTACATGTTATTCTTCTGTTATGAAAATTTAAGCAAATGCATATCATAAGATTTCTACTGCAGAGATTTCAAAAGATGAAGGGATTGTCACAGAGGAGAACAGCAGATGCCAGCTCTCAGGGGGAGTCCAATTGAGAAGCCAGACGTCTGGGTTGACCTTATGGGGCTTGAGGGGCAGACAGGTAGTGTGGGAAACAGCTCAAGGGCACATGCTGTGACAAAGTTACCAGAGTTAGGACCGATGCTCTGAAACCTGCAGTTGGGGGAGGGGCTTGAGCTTTGTTGAGGTTACAGGTCACCCAAAGTTTTATTCATCTCAGACCAAAGTATGGTTCTGGAAATACAGGGTAACTACTTTAAATCATGAAATTCACCTTGTATTAGGTGAATGATGGAGAAGAAAAGCAAACCTTGAATATAATGTGTTACTGACAAGACTAGCTGGGACCTCAAAGGCAGGCAGGAGCCCACCTTAGCTAACAACAATCTGACTTAAATATGAATCCAAAGTGTATCCAGTCGTTCCCTCAGGTGTTTTTAGGCATGGAGCTCTGTTTGAAGGTAATAAACATTTATAGGACAGCACAAAATGTGATTTTCATGTGAAAATTGATTACTCAAAAACTGATCACTGTATACTCAAAAGAGAACGTACTAGCTGGCCACACTGGTGCACACCTGTAATCCCAGCACTTGGGAGGCTGAGGCAGGAGGATCACAAGTTGAAAGGCAGCCTCAGCAATTTAATGAGACCTTAACCAACTGAGGGAGACCCTATTTCAAAATAAAAATAGAAGGATTGAGGATGTGGCTCAATGGCTAAGCACCCCTGGGTTCAATCCCTAGTACACACACACACACAAAAAGCCCTTTTAGAATCTCTTTAACAGTAGTAAAAACTCTTCAAGCCGATCCTCTGAAGGGCAGCATAGACCTGAACTAAGTAAAACTACAATACTGCTTTTTCCAGTCCACAGTAGACCATAAAAAAAAAGTGGGAAACCCTCTATGGCCACCTCAGAGAGGAAGAGAGAGCCTGGATACAGGGACCAGGCAGCCTGTAGGCCACATGGTGGGCCTTGTCCCCAGCCAACCCTTGTGGGCCTTTCCTCCTGCCTTGGATTCTGCCAGCGACAAAGGTTAGCCTTTTTTTTTTTTTTTTTTTTTTTTCATACTGGGGATTAACCACTGGGCCATATCCCCAGTCCATTTTTGTGTTGTTTAGAGACAGGGTCTTGCTGAGTTGCTTAGGGGCCTCACTAAGTTGCTGAGGCTGGCTTTGAACTTGAGATTCTCCTGCCTCAGCCTCCCAAGTCACTGGGATTATAGTGTGCACCTCTGCACCTGGCTTGGCTTGCCCTTTGAACAGATGCTCACGGTGAAGCCCTGGGTGACAATTCTCCTCCTACTATCACCTGTTCATAACAATCCACGGTAGTCGTAATGATCTCCCACTTTAAGGATGAAGAATGAACACTTAGTAAGTAGCAGGGTCCACAGTCAAAAGGCAGTCTACAAGACCCACGGGACCTGCATTCCCTGCTCAGAAGGGGAGGAGAGACGGATTTCAGACTCCTCCTATTTAAAGAGAGTCAGTTGCTGGAACTCTGATGGCGAGTGTCAGACACTGGGGTTTGTTCTTTGGTCCTTATAAACATGAAACAGTGCTGCACCTCAGCTACCTTATGAGTCAAGTGGGCTTTAATCAGCCTGAGAACAAACTTTTAGAATACAACCCACTCATTCATTCATTTAAATATCGCAGTGCCTATTATGTACTTGGGATGTGGCAGGGAACAAAATAAGCAAATAAAACATTTCCAGCTCGAACAGGGTTTCACTTGACCTGGACAGGCTCAGAGCAGATATGAGGAACTCTGTAGTGTTCACTGGGTGTGTTGATCATGTGGCAATTATAGTAAAAGTACCTTTATCAGGTAGAAATACATAGTGAGGTATCTGTGGGCAAAATAGCATATCCTGAATTTGCTTTGAAAACTCCAAATTGGCGGAGAGGTGTAAATAGATAAACAGATGAAACAAAACTGCACAATATTTAAAATTGCTGAATCTGGAAGATGGTATGTGGGAGCTCACCGTATTATTTTCCACACTTATTCCTGTTCGGAAATTTCCTTAATTAGAGATGAATTCCTCCCTTCGAGGAGCTTAGGAAGATAATAAACAGTAATTTCTGGTGTGTCAATCAGACCAGGGAAGGGAGATGAGATGTGGGTAGATAAATATAATCTTTGTACATGAGTGCAATTTATTTCATATATAAATATAAGATGTGGAAAAATGGATAACATACATTAGGAAAAGGAATTAGTATATATGTAACGGAATAAAATAATAACTAAAGCACACATGCTTTTCTAAGAAAGAGGACAATTTCAGTTTTTTAAAAGATGTGTTTTAAAGAAATTTTGATAAAAACAATGGCTAACGTCTACCTGCCTTGTTCTATAGATTAGGACTAGGCTCTGCAAGCTGTTAAAGAAGGGTTGGGGCTGGGCATATAGTTCCAGTTGGTAGCCTTGCAAGCACAAAGCTCTGGGTTCAATCCCCAGCACCCTAAAAAATGAAGGGCTGGATTTAATCCTCGTGATAACCCTAGGAAGTTGGTATCCTTTCCATCATCTGTAAGATACTACTCCTGGGCAGATGGGTCTGAACAGCTTGACCAAGGTCATGTGGACTCTTCAGTGGTAGGACCTCGGTTGAATACAGGCAGTCTAGCTCTGGAGCTGAAATATCCAACTGTCTCCCACAGTGCCTCTTTTGGTGGAAGAGGAGCGTTTGGGACAGTGAAAGGTAAGAGAAGATTTAGGCAGAGGGTGGAAGGGCAACCCCAGTGGAGGGAAGTGGAGGGCAGATTTGGAAGCTCAGCCAAGAGGAACGTCGATGGCACCAGATAGCAGACTCTGTAGGCAAGAGGACCAGGTGGCCCTCCCCAGGAACTGTGAGGGCAAGAATGGAATCGTAGGGGAGGTTCTTTGTTACTTCTGCTCCTACCTGCCATCTCCACAGCCACTGTCACCACCACTGGCACCATCACCCACCTACCCACCTACCCACCCGTACCTTAGGCTGCAGCTCTCTGTTCTAGAACATGGCATAACAGATTCAGATACCAGAATCCATCTTATGTAGAGGCAAGAGGAGGCACCGCTGACATGGATTTAGTCAACAAAAGTTTAAGCTTCTCTCTGCACTGGGAATACCCCAAATGCTCAAAAGTGGAAGGACACACCATAAACATCCTACCTTGGGTATTGATAAGTGCTACCCATGAAAGTGAAGTAGGGTATGAAGGATGTGGCTTGCCAGGAGGAGGGGCCCTGTTTTACACAGCAGGGGCAGGCAGACTTCCTTGATGAGGGGAAACAGGAGAGGGAGCTGAAAGAAGAGAAGGTACAAGGCTGATACCCGGGTAAGCGTGTTGCACAGAGGGCCTGGAAGCAGCGTGAAGCTGGAGCTTGGAGCACCCGAGGGCCACAGGGAGGCCAGGGAGCCGATGGAAAGGGGCCTGTACAAGTAGCTGGACAGGAGACCAGCCCAGGTGAGAGCAGAGCAGCAGCTGGCCTGGGGAGGGTCTCCAGGCTGTTCCATAGACTTCGCTTTTGACTCTGAAGGAGATGGGAAACCACAGAGGACACGACTGTAACTAACAAACCAACAAGGCCACTTTGCTGCTGTGTGGAGGACAGGAGAGGGCAAGATAAAAGCAGAGGGACCAGTTAAGAACGGACTCAAAAAACCCAGGGAGAGAAGATGGTAGACTGGACCAGTCCGGACCAGTGAAGACAGAGAGAAGCTGGAGCTTCTAGATGTCTTGGAGATAGAGCCTACAGGTTTGCCTATGGGCTGGACCTGAGGCCTGAAGGGGTGTGCTCAGAGAAGCCCTGAAAACCTTCTAACTGGGACTTTTACCTCTGCCTTAAATTCCACTGTCAAACTTTCCTTTGGATTAAGCCAGCAGAAGAGGCTTCTGTTCAAATGCATTCAGCAATCAGATTTGGGCTCTTGATAGACCATCAGTGCTGGCTCAGCAATTGCGCTAACAGTCTAGGCAAGAGATAAGAGTCTGAAAGGATGGGAGGGGGCATGATAAGTGAGCATGGTGGGAGGGCTATTTAAGAAGTTATTGCTAACTAAGGACCCGGCAGGAAAGGGAAGGAAAATGGCTTGCTGTGACCATTGAATTGTGGCACTAGTAACTAAGAATTGGAAAAGGAGGGGGGAAACAACCCCAGGAAGTTAGAGGTAGGTCTGGAAATAGAGATTATGAGTCCAGTTCTGGGTGGGTGACTTTGAGTCAATTGTGCAAAAGCCAAAGAGATAAAGCCCAGGAGGAACCTGAATAGGAGTGGGAGGCTAGACCAACCTGCATCATCATCTTTCCCTGGACTTATTTTGAAACACAATAGGGTCTCAGTTTTTGAGCCAGAACATTTAAGCCAGAATATTTAAGTCAGAAATGTCATTGGATTATTTTCTAATCTGCACAGTAACTAAAACTAGGCTACCAGAATCCATTCCCTTTTAATATGAAGGGGTCCTTCAGAGATCGGTGCTAATCAACTGAATTAACAAGTCACACTGTACCACGAGGTTTAGCTATATTCTTTTTCTCTCCAATAAGAATATTAGATTCACATTTGTAGGCTGGTAATTTAGCACTAAGGTTTTCATCCAGAACTCAGACTAACATCAAACCCCAAAACCTCTGAATTCCACTAGATAGTGCAAACACAACTGGACCAAAATTCAAGTCAGAAATTAAGGTCAATGGTGTAACCAGACTCTCCAGTGGGAACAGAAGGAGGAATTGGGCATGATCTACATGTTCCAGGGAGTTACAAGTCAGCCAAAGGACTAAGATGCTTCCCCACACATGATAAGGCATGCTTACAGACTCAGATTGTCGGTACCCTGCCTGGAAATGCACGGGAGGTAGTGGAATGATCTGGAATGTTAGAAAGTCCTCTTACCACTCCACTTTCTCTGACAGTTGCTTATAGTTGAGAAGAAACACAATCCCTGTTGAGTGTGAAAGTTTACAATGAGTGAAAGACAGGCAACGAACATGCATATTTATAGAGCATTTACTACGAACCCATAAAACTTGTAAACCAAGAGAGCTACAGGTCCCAGGGCAGAAAATCATTTGAGCAAAACCACTTTCCATAAGAAAGCTTTATGAAGTGCTAACTCGGAGCTCTTTGGGATTTCCCTAGTGGCTTTCTTTCCATCACCTCTTTTTCCTCCTTCCCCTTCCCCTCTTCCTGTCTTCCTCTTTTTTATTTAAATATTTACCTGTGTACTCAAAATTTCTATTCCTTGACTCATTTGAGATTTTCTTTCTTTTCTTTTTTTTTCGCTTAGGTTTCTTAAAGCTAATTTCAACCAGTGGGAAGAAGTTACTTTGCTCAGATTTGCTCTCCGGGAGGTCACAGTCTTAGTGGGGGAAGACAGATAAGTAAATGGACATCAGAAACATCACATTGTGGGCTAGGGAGGTCGCTCAGTGGCTGAGCACTTGTCTAGACCAAGTGAGGCCCTGGGTTCAATACCTTGCACAACCAAAAATATATTAATTAATCTGTCACATTGTAAGTGCTGGCTTAGAGGTGACATGCCCTGGACCTGAAAGGACACATGGCTGGGGGCGGGATGAGCTTACCCGCCATGGGTCCACAGACAGCATCTCGCAAGCCACATGCTACTTCATTTACTTTGCTCAGGGAAGCCAAAGGACAGAGGGCCACAGAAGTGAAAGATGGAGACAGGCAAGCAGGCAGGGCGAAATCACAGTGGCCACCCTACTCCTCCCACCAAATTCCTTCTTCTCCAGCTTCACTGACATTCAGTTCTGCATCAACCCACTGTTCACCACCTCCTTTGCTCCCACCCTCCCTCAGTGCAAAGCTGTTTCCAGAAGGTTCCACTGCATTTCCTTGCGCAGCAGCCAGAGTGACGATTGGGTATTACTTAGACAGTGCTGCCACTCCCTTGCTCGGCATCCCACGTGGAGCCAAGGCAAAGACCCCTGACTTCATGGAGACCTATGCAGCCCAGCCCCTGCCCTCCTCACCCCTGCCTTCCTCCCGGAACTCACGGAGCTCATTTCTTTCTAGGGTCTTCCATATTTACTTTGTCCACTATCTAGAACGTTCTTCCCTTGGATCTTTTTTTAAACTTTCCATAGGTTACCTCCTGTTATATTTTGGATCTGGAATGTCCCCCAAAGGCCCACGTGTGAAAGGCTCAGTCCTCAGCGTGGCACTACTGGAAGGTAGTAGAAACTTCCAGAGGTGGGGCCTCAGAAAGGTCTGTAGGTCACTGGGGGCCTGCCCTCAAAGAGAACCCCACTACCACCCTCAGTTTCTTTGCTCCCTGCCTTATGGTTAGGTGAATGCTCTGTCACAGGTGCCTGCCATGATGTGCTGCTTTACCACAGCCCAAAAGCAACAGGATCAACCAGTGGTAGACTAGAACCTCTAGAACTGTGAGCAAAATAAACCTCTTTGTAAGCTGATTATCTCAGGTATTTGTTACAGTGATGGAAAGCTGACTAATACACCTACTCCTGCAGGCCTTTCTGAACACCCAAGAAAATACAGTGCTCTCCACCTACTTCCCAGATCAATTTTCTTTAAAGCACTTGTTACAAATTTCCCCTTCACACCAGATTTGGTCTGTCCTGATCATTACTATCTTCAGAAACTAAAAAAATGTACATTGGTTGAATAAACTAATTCTGATCCGAATTTCTGAGTGTGATGAACACTAGGTCTCTACTACAGTGAAACAAACAAAAATAAAAAATGTGCTCCCTCCAGTGACTTTTGCCTTAGGAGTCTGACGGCCCTCCTTCCAATACTAGATGTTTTATCCCTGTTACTGTACTGTTGCCTTATAGTTCCAACCAGCTAGGATAGGAGGAAGGACATCTATCAGAATAAAACTTAAGTGGGACACTCAGTAAATACAATGAGAGACACTATTTATGAAGGGTTAATTAGTACTATGGGTTATCCATATATTATGAATTTAAACCTCATAACATCTTTATAATAGTTTTATCCTCATTTAGAAGGCAGTTTTAAGTAGTTCCCAAATGACAGTATAATTCCAAATGATTTCCATATTTCAACCCTGAGTCTTTAGACCTTAGAAAAATAAACATCTTTCCCAGGCACACCATTTTTTTCATAATTAATGTCTCAAGAACAACATTTGATACCATAAATAAGCAAAGAAAGCAAGAAAATGTTAGATTTGATTGTTACATATATAGTATGCATAATGGAGTATCAGAAGTTTTCTCATTAATGAGTATGGTCTATAGTTTCTGAACATTTGCCAACTGTTTTCTGCATATGTTAGTACCCTAAAACCAAGGAGAGTTTTAGAATATTGCTAGTTATACTTTAGCTAGCATAGAATTACACTTTCTTCTTTATTTCTAGAAGGCACTAGAAACAAATATTGATTATCTTCCTATTTAGAAATTTCTTAACCTATACTACCGGATTGGATGGCCCTGCATCTCAACACATGACAGACCACAGAGCAAAATAAGTCTCCTTTTGTTCCTCAGGGGCATTCTGGATTTGGAAAGTCACAGCTATTAGGGAACACATTGTAACTCAATTCTTAGAACTTTATAATATTTGCTTGCATTTCAGATAAGTTCTAAAAAGAAACAGAAAGTAAGAGTGTATCATATTAACGACTCTTTTCAGATGTCACCTGGATTGGAAGCTGCTAAGGGTAATGCTTCATGGTGATGAGGCAGCCTGTAGACCTTGAGGACTCTGTGTGCCACAGAATCATTATTTTCATGTTATTTTCTCTTCTGTATTTATTATGAGGTCAGATATCTACAGAGTTGAATCTAACAATTACTAAAGGAAAAAAAAGGGGAGGGGGCAGTATCATTTATCTTATATAGACAGTGAAGAAAAGTGGAAAAAAGCCCAGACCACCAAGACTTTCCTCCACAACTATGTTCCAAAAAGTTTCCAAACATTTCCCAAAGCACTTTCCTTGGTATGGCCAATAGCAATCAGCCCCTCCATGCGCCCATTACCCAACCTCCATCTGTTCCCAGGCCGGCTCATTACCCTCCCAGCCCCACCCTCATTATTTCTTATCAAACAACTCCCTAAACACTCTCCTAGATGCTGGGAAAGGCATAATGTAATGCAAGGGAAGGCTTCTCTTTTTCAAAATGAACTTCTAAAGCCAACGCCTCCTCTAATTTCCTCCTCTGCCATCTACTTAGTAATCCTAAAGTCTTGATTCTGATTCTTACACTTCAACACTTAGGTGCTTAGTAGTTTCAAATTTTAAAAAGTGGGAGCCACCTGAATATTTAAACCATAAGCTATTTCAGACCAGCACAACACAGATACTTAAACTAATAACAGGTTTACTTGGTTCAAGGGAACAAACACAGGATCGTATATTTATGCTTCAGATTACAGTTTTCCTCTCTCGAAGCACATCAGAGAAGCCCAGATGTCGGGCTTCGAGGACTGTCTGTAATCACCCGGCCAGGGGAACTGAGCCCTGATGGCTGAAGATCAGCCCCTTCCCTCCTCTTGGCAGCCTCGCCTCTTCACCACTCCCCCTCCAGTGCAGCCAGCTCTCTCATCTCAGGTCAGAAACAGCCTTAAGTCATGGTGACTACGGCTGGACCATGGATAACATGCTTCCCTGGAATGCCTACAAATGACTTCTCCTTTGCATCTACTGGAGACTGATATTTCAGCTGGATTTGGTGTCTGATCTGCTGTCCTCTTAAAACATGAGGACCTTCAGTAACATGCAGAGGGCGGAGGAGGTGGCTTGGGAAGGGAAGAGGTCCGCACTCCGCTTCCTCCTTGGCTGACCAGATTTTGCTCTGGCTTTAGTATCAGAGTTGGGAGAGGGTGGGAGAAACCGACGAGTGCCCCAAAAGGACAGATTCCAGGAGGGCAGAAGGAAGGACAGAAGGGATCACCAGGTGTAGAAAGCCAGAGTGCCACCAAGGGCTAGGGACTTGAGTGACATGTTGAAGTGAAAATCAAAACAGCACAAGGGTCCACTTGATTCCAGCTAGAAATAGCCCAGCACTGTTGAAACGCTCATCGAGTCACCTAGAAAACGAGGGGTTAAAGGACAGAAAGGGCAAGGCTGATAAAGAGGCAAGAGGCTCCAAACCCAGGGCAGAAAAAGGTCTGGAGGAGGACTGAGGGTTTAGAGGGTGGTCAGAGAGCGAATGTTTGCCAGGCAGGCGGGTGGGGGCACAACCGGAAGGGAAGTCATCCTAGAGTGTGAAAACCCCGAGACCTGCCAGAGCAGGGGAGGCGGCTGGGTGGAAACGGAGCCTCTTCCATTTCATTGTCAGAAGGGACCTACTCAGTCAGAGGGATGTTTAGCCCCCTGGGATAGGGAGGAGCGAAGGAGTCGTTATGCTAAATTAAATCTAGAAACCAGAAGGAAGTAAGCCTGGAGCTGACGCCTTCCCTGCTCTCTAAAGGCATTTATGTGCATGAAGGATTCGCACATCTCTGCAGACAGCTGCCAAAAGGAATTACCAACTGCAACAGCTGCTCCACATCACCCTACACAAGTTATGTGTGAGGTCAAGTTCACTCAAACAGCATTCACTGATAACCTTTGGTCAGACCAAAGTGAATGTTTTAAACTGTTTTTAAAGTACATCAGAAGTGTCTTGCAAATACTTTTATTTACTATATTAATATTTCACTCTTTGCCAGGTCCAAGACAACATCCAAGCTAAGAAACAGAGGAAAGAAGCTCAGTTACAATGCAAAAGCATTGTAGCAGGATCTTGTAAGCATAGAGTAACGCTCCATGGATATTCAGTGAATATTTTTTGAGCACAAATAAGAATACACTTCATTGATGCTAAGATGCACATTTTCTACAACTTATGAATTCATCCTACAGTATACCACATCAATATTATTGACAGCATTTCTTTTCTTCAGTGGTAATTTAAAAATGATGTATTTGGGGTGGAGGTGTAGCTCAGTGGTAGAGCATTTGCCTGGCAGGCACAGGCCCTGGGTTATCTTAGAGCTGGTGAAACAACAGGATCTCACGTGTATCTTTAAGGTCTCAGTGCAAATGTTGCCTTCTCCCAAGGATCTCTGGACCACCAGTTGAAGGCAAACCATCTGTCACTCTGATTCTCCCATCTCATTTGTCACATCTCTATGGAGACCATCTTTCTTGTATTGGTCATGCACTGTTCAAGGCATAGTAGGTTCTTAATAAATAGTTCTGGAATGAATAAAATTTATCATTCATTGAGCAATTACTATATGTCAGACCCTGAATGAAATGCTTCACAGAGGAACATAAGAATTACGAAGTCATTCTTATTATCTACTTTAAGATGGAACTTGTAGCAGACGGGTAGAGAATCCAGGACTATTATACCCTTGAAAGTGAATATCTGTCAGCAGAAAATCACAGTCCTCTGGACTTGGGAGTGCTTCATTTAGATGCTCCCGTGCCAGCATAAGGATGGAAGGGCCTGCAAATCTCTCCAATAAAATGAGCAAGGGCTTCAGGAGGAGACAGGTTTTCAAGATTTGCAGGGAAAGACCCAGCATAGATGAGAGACAGCACAGCCACCTGTAGCTTTGAGAGGCCTGTTGACTAGGAGGGATGCAGAGGATGCTAGGAGAAGAGCAGGTTCAAGGACCTGGGGCATCATACTCAGGGCTTGGTCCTCATTCCATATGTAGTCACCAGTGATAAGTTTCAAAGTGGCTTTCATTCCTACCCAACAGAGTTTCCCCCTGTTCAGCCGCAGGTAGAAAGCTGAAAGGTGGCACAGCCGTTCCTATGTGAGCAGATTGCTGTGTCCAACAGAAACTTCAACCCCAGTGTAGAGTCACAGCGTGACTGAGAAAAGACAAAGGAGATCTTGATTATGTCAGTGTGTGTAGAGCCAACTCAGGTTTTCTCATTTTAGGTCTCTCTGAAGGATGGTCACCTAGAACAGTTGCAACCTGTTTTTGAATGGCCAATGGCAAAGGCTGTTTTTTATATTTTTAAAGGGTTACATACAAAACTCTCCCAAAACAGAGTATGCTGCAGAGACCTCTATGTGGCACAAAAACTAAAATACTCATAATCTGAATTTTCACAGGAAAAGGTTTGCCTCCTCTGGATCCAGGACTTCCCCCTCTGGTCCTCTTCCATGTCTGCTCTGTCACCAGCTACTTAAGTTGTACCCAGAGTGACCAGACACATGGAGAATGAGAGCTACTTATGAATTCAAATACTTATGGCTAATTTGATCGTATGATGATTTGTAGATTCAATGATTTCTCTTTTGAGGATTCTAAAGCTTGAGGTCTCAAAAGGACCCACACTCATTGAAACCTTGCTTTTCTTTGACATTTTAAAAAGCTGTCCTTCTCACACACCAAAGGGCTCCCTTGCTTTTGGCCAAATGCAGGAATGGTTTGACCTCGGTGCTGGTGATAAAAGGTTTGGGTAGACTCCGCAGCACCCTGGTTATTAAAGCATACCAAAACAACTTTCTTAATTAAAGGCCCAGTGAAAACCCTGACTCTACTCCCATCAGGTTATTACAAGTGGGCGTAGTTGGAATTTTTTTTTTTTTTTAATTTAGCCTGACATTAACACTCTTCGAGTTGTCTTTCTTCTAGGATTATGTGGGGAGGGAGGGAAAAGGGGCTATGGATGTATGAATTGAGCAGGCTTTAGCTTTCCATCAAAGACTAATTCAATGTAGTTGTCACTCAGTATCTGTGGGGGGGACTGATTCCAAGACTCCTGAGGATACCACGATCTATGGATGTCAAGTCCCTTATATGAAATGGTATACAACTTATGTGCATCTTCCCATATACTTTAAACCATATCTAGATTACTATAATACCTAATGTGATGTAGATGCTTAGTAATTAGTTATACTGTATCATCTAGAAAATAATGACAAGAAAAAGTCTCTACAGGTTGAGTACAGGAACAATTTCCTTTTTCACATATTTTCAATCCACAGTTGGTTGTGTATGGGGATGCAGAACCCACAGATATAAAGGGCTGCCTATACTTACCAAAGGAAGATGTACAGATTTAGAAATTTTAACTTGGCCCACCTCTCCTTGGAAAAAAATCTTCTGGTAACCTTATGTATATAGATTGAAAAGATACTCAGACTCAAACATGGAAACTTCTAGATACCCAGCTGACTCCTAATCACTGGCATTGGATCACCCAGGAATACTTCACAAGCCACTAGCATCCAGGTGCCCTATGGCCCAGTTGTACTGTAACCAACCTGGGTCCTCTGCTGGGACCATAGATTAGTCATATATATTTTCTCTTTCTTGCTGAAACATCTGTTCATCAGCATGGGCAGTACAAAGCTGAATAATATGCAGTCAGCTCTTAATCACTTGGAGCTGGCTCCTCAACCAGTGAGTTCTACTTGGCACAGATGCCCCTGGCTCTGAATGGCTGGATGGATTGGGGTCAGCTTTTCATTTCACCAAGCAAGACTGATGCAGGCCTGGGATGAAATATTAATATCTGAGCTGTCTGCCACACAAGCATGAGGTTATTTAGAGTCTTTGTCTAGAAAGTGTTTCCATTCCTGTCCTTGCCTGACTAGGTGAACATTTCGTATTAGAAGCCACAGTTTCCCTAAGTCAAAAGAGACAAGTGATTTTGTTTGTTTGTTTGTTTGTTTCTGAAAGAGTGAACCATTGCGTTTCATCAAAAACATGTCTTCGTGCAACTGCAACTTTGAGGGAGTGCACTTTAGGGGAAAGAGACATGAACCTGAGTTCAATCCTGGCTCTGCCAACCTAGAGTATGTGTAACCTTCAGCAAAATCTCTCCCTCCTGGGCTTTGCTTTATCAAAAACAATCATCTTCAAAGCACACCACATGTGCCAAATACTTTAATATGGATTATTTCATTTAATCTTCAGCATAAGGCTAGAGGTAAAGGCCATTCTTTGTAAAATTTACAGAAGAAGAAATAAGGACAGGTGAGAATATCCAGAGAGCCATTGACTTTGATTGTTACTTTCCTTAATTATAAAATAATCCGTGTCTAACTAGTTCCCTTAGGGGAGTCAAGGTGCCAGAGCTAATGAGATGCCAAGGCAAGCTTCACATGCAGGTGGGCTAATCTCAGAACACTTGTTCTTAACCACCCATGCTTGCTGAATCTTTAAGATGTAAGAATCTAGGCTACATCATCCAAAGCCCTCTAGCTTTTATAGTCCAGGGATCTAATTATCCCTGCAAGGGGCTTAAAAGATGACAATAGTTTGAAAGTCCAACTACCAGCAATGAAAAGTGGGGGGGGGGGCACAAAAAGTGGATTGTGGCATAAAGAATCAGAGTATCGATTCAGGAATTGCTTTTAGTTTACTAAGGGTTCCAAAGATTTAGGGCTACTCAGCATTTCCCATATGTACATGTCAGACTGTAAACCGCGAAAGCTGAATTCAATCATTAAAACAAATGATACCCTCGAGCGGGAAAACACAACAGTACTGCTGATGCTTGGTTTTGAAAAAATTATGTTGCCATTTTCTATTAATTAAAATGTGATCATCTAGCCTCTTTGAATTACTGCTTAAATCACCCATGGAAATGTTTAAACCTGGATTCAGTATCAATCATCTACATTATAGGCACCTAAAGGAACTGATTGCCCATGAGGAAGATGGAGATAAGAAAATTCTACCAGGGAAAAGCATCATCTGGGCATGGATTTGACTGTGAGACAGCAGTTCGATTCTCACTTTGCTCTGCTCTTTAGCCAAGAGCTTTGGGGAACTGGTACACAAGAGAAAGGGACAGTGGGAAGGTCAAGTGGTAAATCCTGTTAACCCATTTGAGTACCAAGCAGGGAGGTCGGAAAACTCTGCGGAAGAAAATTTCTTCAGGTGTTCTAGTGTCTTGGACCGGGGACAAAAATTCGGGCCAGGAATTGGGAGGCCCTACTCAAAAATGTTAAGGGTCAAACATCAATTCATTACTTTTGTATGGAAATCTTAAATACTGTAGAACAAATAAATACTACAGGGGGAGGTGGGGAATGTGCATGAAACTTTAGAAACTATCTGGTTTATACTCAAAGAGGAAGCCAAAGTTAGAATGGAGTTTTTGATTCCTTGACATGATAGACTTGGAAACATTTTACAGCACTTTAATAAAAATCCAAAATCTATAAATTTCTTACACGTATGTCAACTGCAGAAACTACAAACCAGAACGAGCTAATTTTACCACCCGATAACTATTTTTGCTGTATTATGCGATCTATCTAGACCTGGAATTCTGGTAAATGACAATTTTAACCCAGAGTTAACATTCTGGTCGTCTCCTGGTTTAACTACAAAGCACAATTTCTGTATCCAATCCGTCCAAAATCCCCAAACCAACTCTCCCTGGGAGATCGCCCTCGTCTTCTGAGAGCAATGCCTGACCAAACAGCTTTTCACGGGACACACATTCCAGGACTTCAGAAATATGCGCAGTAGCCTCGGCCACCTGAGGGCGGTACAAAGGGAGCGCTAAGGACCAGAACTTAATGAAACACCGGCTTTCCAAATAGACTCTACCAACACATGAAAAGAAATTGTCTACCTCATTGTTTCCCATAAGCGGAGTGAAACCGAACGGCTTAACGACCTTTTTCTCCATTCGAGCGTCCTAAAACTTCTGGCTTAAGCAAAAGACCAGGGCGGACACAAAGAGGGGGCGGGCTCGGGCATCGCCCGCAGGTCCGGCTGTCGTCCGGGGCCAGGACGGTCGGCAAAGTCACAGCCCACCAGATGTGACCGTTGATCCCCGTGGCGGACGAGCCGCAGGCTCTCAACTCCCCTACCCCACCGCCTAAAAATGCTTATTTGCGGAGCCAGCACGAGTTTCTGCAGAGGCGCGGCTCCTCCAGGCCACCGCGCCGCAGCTCCCCGGCCGCCAACTCCCACCGCGGGTCACCCGCTCCTGCGGGGCGCCGGGACCGCCGCTGAGGAGTGGGGCGAGGGTGGCTGGCCGTGGGGTCCCGTTTGCGCTCTGTTCCGTCGGAACCGGGGCGCAGGCGACTCCTGCTTGCACGCAAACTCTTCGCAGCAGCAAAGGTCGCTGCGCGGTGGTTGCGGCGAGGCACGCCAGCGCCCGGCCGCGCAGATCCAGGCTGCGCCGTGGCGGAGAAACGGGGCTCGGGGCTCCCGGGGCGGCGGCCAGCACCCCGGCCAGACCCTGACCTCCCGGCGGCGCGGCGCTCCCCAACACCCTCTGTCCCTGCCCAGGGGCGCGCAGGGGCCCGCGGAGCGGCCACCACGCCCCGCCCGCCCCCACCTGCAGATCTGGGGCGCGGCCGACGCCCCTGGGTCCCCCGCTCCATCTCCGGAGGAGTCCCAGCCGGCGCTTACCGAGAGGGCGGCTCCCGGGCGCTGGCGCGGCGCTCGCAGGTCGGTGGGGAGGCGCGGGCTGGGCGGCAGTGCGCTGCGCTGCCCCGGCTCGGGCGGCCGAGCGCCCTGCAGCGCCGCGCGGCCCCGACTTCCTCTTCCTCGGCCGGTCCGCCCGCCCCTCCCGCGCCCGGACGCCGCTCCTCCGCCGGCCGCGAGCCGCGGGTCGTCCCGCCTCCCCTGCGCGCTGCGGGCCGGCAAGGTGGGGCGAAGAGGGGGACGCGAAAGAGAAAGGGCGATTAAGCGCTTGGCCCCGTCTCTGGAGCGGTGCCAGGGAGAGCAGTCAAATTACAGCCTCGGGGGAAAGAGAGTTTTTTGAAATCCCTGCTACTGTTTCGCAGACACATTACTTTTCTACAGTTGCCGCGATCTTCTGGTTTAGCCTCCCTGGGACGTGATCATTTCCTACAGGAGTTCTTTAAAATAATATCAAAATAATCTCTTTAAGTCAACACGCTAGTTTTACGCAGAAGCTCTGGGGTAAGAGCAATGTCAAAAAGAGAGGGAAGCTCGCTGTTTTGCAGGTATCATTACCCTAATCGCCTCAGTTGATGTACCAAACGACCTTTGCTCAGAGAAAGTAAAAGTGAAAAAGGAGGCAAAGAACCACCTTTGAGATAGCCGGTCTAAAGGCACCGACTCTGCAGTAAAATTGTGACTTCAATCAAAGGTGAAGTCATTTCTTGACACCTCCCATGAAGCAGACCTATCGGGTTTACCCATGGCCTCCAGGAGTTTTGGTGACATTGCACTGTGCCCCAGGTCCACCTTCAGTTTACCAGTCGCTAGCTTGTGACCCAGGGAGTAATTTAGCCTTTCTGTGTCTCAGATCCTCACCTGTGAAATGGGAATGATGACGATATCGCCTACCTCAGAGTTGCTGTGTGATTTAAATAAGTCAGTGTTCTTGAAAGGCTTAGGAGACTGCCCAACACCTAATAAAGCCGAGGTAAATGGTAGCCATTGTTGTTGAATTTCCCCTTTTATTTGCCTTTATTCATGTATATGGTTTTTAAAAATCATAATTTTTGTGTAAAGTTTTGTGTACAAAAAGTGAAACTTAAGTTCTGTTTTATAATTTATTTTTGTCTCCCAAACTGACTTGGGAGTGGGTTATGCTTGGAATACATTTACTATGGCATGTTTGTGATGGGATGGAAATGGATATTTGCCGTTTTCCAAACACCTTTGCAGGGTCTTGGGTTGGGCTCTAATTGCCTTTCATAGGAAACTGAGGCTGAAGAGTCTTGTTTAAGACTCTCCCCAGAATCTGGAACTCCTCCCACTAGCCACATGTGCAGCCCCTTTTCTCTATGTTACAGACATGGCAGCCGCACCCCACTTGGTACAGCATGTTTGTGAAATAGTGCAGTAGTCTCCCTAACCACAGTTTTGCTTTCCAGCGTTTCTGTTACCAAAGATCAACAATCTGAAAATATTAAATGGAAAATCCCAGAAACAATTAATAATGATTAATTTATAAACTGTGCACCATTCTGAGGAGCACAGTGAAATTTCTCACTACCCTTCTTTGTTCCACTTGTGATGCAAATCATCCCTTGTCCAGTGTATCCTCGCTGTATACACTACCCCCTACTAGCTGTTTCATCTCTCAGAACATCTATTGCAGTATCATACGTTTGTCTCCAATTAACCCTTACTTTATTTAATAATGGTTCCAAAGGGCAAGAATAGTGATACTAGCCATTTTATTATGGTATACTGCTGTAATTTTTCTATCTTATTAGTTTTTATTGTTGTTCTCTTACTGTGCCTACTTTATATATTAACATTTTCAGAGATTTGTTTGTAGAGGAAAAAAATCACAGTATATATAGGACTCAGTACCCTCCACAGTTTGAGACATCCACTGGGGGTTTGGGAATGCATTCTTTGAGGACAGTATGGGTGACTGCACTACTTTTCTGGTCTCTTATCAATCCTGTGACTAGCTACCCCTTATTTGACAGTTCAGAGGAGCTACTTGGTGAATGTATTCCTGACGGAGGGTCAGGGGTTGGGGGCATCTTGAAGAGGAAGGAAAGAAAACTGGGGTTTCCTTCTCTCCAAGATACTGTGACTTAGAGTGAAGCCACTGGAGGGGTGGGGATACCGTGAAAAGACTAGTCCCTGCAGAGTTTGTCACTTGCCAGCTGTTCCCCTTGGGCAGAGGACAATTGCAAGCCATGGAGCTCTATCTATGGAGTGGTTCTATTTCCTGCCCAGCCTGCCCCCTTTTTGTCACCTTAGTTTAGTAATGAGATGGGCGTAGGAAGTGGAAAGGACAAGAAGCTCTTTGGTTGATTCTGTGCATATACTATGACTGGGCACCTAATTCACCCTGTCCCTCCTGGTTTCCCAGTGGGTGCACACTGCCCTTCAGATACCTGACGGAGTGTGGTCTGCTTGGAATCCCTTGGCCTGACCCACTGAGGATCTAGTTAAGCTGTGTGTGCCCTGCACTTAGCTCAGCATGGAACATGGTAGACTTTCAATGATAGACGTGCAGATGGGTGGATGAATGGATGAAGGACAGGTACAGAGTTGTGAAAATGCTATTATGTAGCCCTGCATGTAGGTAACAAGCTACACTTCCCCTTTAAGGAAAAGAACTCAGCTACATAGCTTTCTAAGGTCATGTCTAATATCAGGGAGAGTCTTTTGAAGAGAAGTTTATCTAATACTCTTGTGTCTGTCTAAGGTCAAAAAAAGAAGACAGAAACCACTTAAAGTCTTTATAAAAGAAGGACTTAATAATGCAGTGAACTGCCTATAAACATGATGGAAGAACCAAGAACTAAAAAGGAGACAGTGGGTGAAACAGCCAAGAGATTAAGGGCAGCAGGAAGCCACCGCCACCTCTAGACTGGGCGGGGGGCAGGGAGAGGGGTGTTACAGAGGAAGCTGTTGGAGCTTGAGAAATAGCCATTGCTATGGACCCTGACAGAGAGGAGGAAAAATACCATTTTCTCCCTCCCTTTAGCTTCCAATCCTGGTGCCATCATTGATGGAACTCTGCTGACAGAGACCTGGAAGAAGGCCCGTAGCCCCCCGCCCAGCCCTGCAATCCTGGGAGACTGAGCAGGAGAAGGCAAGAAGGGTCTGAGGGCAACGGGCCCAGGCCTGGCCTATCCCT
Source organism: Sciurus carolinensis (assembly GCF_902686445.1). Lineage (NCBI taxonomy): Eukaryota > Metazoa > Chordata > Mammalia > Rodentia > Sciuridae > Sciurus > Sciurus carolinensis. The sequence continues at coordinate 15,983,977 of NC_062219.1, forward strand.
CAAACTTCTCCCTCTCAAAAAAGATGGGGTCTATCAAACAGACAGCTGTGAGAGAAACGTTTTTTGAGATTATTGAACATCTCCTAAAGCATGATACTGTTTCCTCAGACAGACCCTGTCAGGCAGACACTAGAACGCCTAAGGTCACAGAGTCAGGAAAGTTCAGTGACTTGGCTCACAGTTCTAGGGGACGGCATAGGGCACAAGCACAGAGCTTTGCACTCAGTTCTCAAGGCCGCCCACTAACACGGCTCTGTTTCTAATGAAAGGCAGTGCAGTGACGTGGGCTGGGAGGCCGTCTCACCCCAGGGTCACCAGTCCATGCACACACGGGACCCCAATGTTTGCAAAGCTTACAGAGTTGGACGGCTCCATCACACTCTGCTTTAATTTTACAACTTATGTTGATAACTTTAATGACGTTGATGGTGACTGCACTGAATTTATGATTATACAAGATCAGAAAAATCATGCCTATTGGATTATAGGAGCCCCTCAGGAAAAACCCGGGTGGTGCTTATCTCTTTTTTTTTTCCCTCTTACAAAAACAAACAAACAAAAACTATTTTAATTTCAAATTTGGATTTGTGAGACTTTATAAAAAACAAAAAGCAAAACGAACAAAAAACTGTAGACTATCCTGGCCATGTGAGCAAGCTTAGGGTGAGGGGAGTGGCTTATGACAATCTCATGGAGACAGAGGACCAGGGATGCAGGCAGGTGGGTTGATGTGTCTCTTCTAATTCTCTGCAGCCAGAAGTGACCATGTGTATTGAAGTCTGTTTTGGAGCTGGTGCGACTTTCCAAGCCTCTGATTTTACCAGAAGATTTTAAAAATTAGGAAGCTGTACCAACCTCAAAGAGTGAGGATAACATGAGAAAAGTTCCTATTTATTAGTATCTAACTGAGTTGGACCTAAAAGTGGCTAGAGGAATTTGAGACCATCTGAAAATCCTGAGATATCCAAATGATCTGCTGCTGACCTGCAGCAAGAGCACCTGAACTCTCCATCGTGAGTCACCTGCTGGGTGAAGGCCTGTTTCAGAGGCAAGTGCAAAGTCTTTATCCATTAAGGATGAAGTGGTGGAGGATTATCCTGTGCATTCTCAGAGTGGCAAAACAGGCCATGGCACAGGATGAGGGCACCAGATGTCAGCCAGGGTAAGAAAAAGGAAAGAGACACCCATATGCCAAAAAAGGCAATGATCAGAGACATGCGAGAATGAGAAGCTTCAAAGCTCACGGCCAATGACGTCTTTCCACCATTCCTCTAATTGCCCACCTCCATACTGATCACTTGCTAAAGTGAGATATGTGTGTAATATGCTTTACAAATATTGACATTTGAGGAAAAAAAATTCTAGAACTTTAAACTGAGGGTTAATACATGTTGGGGACATAAGCAAAATTCAAGACTAGGCAGATAGCCTGAACACCTTTGTAATAGAGAACATCTATTCTATTAAAATAAAGCATTGTGGACAAGTTTATACCTTTGCTTCACAATTAGCTTTTTATGAAGTTGATAATAGGTTACACATTTCAACGGTTTTGATAGTTAGTGGTTTTCGTTTTGTTTTTTTAAGCTGTTTTCTTTATTGGATGTGTTGAGGGGAAAAGTTACTTTCAACTTTATTCCTCAAAAAATAATTGTGTTTGGAAGTTTTCTGTAGGAATAATTCAACACCCTCTAGAGTTGCTTGGACATGTGTCGGGTGTGCTTTTGGTTGTCACTATGGAAGGGGGAGTGCTGGGATGCGGTGGTGGGGTGCCAGGAGTGCGGAACTTTCTACGCTACTGAGATAGTCCTGCAGGAGGAGCGGGCCACCCTAGACGTCAGTAACGTCTCCCTGCACTCACATTGGGAGCCGTCTCTTTAAATGGGGCACCTCAAATCTAAATGCTTTCGGAGGCTAGGCCTGTAAAAATATTTGTTCAGCGGTTCAGAGCTGTCAGGGTGCAGTGCACACCTGGAGGCAAGTGAATTCAAAGGTCTTTGAACACCTTTTTGGCCAAACAAAAACATCCTCTTAAGCCAGATCCCTGTGGATCTCCAGGTTGCTTCTTTTATTCCCAATTGCTTTCGGTAACTTTTGAAACCAAAATGGAAGGAATTATTGCTCCCTCCTCTTCCTCTTTTTCTTCTTCTTCTTCCTTACTCCTTAAAAACATACAGTCAACTGTCTAGGAAAATACTGAGAGAAAATACTTTGCTTTTCCCTAAGAATTCAAGTCCAGGGATACTAAATTAAATGGGTAGGGGGAAAGAAGACCATGTTTAGCCGTAACAATTAAATCAACTGTGAAGGCATCTGTAACCAGTAAACTGGTGGCAGAGGCCCCAAGCATGTTCCCTTGTCCTTCCACATCTCTTCCCTCTCCCACTGTGGATGTTGTAAAACCCTCACGTTGGTTGGTACTGATTGCTACTGGCTGTCTTACATTTACCAGGTCCCATCTCTACATTACGCATTCTGAATGCAGTACCTTATTTAATCCTCACAACTAGGGCTACTTTCTCCATTTTATAAATGAAAGCTTATAGAATTTAAGTAATGTGACCTTGGGTGTTTTTTAAATTATCTATTTATCTGCACACACACACACACACACACACACACACACACACACATTGGTATCAGAAATTAAACCCAGGGGTGCTCAACCCCTAAGCCACATCCCCAACCATTTTTATTTTTTATTTTATGACCAGGGTCTTGCTAAGTTGCTTAGGGACTTGCTTAATTGTTTAAGCTAACCTTGAACTTGCAATCCTCCTGCGTCGTTCACCCAAGCTGCTGGAACTACAGTTTAAAGCTATCACCAACTCTTTTTAATTTTAATTGATATTTTAATTTTAATTGATACAGTTATTGTACATATTAATGGGATACCATGTGGCATTTCAGTACATGTATACAACATAAAATGATCAGTTCAGGGCAACTGGCATATCTATCATCTCAGACATTTATCATTTCTTTATATTGGGGACACTCGGCATTCTATTAGTTATTTTGAAATATTGAGTTGATCGTTGTCAACCATGATTATCCTATTGTGCTATAGGACGCTGGAAGTTATTCCTCTGGTCCAACTGTACCCCTGAACCTGTTAACCATCCTTGTCTCCCTTTGCCCTTTCATATCTGGTAATGCCCATTTTATTTCCTATGGCGAAGGAGCAGTGCAGGAATTTGGAATCAAATCTGTAACCCCAAGACTGACCCCATAAGTACCAAGTACCAGTGTCAGTGTGTTCTACGTGAATCATACATCTTAATCTTTCAGTTTTGGTTGCCTTCTTTTATGGCTGCAGGACCACCTACCTTCTTTTGAACCTTGGAAGAATGCATACACATGCTCTGATAAGAACATACTCTAAATCTTCATCCTTGGATTCTTTATCTAGAATCCAGTGATCCTACAAATGGGAAAGATTTTTCTTAGATCATTTGTGACAAAGCCTGCCCTGGTGTCAATTCATTTGTCAATAAAGCCTAGTATGCAGTGTTTGGAAACAGCTATGGTTTAGATTAGTGTCCCCCAAAGACCCAGGTATAAAAGACTTTGTCCCCAGTCCATGGTACTATTAGGACTTGGTGGAAACTTTAAGAGTGCGACATAGTGAGAGGTCTTCAGATTATGGGGGTGGGCCTCCTCAGGGGCCGGGCAGGTGGGGGTGGTTGCAGGATCCCAGAGCCTTCCTCTTCCTCTCTCTTTTGATTCCCAGCTGTCTGGTGAGCAGTTCTGCACTGCCTCACCTTCCTGACATAAGGTGTTGCCTCACCACTGACCCAAAGCAACCGGGCCAGCCAATCGGACCGAAAGTCCTAGAACCGGAGGCCAAAATAAACCTCTTCTCTATATGTTGATTGTCTCAGATATTTATTATCAAGACAGAGCTCGAATTAACACAGGCCATTTTGTAGTTTCATTTAAGAATCCTATTTAGTGTGAATTTTCAGTCATTTAACTGTAGGAAAATTAAGATATTTGACTTTAAGGGGTGCTACCTCAGGCTCCTGCAGGACTGTTACATTATGTATGATAGATGTACTGTTTATCTTTTTAAAATCCCCTTCAGAAAAGACCTAGAAATAGGAATTGGGAATCTGAAATTTGAAAGAACACACATTATATTGAATAGATACTATTAAAACTATGTTTCATGAATGGTAAGAAGCAGGGGCAGGTTGAAGCTGGTTTGTACCAATTTTTGAGAACTATTTATTAAAATTTCAGGAATTTTCTGAGCCATTTGATGTCTAATTGGTAGCTGGAGATCAGCAGTGATGAGAATATTTACACCACAGAAGTTGGCATGAGTTACTCATCAGGCTCTCCTCCCTCCCGGCCTCCCTAGAGCTGGTTGTTCAAAGTTCACCAGCACAACATTGGAAGAGGTAGGAGTTAAGAAAAAATATCACATGCAGTGAGCTCCTCCCATTCCACCCTTCCCAGCAGCTGGGAAGTCCGGGCCTCCAGCTCAGTAGTTCTAAGGGAAGATCTAGAAAAGAGAAAGAATATGGTTCACCTGGTTTCACTCTTCATAGATGATTTTAATCTTTTTGCCCTGAGAATAAGTGTGAGAGTTAGAAAAGGATTGCTTGGTGCATCTCAACTTATCAGGAAATGAAGCTTCTAGAGTTAGCTCAGTCCTGTGGCCCAAACTTCATTATCAATAAGGAGCAGCACAGGCCTTTGGAGGAATAAAGAACAAGAAGCTATTAATTTGAGATACATGTTATTGATGCATCCAAAAAAGTAGTTCCTGTGGCATTGCTGTAGATGACTTGAGTCTGCTCCTGGGGAGGGGAAGGTGCAAAAATTTTTTGCTATGATGTCTGTGATACCAGTTTTATGGGGGTTGTGATGAAGACTGAGATGTGAATTTCCTTCCTCCTCCTCTTTTTTCTCTCTCTTTCTTTATGGAAGACATGAAAAATAGGAAAATTAAGGTTTTACTATACAAAGGTGGATCACCAAAGGCTACTGGAACCATGGTCTCTAGATGCTGAGGCTTTGCAAAGGACCAGCGACTGGTGACCCTACAGTGGTCCAGCCAAAGGGGTTCCTGGACTCCCTCCCTCCTCACTCAATCCAAGCAGGATGTTTGGGCCTTATTTGTCAGATGTTTGGCAGGGCTTGAAGGGAGAGTGCATGGGGAGCTCACTTGTACATGAATTAGAACATATTTGGAGGGAATCCGGTTTTCAGCCCCCAGAAATCCTCACCCTTGTATACTGCTGCCTTTAAATGGACTTCTGAGTTACCTAGTTTGGCGTTCTTTTCTGCATCTTCAAACTTAACTCTTCAAACCATGCTGGGGGAAGTTTTAAATTTGAGGTCTGATTGTGTATATTGTAGAAAGGAATGAAAAGGGATTGAATCACGGTGGGGAACAAAACTATCAGCTGAAGGGAGAAAAGACTCGAAATCACTCTTATTCACTAACACTGAAAAATGGTCTTTGCAACTGTAAATTGCCAGTGTTCTTTCAGGCAGGACATCATCTTAGAAGTAATTATCTAGGGCCATCAGTAAGGTCTCTGTGATAACTCTAACTAGAAGCTGCAGATTTGGAGATTTGAAATGTTCTGTTGAAAGCCACTCCTGTTTTGCATTTCTATTTTAAATGGGGGTGGCTATATTTCATGAAAACTATAATGCCTTATTCCAAGCAAAAGCAATGAAAACCAATAAAATGGGGCTTTAAGGGCTGTTCTGGCACCAATGACAAAGTGTTGCTTACAGTGTTTGCAAGAAGGAATGAAATGATGTAGAACTGGGTTTTCACAATACATGTTTAGCACCTTAAAGCATGAACTTTTAAGTGTAGTTTAATACAATTCAACCCTGTAAGACAAACGCAAAGTTTTTTAAAAATGAAATCTCATGAAATTCTCCAAGAAAAGAATGGAAAATTCATTTTGGATGTAGAAATGTTGGCATTTGAAAAGTCAAAGACTTGAAATTTAAAGAGCTTAATAGTGAAGGAAGTGTTTATCAGCAGGCTTTTACATGTCAATCTTGGAAGAACAGGAATACAACTGAGGAACAGACATGAACCGGGTGGACAGGGAGGATTAAAATTTTGCTTTGTCTTTGGAGGTCCTTGAAGTGAGAACGGAGCTGACGCCACTCCAACTCCAATGTACTTTCTATAAGTCAGCGCGATCGAACTGGGTGATTTGCTAAAATGTTATGGTGGACTGAGTTTTTGTCATATATGCCAACTTAAAAGCATCTTAATACTCATTTTTTGTCCAAATTCTTTTTGTTACTAAATCCAGGGATATTAATATAGAGTATGATAATCTTAGGAATTATTAAGAATAAACCAAATAGTTTTAGTATGTACCAATTCTCCGGTGCATGTCCAGTGAGGGCATCCTAAGTTTTTAGGATCACATTTCGCCTTCATTAAAGACTGGCAATACTGCTCACTGGTTCATATCATTCTTTTCAGAACAGAAATAAAACTCATTCCCATCACAATCATATTTGCATATATATATTTCTCTCTTTGAGTAAATTTGTTCTTCTATAGGTTTATCCTTTGAATAGCTGCCTTATTTTTTTCTTTTTAATTTCTGAGTCCTCCTACTAACCTCCCACCCCCAAACTCAGCTTCATTCACATTATCAAAATCCTTGTTCTCATTAGCATTTTCTTCTCATCCTAATTTAGTAAAACTGATTCTGTAACGTAGATACATCCATTGCCTAAGGACTCTGAGATACTGTACTTTCCTTTGGAATTTTATAATAGAACTAATAAAATGGAAAACCAAAGAAATATAATGCTTTTTTTTTCTAAAAGTGTTACACTGAGAAAATCATTCTTTTAAAAATTAATTTTTTTATTTCTCTAATTCCTTTTGGCTTATTCATAACAGTTGAACAACTGACTTACATAACAGACAGAAACTGCCAGCTAAATATCTAGATGGAAACACCAGAGAAGATGGAAGCCCCACCAACCACGCAGCCTCAACTTTCTGTGTAAGTTGGAGTCCCTTGGAACGTGGTTAACCTAAGACACACTCAGTAGCTGGCTTTCAAAGTCACTTTTTCTGTAATTACAGAAGGACTTCGATTGTGAAGAACCCAACTCCGTGACCACTTTCCAGCAACCCAATACCTTCCTGAGAGTGGACCCCTACATTTCTAGCAAAAAGTTTTGAGCTCCTATTTCCTTTAGGAAACATATCCTTTAACTTTCAAGAACAGAGGGGTCTTTTAAAACCATTCATCAAGTCAGAAAAGGGGGAAGAAATAAAGAAGACAACCTTGATATGGGCTAATGCAATTAACCCACACCTTCTGTAATTGTACAATTAAAAACAATACACGAGGATAAAATAACCATATACCTCCTGGAGGACTACTGTCTATTCCTTTCCTTGTAGTCCTCCCACTCCAGCTTTATAGTTCAAGTTCAAATTGTTTCATTCCTGGCTAGAAAGTGCACTCCACATAGTGCTGCTGCTAGCCTGATCTCGTGATACTGCTTGCAAGCTGGTAACACAGGAAGGGTCCCCAAAAGGCCAAAAGCAAATCAAGCTGCATGGCCAGGGAGGAATTTGAGCATGTGACCCAGAAAGTAGGCAAAGAAGCAAGGATTTTTGAGTTGTGCAGACTGACCAAGTGACCTGCAACCTGTGCATCCCCTCTCCATGTGAACCCTTAGTTATGTCCTTCAAAGTCACGAATACACAACCGTTCCCGCCACTGCAGTTCTTCCCAGAAAGGAAGTTATTCACTAGGCAGTCACATGGAGCTGGGCAGCTGGTGCTGCAGGTGCTCATTGGAAAAGAACATATCTAGTTAAATGTCACTTTGTACAGATTTGCTCCGGGGCTGGGGTTTAGCATTGTCTTTGGGGAGGACTCTCTGTTTACCCAACTTGGAGAAAAGACAAGCTCAATTGGGGATTGATTATCTGAATTATATCTAATTTCTAATGCAAGAAAATAAGGAACTCATTGTGGATGAGTGTGGAATATAGGCCAGTTAGATGCCCATAAACATCCCCCAAATCAACTAATTTAGAAAGATGAAAGAAGAATTTGGTACTCTTGGAACAAAGACTTTTTCTTAAAAGGAGTCATGGATGTGAATCCTAGTAACATCAGTTTGTCTTATGTGTTTCACAAATTTCTTAGTAAGAAAGCTTCAAGCTCTTACTGGCAGGTCTGTTTACTATTTCAGCACATTATTTACACATTTAGCTTACCTTCATTGCTTTAAAAAAACTATATGTGGGTCATCTCATAATGTAGACTAATGTAGATCAACTTATAATGTAACATTAATTTTTGATTAATTTCTTTCTTTCTTTTTTTTTTTGTACCCAGGGTGCCTAACAACTGAGCCACATCCCCAGCCCTTTTTTGTTTTTTATTTAGAGACAGGGACTTGCTGAGTTGCTTAGGGCCTCGCTAAGTTGCTGAGGCTGACTTTGAACTCTAGATCCTCCTGCCTCAGCCTCCTGAGCCACTGGGATTACAGGCATACGCCACCATGCTCAGCTTGATGTATTTTTTGTTTGATGATTTCACAATGTTATGCATTCAAAGAACCTCTCAAGATTGCAAAAGAAAGAGACTTAGACCAGGACACTTCACCCTCAAGCTAATACCCAGAGGGTGCAGAAAAGGCACCTGAGTTTATGCAGGAGAGTGCCTGAGAGCACCTTATGAATCCTCATGTCATCCATCCCTTACACACACTCCAGTGGGTTCCCAGTGTCAAATGGAGTTCAACTCCTTAGCCCAGCATTTCAGATCTACTAATCTAGCCCCCGTGTCACCACCTTGGCATTCATCATCATCTTCATCTTCATCATCATCACCATCATCATTTTCATTCTACCCTGATTTTGTAGTTAACCAAACCTACCAATGAGCATTGCCCAGATATGTCATGTGAATTCATTTGTGACTGGAATGTGCCTTCCTGGGGTCTTTGAGGAGATGAACCCCTTCTCCAAGGAGAAGTTCCAGTTCCTTGGGTTGCTTGAGATTTTCTCCAAACCTGGCTCAGAATGTTCAAACCAAACATCATCTATATGTTCTTGTCTCCCCAGACTGCAATAAGGACCAAAACACTTCGCAGGGTGTGCTGAGTGTGGACATTGGCGATGGTAGAAAAAGACGGGTGGACGTTTAACTTCATGATGGTCAGACTTGTATTTACATGACTTTTTGTATTTAAAAAGGCTCAGCAAACAAATTTATCGTCCTGAAGGAAGTTACTCATATAACAAAGTGATTCCTTGGTGGGTGTGTTAAAGTCTCAGCCTCTGAATGAAGCTATTTTTGATACACTGCTGACCACTTTGCAGAAGTTTAGCAGGTAAGTTAGAATGTAAGCTAGATTAAGAGGATCCTTGGTGCACTGTGATGTTCCTCTCTCATAGAAGAGGGTGCTCTACATGGAGTTTTACTTGCTAGAAACTGATGCTGCTCAGCTTAGTTCCATGAACAAGATGATGCTGTACATCGACAGCTACTGTGTCCTAAGTGCAAAGTCAGTGACTCCAAGACTGACAGAATTTTTCAGAACTGGACAGGGATGTAGAGGCTGTCTAATGAAACCTTCCAAACAATTTTTCCAAATAACTCTTGTTGAGGATACAAAATAAGAATGCTAATTTATTCACAAATGGATATTAAGTGGAGCATTTTTTATGACTGAATTCTGCTGTGGGAAGGGCATAGGACCAATCACAGGAGCAGCGTTCTGCAGAGCAGCTTCGCATGGGTATCTGGGTCACGGGTACTACCTGGGGTGTGGGAGTGAGGACTCTTTCTCAGAGGATCTGTCAACAGAGCTGCTAGTGTGAGGAGGTGGGAAATTGTCCACAGCAGCCCACAAAGTAGAGAAAGCGCTATGGGGGAATGGGGTGCTTTCCAGCAGGGTTGGGAAGGGAATTTTAGAGGATGAGAAGAAACGTTTTTGACTGGAAAGACCCTATGCTCAGTTCTTGCCAAAAGAACCTTCCCAGGCTGGTCACAGAGAGAGGTGGTCCTTGATGTCATGTCCTGCCTACCTGAGGAATAGCTACGTATTTCATTCATCTGTCAGCACACAAATGCATTCATTAGGTCATCTAATATTTGCTAAGTCCCATGTGTCAGAACCACGCTATGCACTGGTGACATGCTATGAGAGAAACGCTGCCGTTCCAGTCCTCATGGAATTGCCATATAGCAGGGAAACTAGACCCCAGTGACATGCTCAAATCAGTATAAATTGCCAACCATGGAAAGCAAAGGACACTATGAGAATGTACATCAAGGAATTAACCTACTCTGGGAATTCAGAGGCCCGGTCCCTAAAACTGTCATTTGAGCTGGGATCTCAAGAACAAGTAGGAATTGACATGGCAAAGGGGAAGAGAAGACAGAGTCAATTGCAGCCAGTACAAAGGCCCTGGGGCAGGAGGGAATAGCCACTGGGGAAAATGTCCATGGGGTTGGGAGTCTTGAGTGAGGAGGGATGTGGTTCAGAAGACTGCTGCTCGGGGGAGGCCATGGGTTCTCGATGGGAATAATAGGTTGTAGAAAGCAGAGCAGTTGGGGTCAGGTGGCTCAATTAAAAGGAATTCCAGGTCAGTGATTGTTGCTCCATTTCTCCGAGTTTTGGTTTCTTAATCTCTAGGAAATGGTAGCATTTGGAGAAAAGCCCAGGTGGTTCTGGTTGAACTACTTACTAACAGGGTGACTATTTAAAAAAATGAATTAGTGGCTTTGCTTCTTCAAATTTTTCATCTAGACAGTGGGTATTACTGTGCCTGTTTAGTCTCCTTGGCAGCATAGGTGTGGAGAGAAAAGGCTAAACAATGTGAAAATGAAGTGGACAAGTGTGATAAAACCAGGGTAATAATGACAGCAGGGATACAACAGGGTCCGTGCAGAGAGGTGGATGTTCTCAGGGATGAAGTCAGGGACCGGCGTGGCGGCAGGTACTAAGCCAAGGACTATTTTTTCTAATCTGTTTTGGAAGTGAGCTCATTCCTTAATCTACATCATCCTGTTTAAGTCCATTTTGTGATGAAGTGACAAATTTCCACATCCACTTGATTGACACCAAATAGAGCTGAGTTTGAATCTCACCTTCTCTGTTTAATTGCCTGGTTCTCTATCACTGCATAAAAGTTCTCTCAAATTGAGTGGCTTGAAACAACATCCAGAGCATGCTCCTGCTCCCTCACCGTGGGATGGCCTCTGCTGTGCCTGTCATGACACAGCTAGAAGGCCACTGGACACCAGGACCATGCTCTTGGCCTTCCTTGTCTCCAGAATGCTAAGAAATGAATCTCTGTTCTTTGTAAATTAAATAAGAAACAAACAGCAACCCCAGTCATTTACTGTCTCGCTCTTTCCTAGGTCTGCAGTCCCACGTGGCTCAGCTGGGGTCTCTGTGGGGACCTCGCGCTCAGGCTGTGGCTAAGCTGCGTTCTCATCTGACTTTGGGAAAGGATCTGCTTCCAAGCACATTCAGAGGGTTGGCGGAATTCAGATTCTCGCAGTGGTAGGACTGAGGTCCCTGTGTCCTTGCAGTCACTCTCTGCTCCTAGAGGCCGGTCCTTTCCCCTTGCATGTGGACCTTCCATCTTCAAGCCAGCAGTGACCTTTTCATGCTCTCCTGCTTCTACCAGTAGCAGGCACAGAAAAACCCTCTGCTTTTAAGGCTTTCTGTAAGTGAATTAGGCCCAGGGATAATGTCCTTATTTTAAGGTCAACTGAGCCATATAATATACCTGTTCACGGGAGTGGTGGCCCATTAAGCTCAAGTCCCAGAGACTGGGCCATGGAATCCACAGAGACATCTGCAGAGTCCTGCCTCTTGCACTTGCTCATGCTGACCCCGATGAGGTTGTCACATCAACTCCGTGGACCTTAGTTTTGTCATCAATTATACCTGGAAGCATCAATGTGTTGTAAGTAAACTCAGAGTTTGAACTTAAAATACAGCAAATATATGACAAACATGAAGACCTTTTTCCTGGCATTTCATATTGAATTCCATATATTGGGAGCCCAGCTAGCTCCTAATTGCAGAGGAGATCTTCCTGGGAAAAGAGGAACGAATCCTATCCCTTATAAGTTCAAATATTCTTTCTGAGTTTTGTGCTACTGTGTGGTATCCTGAGGATTTGATTTCTTTTTAGCGGAGGATGTATGCTGTGTGTAGGCATATATTAAGGATTTGAGCAAAAGGAGAACTTGCCAGAATTCAGCCTTGGAGTGTTCTTGTCTGATCTTTTAAAACACACACACACACACACACACACACACACACACAATGTGTTGGCAACTTCTTGGTGATGGTGGTGGGTAAGAGGAGACCAGGAGCTTAAAATGTAATTGCTGGGGTTTGGTTTGTTCTGCAAATTTTATGGTTAAATTCCATCAAAGCCCACTTGCTTTTAAGACTGCAGATCCTGATGAAAGAAACCATGGTTCTACCTACTTCTTTAGTTGTAAGGACATAATAATAATCACATTGTGATGCTCCATGGATTCTCTCTATGCAACAGTAAGTTTTTATAGAGCCCCCTTCTTTATTAATATGAATTTCAACAAAAGAGCCAGCAGCCCTTAAATCCATCAACTGGTCATAAATCTAAGCAGCTGCATATGAGTCACTTGGGGATCAGATCAGTGAATGGGCTACTGTGCTTCCCCTGGAGACGGAGCACACCCTCCCTGAAGTGGTCACTCTTCCCCAGATCAGTCCTGTCCAGCTGGAAGTCAGTGCTGCAGCTCTTTGCAAATCAAAGGCAATGCGGTAGGGAGAGGAGATGGGGCATCCACAGACCTGAACGCTGGTAGAGAAGAAGAGCGCCTGTCGTGAGTTCCAGTGGCCTCTCCACTCAGTCTCTCATTTCTCCAGCCATAGAAAGGAGCCATTTCTGCATCTTCCTGTTTGCCTCGTGGGAGTATTTTCAGGGTTAATGTAATGGCATGAAAAAATGCTTTGAGTGGAGCGTATTATCTGGTGATTATATGTCTTACATGCTCTACTCTGGGCTCCACCATAGATAATGACTAATGACACAGTCTGGGAGGAGGACATAGAAAATAGAACCGTGGTGTACGCTGGTTCAACCACACACAGCCAGAACCTCCTGATCCACAGGCATGCTTTACTCACTCACTTCAGCAGGCTCAGGAGGAAATAAAGCCCTGGGTAATGGGGTGTTATTGATTACCAAGTGTTGAGTAACCAGAATTCTCTTTCCTTTGCAGTACATTATGTAGGAAATCATTAGACATATCCGTGCCTTAAAATAGCTTCTTAAAATGGTTGGGTCTTTTCTCATCAAAACAGACCCTGCAGCCGCCCAGGCCAGGCTTATCTTTCTGAATATTGTTTCTTATTACAATGCTGAGGGTGACCACGTCGAGAGCAGGCGGAACTGTCGCTCAGCCCTCCATGTGGGCTGCCCTTCTCTGACAGGTTAGTTTCTTTTAGTTTACTGCTTCCTCTGTTACTAGAACACATATACTTAACTGATTGAACTGAATTCTGTTTAGTATCTGGGTGGCCGGCGGGCAGTCTAACTTGCTGCTGTCTAGCATATTTCTATAATTTGAAAACACATACTGTATACTACAGGATATGTAATAGACCACAGGACAATGGAGAGGGAAATTAAATAGCAACTACTGTTTATTGAGAAAGTTCTGGAATTGTTGATATTACTAAGTGGTCTGCTCATATCATTTAGCACAACAAAGAACCCTATGGAAATGATGTAATCATCCTCATCATCATCTCCATTTTAGTGACAAAGACATGGGGGACAGGGAGGTTGGGTAATTTCCCTGGGGCCACCCAGCTAGAGGACTCCAGGGACCAAATGTGAATGGAGGTCTCCTCAACGCTGAGGTCATAATACGCACAATGTAGGTGCTCTGAGAAGGCTTGTAGTATGATGGCATGTGACAGCCTCCCTGGGAAGGGACGCTGGGCCTTGAAGGCAGGTCCAACTGACTGAAAGGCCTTTTCTTCAGAAGAGGACAACTGCGCCAGACAAACAAGGGGTGTACAGAGACACCTTCGGTTGGGCTTGGTCAGGTCCCAGTTCTGACAGGGTGTGACTCCACATCCCTGTCACCACAGGCTGTAGACACTGCAGAGGGGCTGGAGCCACTCAGGGTAAACTTCTGGGAACAGGACCCGCATTCTTCCCTTTGGCCAGGCATGAGGCTGGTGGGTGGGAGCTGGAGTGGAGGGCAAAGCTGGCCGCTCTGCCTAGAACTGCCCAGCCCCAGAGAGAGGACGTTGTCCCAGGAGGCACTGCGACTCTGCCTCTTCTTGGTGTTTGAAGAATTGCGGCCAGGAGGAGCAGAGGTCCACCCTTGTGCCTTCTGAAGTGCTCAAGGGGCCCCACCTTGTGTGCATGTCACTCTCAAGCAGGATGAAGGCATCTGTGAGCTCATTCCCACAGTCCTGTGGCTCAGTCCCCTGGAGGTCACCACTTTTATACATGTCTTTGACACTTTAATATAAAACTTTCAAAATTAAGCAAAAGCCACAATTGAGTGTAATTGGTACATGGTCGCTGGCAAGACTGGAATGACAGAAAGTGCTCTCGTAGCACAGCACTATGCTCTCTCCTTTAACATGTATTTCCTTGATGCTGCCATGTCAGATCCCGCTCCAGAATCCCAAAACTGAAGGGTCGCCTCCCCATTCACTCCTGTGCAAGAGGGCAACCCTGGGAGGCCAGGAACCATCTGACATCCAGAGCTGACATGCCTCTGTCGGGTCACCGGAGTACTGTTGCCCCCATGCATTGATGAGAAGCTGTGCTTGTGACAGGCAGAGATGCGTCACTTCGTTGCACTAGCAGACAGTGGAGAAAACTGTGTTGAGGATTCTAAAGTTACATCAGAAATAAAATCTTTGAGGAAGCTTGGAAGGAAAATCGTTTTTCCTTCATCTAGAAAATCTCAGCATCTGAGACCTTCAGATTTCAATGAAATCCTTTAAAAGAGAGTAGAAGGGAAACATCAGGCACGCCTGTTCTATCCATAGTCCAGAATTATGTTAATATCCGTACAGTGACCTGAAGGTGGCCTCATGGGCAGGGCACAGAAGCATCTGAAACCCATTAGAGGATTTTATCATCCCCATAAAACCTGACCCCAAAGCAATTTATCTCTGGTCTTTACAACCAAGGCAGGAGAAATTTTGTAATATTTGACAACTGCCAAATATGGACTCTGAGTGCCACATGGGCACAGAAGACAAATTGGGAGGGAGAATGGCAAGTTCATAGGTTTCCTTCTAATGAAATTATGGCAGGTTCAATTAGCTGTGCCACTTTAGGAAGCAGAATGAGAACCAGCAGTTAATTCAACCGGTGAGAGCCAGTGCATGGGAACAGGATACAGGGAAATGCAGTCTAACTCTATGTTTTGCACTTTGGGAACTGACACTTTTAGTAGCCATGGGAAGTGCATAGCTTCACCTATGTGAAGAGGCCATTGTTGAATCATCAGTCAGTCACCTTAACTTTCCCAGTCTATGAGTCCTTTAAGCTGCCTGCTTGTGCTTCTTGATGGAATGCCTCTATCTTCAAGATTATTATTATTATTATTATTATTTATTTTTGATGGATGCTTTCTATATATACATAAAGGTGAAATTCCTTGGGGTATATTTATAACATGTGCCTAATGTGATTTTGTTAAATTCATTCCCATTTCCTCCCCTTCCCATCCCTCCTTCCTGTTTCTTGTTTCCCTTCCATTCACTGATCTTCCCTATATCTTTATGATATCCCATCCCATCCCCCTGTCACCTCCTTTCCCTTCTGTTTCTCTAGCTTCCACCTAGGAGAGAAAGCATCCAACTCCAGATTTTCTGAGTCTGGCTTATTTCACTTCACATGGTGTTCTTCATTTCTATACATTTACCAGTAAATGCCATAATTTCATTCTTGTTTATTCCTGACTAAAACTCCCTTGTGCTTATATATCACATTTTCTTAATCTATTCATTGATTGACAGGCATCTGGCTAATTCCATATTTTGGTTATTGTGAATTGTGTTGTTATAAACTTTGAAGTGATTGTATCTCTATAGTATGCTGATTTTAAATCTTCTTCATAAATACCAAGGAGTGGGATAGCTGGGTCATATGGAAGGTCCATTCCTAGTTTTCTGAGGATTCACCATACTGCTTTCCAGAGTGGTTGTACTAATTTGCAGCCCCACCATCCTCACCAACATTTATTGTTACTTGTACTCTTGATAATTGTCATTCTGACTGGGTGACATGAAATCTTAGTGTAGTTTTGATTTGTATTTAATATTTTTTCATTAATTTGTTGGCTGTGTTTCTTTTGAGAAATTTCTTTTTAGTTCTTTTGTCCATTTGTTGATTTGGTTATTTGGTTTTTTGGTGGTAAGCTTTTTGTGTTCTTTATACATTCTGAATATTAATCCCCACTCAGAGGAGCCACTGGCAAAGATATTTCCCATCCTGTAAGCTCCCTCTTCACTCTCTTAATCATTTCCTTTGCTGTGCAGAAGCTTCTTAGTTTGATGGCATCTCACGTACTGATTCTTGCTCTTATTTCTTGAGCATTAGGGGTCTTGTTGAGGAAGTTGGTTCCTGCACCTCTTTGATAGAGCGTTGTCCCTATGTTTTCTTCTAGCAGTGCAAGGTTTCTGTTCTAATTTCTAAGTTCATTTCAATTTAGCTTTTGTACAGGGTGAAAGATAGGGACCCAATTTCATTTCTTCACATAATGGATATCCAGTTTTCCCAGCATCATATGTTAAAAAGCCTGTCTTTTCTCCAACATATATTTTGGTACCTTTGCCAAGTATCAGATGTCTGTAACTATGTGGGTTTGTCTGTCTTCTGTTCTATTCCAGTGGTCTTCATGTCTCTTTTGATGCTAATACCATGCTGTTTTTGCTACGACAGCTCTGTAGCATGAGTTCAGATCTGGTTTTGTGAAGTCCCTGCATCACCCTTCTTGCTCAGGATTGCTTTGGCTATTCTGGGGTCTTATTCTTCCAAATGAATTTTTAGACTGCTTTTCTAGTGTAATAAGGGAATTTTGAGATATAAAGACAAGAGAACTGCACAGCTATCAAACTGGAGCCCTAAGTAGGCCATGGGGATGAACTCCCACATTTTGGGCTGAGGGAGACAGTTTTCCTTCTTTAAGGTGGCGGGGGCAAGTGACACCAGCTTCCAGTGTCTTCCTATCAGTTGGTGGAGTGGAGAGGGTTCACTTCTAGTTGTGAACAGAATGAATGACAGCTGCCAGTCTTTGTCTTCCTCCTTCTGGGTGTTTCTGTTAGATGTGCTGATGGTTGTGGTGGATAGGGAATCTAGCAGAGGTATCTAGAAGGGACTAAGAAACCCAAGCAGGAAAATATAGGAACAACTTTGTCCTTCTGTATCTTTTGAATTTGAAATAGAAATCTACCCTTAAGTGGACACTTAATTTTGTTTAGGGCTATAAAGAGCTTCATATTTCCATTTCAGCATGTACTCCACCTTCTGATCACTTTCTACCCTCAGACTTTTAATTCAAAACCACATACATAATCTTTTAGGTGTATGAACATAAAATATGGTAATTCCATAACTTTCATTTTAAGTTGCTGGGGATTAAACCCAGGGTCTCACACATGCTAGGCAAACAGTCTACCACTGAGCCACATCCCAGCCCCATTTTTCCAAATATGTAAATACATAGAAAAAGATTCTGGAAATGTATGCAGCAGACCGATGTTATAGAGGAGAGAGGAGGGTGGGTAGAGGAACAAGGCTGTGGCAAGAGTTGGTCCAGGGGACGTTAGCCTTATTATAACATGTTCACATTCTACATGTGAACTCATTCTGCCTTGTTTCTAGAAACCTCTGCAGGCTTGCCAATTAGTCTCACAATTTTGCATTCAACTGAGGAATCTAGTTGAGTAATTCAGATTTTGGGGGATTGAGTGTATGTTTTCTGAACCAAGTATTATGTCAGTAACAAAAGAAAGCGCCTTATTGGAGTTGGATATAATTGGAATCATTACACTCTCCATAGTCTTTCCACAAATAGATAACAATGCTCGCTCTTCCTCCCCTATGGAGAATGCTGTCCCTAACCCTGATTTCTGGCTCTAAATGGAAAGCCATTGTTGCAGGCTCCATGCAGTCTAGCTGCCAGCCCAGACATGAGGCTAGGAAAGTCCCTCCATCCACTCTGCACAGAGGAGCTGATTCTCGGAATCAGAGGAAGAACAGAGGGGACACAAAAGTCAGTCAGCCCTCTGACCGGCCTTCCTGCTTCTACACTCTGCCAGTCCCTGCTCTGGGCTCCATTGCTCCTTTATGTCACCTCCCTCTTGCAGAAGGAGCACCAGCCGCCTGCTTCCTGAGCACTCCTGAGCTTTCCCAGGACATGCCTTGGGATGTCTGTCCTTCTGCCTGCTGAGATCCCTACTTGCCCTTCAAGGCCCGCATGGGTGCTCTCCAAGGATGCCGCACCACAGATGCCGACTGGTTCTGGATGAAGTGTGTCCCCTCAGTACCTCAGGAGCTCTTTGAGGACAAGAGCAGCGTCCAACTGCCTTCTTCGTCCCTTCTTCTCTTCCTTCCTTTCTGCTTCCTCTCCTTTTTCTTTTTCTCTTTCTTTCTTTTTTTCAATTTTTTTTTAAAACAACTCCCTCTGGTGTGTCAGATGCGTAAGCAGTCATTCATCTCCTGTAGCATTCTCCAGAAAGTTGTTTTTTGTTGGAAATGACTTTGAGCTAAATTATGCTTGTGAGTTAACAGAGCTTCTCATTTTAGCCAGGAACTCTGGAGCCTTATTTAAATGACAGTCTGGGTATCAAAAGTTGGCCGGAGAGAGAAGTTTGGGGTTGGACGCATGAGACTGGTTCAGAACCATTTCTTCTAGCACCTAGACTTGCTCCACAAAGCAACCCGGGACTCGATGTTAGTAAAAGTCAGGCCCGGCATTGAGATTCACAGAGCAAAGTTGACTTCCTGTGCCCTTCGAAGGTGATTTCAAATACAATTAGTGTCACCTATTGCAACCATTTTTAGGTAACTACTACTGTATACTAAAGCATAATATCTATATTATCCTGAAATTTTGAACAAAAATAGAACTTTTGTTTGGGTTCATACCCATAAGCACAAAACACAAAGCTTCCAGTGGTTTGGACCTTTGTATTTGGCTTAAAGCATTTCTGCAAATATGATTTACTCTTATTGGGATGGAGTCGTTAAGGGGCAGATGAGAAAAATGAGGAAGATGAAGATGAAGACACAAGGAGTTGGAGAAAGTTAACATCAGCATCCGCAGCACCTTGTTTGTTTGCCAGCAATTTTCCTATGGGTTTTGTCTGAGGCATGGAGCAGATAAGTCTTCTCCTACCCATTTTACAGATGGGAAAGTTGGGGGGGGGGCAGAAAGGCATCTGGCTCCTCTCGAGACCTCTAGTTTTTGTAGATGCCACCCTGAACGCCTAGGCACACTGCCTTTCTTCAGAGGTAGTGAGGGGAGGAGGTGGAAAAGAGGGGTGCAGGCGAACTCGAGGTGAATGCAGACAGCTGGCACTGGGCTCCTAGGGGAGAAGCAGGAACACCTGTTGAACAGCTGCCAGAACAGCTGTGGCGGCCAGCAGCACCCCGCCCGCCAGGGTGAGTGGCGGCTGCCTGTGCTCTCTGGACTGCTCCTACTCCATCCTGTGTGAGCTGAAGTGGCCGGGCCACCAGGAAATCCCGTCTGCCATCACCAAACCACCTGGAGCTGAGAGGGCCCCTCCTCTGCAGCTCACCCCACAGGCCACCACACAGGACTTTGCAGTCAAGGTTTTGGTTTGTTCTGGAATTGCTGCCCCGAGACACTGCTGACCACTGGGCCCTGAGCTGGGTCAGTGCACAGCCCGGAGAGATCCTGAAGGATGCTGGGAAACGGGCCTGCCACCCCTGCTTGTTAAGGGTCAGGAACTCTCTGGTGGTGCACAGGTTGTCAGAACAATGTCTGCCGGGTCAGCGTGGGGTGCCTGCGGAGGCAGTCCCCTCACACGGGGACACGGGTGGCCCTCTGTCCTTATCATGTCCTTCCCAGTTCCCACAGAGCCATGTGGAGCTTAAAGTCATCTGGAGCTGGCCAATCATATTCTCCAAGCCGTTTTCTCAAGGAAAGAGTTTAGCCTAAGGAAGGGTGTGTGTTTGGGGAGAACAATAAACCTTTGTGCCTCTTGGCCCCTCCCCGCACCACTTATGGTCTGCTACCTCTGCGACCCTTGTTCATTTATCTTTGCTTTTCTGTTTATATATTTAATTAAATATACAATCATACTCTCATCATTTATTTACAAACCCAGTTTGAATATCCCTTATCTGTAATGTTTGAAACGGAAAGTGTTTCAGATTTCAGGTTTTTTCAGATTTTTGAATATTTGCATATGCATATTGGGATATCTTAGGAATGGGACCCAAGTTTAAACATGAAATTCATTTATGTCCCACATACACCTTTTATACATACCCTGAAGCAATATTTGTAATAATTTTGCACATGAAACAATTTCCACTTGTGGTGTTCTCTTGATGCTCAGATAACTTTGGATTTTTGGATTAGAGACACTCATCTGCATTTCTAAGACTACGCTGGCTGCTGCAAGAACAGATCATAAAATAAGCACCTAAAGCCGGAAGATCATCTAAAGTTGCGTAGGCCACCTTTCCCAGAGTAGGGTGGACAGGTATGGCGCATGAGAGAATTAGTTTATTTTTCCAGGAAATATACCTGGAGAAGTAACTTAGAACCAAACCCTGGGGGCTCCACCTTGAGAGCCCGGTGAATGGAATTAGACTCTTTTTTGTGCATAGCAAGGAGCCATTGGAAGAAAGCTACAAGGGAACCCAGGACTCAGACCCAGGGACCTGACCTGGTCGCCATCTTGGGCAATCAGTGAGCCAGTGAGCTGTCTTAGATTTCAGTTTTGTCGTCTATAGTTTTTCCATCTGTTCCTTTGTTGTCTGTACTTCACAGAATTATTATGAGGATGATGTGATAGGTGTATATATTTTAAAAAACCAAACACGTCTTCAGTCAACTGTAACCCAGAGGTAGGGCTAAAATGTGGGCCGGTCACATACTCCACAGAATCTGCAGCCTGGATGTGGAGACAGGTCAGGCAGAGGTCGTAGCTGCCCCTGTAGTGCAGGAAGAAGCAACACAAAAGACACTCGTACAGAAGACAGAAAACTTTGTCAGAGAGGAAAGATACGGAATGAAAATGAAGCTGGAGAGAGGGGACAAAGCCTACCTGAGGAGCCCTGTTGAACTAAGAAATGTGACAGCCTGGATATCAGAATTGATGACAGGAAGCAATCAAATGTTAGGGATCCTAGTGTCAAAGACAGGGAGCTGGAAGAGCGAAATCTGGGCAGGAAAGGGCAAGGGAGGTAGTTTTAGGGGGAAGATGCTCAATGGGGATATTTTCAGCCTATAGCACCATCAAGACACACAGTGACAACTGCCACTAGGTCGCGGGACGTGGGGGATGGCACCCAATCTGTGCTTAGTTGATTTGACCATCAGCAGGTGAGGGATTCACACTGGTGGCGACAATTTAGATGGAGTTTCGAGTAAATGAAGATCTTGGGAAGAAGGCGGGGAGAGAGAAGAGGGCTAGAGAAGGAACTTGAAGGTACCATGGACAAGGGGAGGGGGCAGAAGGGAGATGCCAAAGTGACAGGATCAGAGAGAAGGACAGAAAAGAGAGAGGATGAAGGCATGATTTTAAAGAGGACAGAGTGGACAAAAGTGCCCAAGAGCCAGGAAGCGCTGAGAACAACGAGATGCCAATCAACCCACAGAATCTGAATTTCAGAGAGAGGGCAGGAGAGAGGAGGAGAAGGAGGAGGAGGAGGAGGAGGAGGAAGAAAGAGCAGGAGGAGAGGGATTGAGGTTAAGGAAGACTTTGAAAGCCCAGGTCCCATCCAGAGGCGGAGGTGGGAATTTTAGGAGCTGAAGTAAGGACAGAATGGGTGTAAAAGTAGTGACCTCAGATACAGGCTCAACGACTTCAGCAGCAAAACAGAAGAGGCCAGACAGCAGGTAGGTAGCTAGGGAGGCAAGTTTCAGCAATGAAGTTTCCTGGGATCTGGAGACATAGGACTTGAGGGAGCAAAGGAACAGCTGGAGGCTACTGGGCAGCAGATAATGGACCTGCTATCGAAGAGGGTGTGGGGAGGCAAAGCAAGGATTCATTCCCTGCAGGGTTTTATACCTCTGGCCTGCTGCTGCTGCTTTTGACCTGAAGCACTAATAAATTATGTTAAAACATCTCTTGTGACTACAAGTTCCTTTCAGGGTAAACTGACTTCAACAGATATTGATTTATGATGAGGGAAGGAAAACCTTAGCTTCATGAAAAAAATCTTTCGTCCTCGTGGTCACATCAGTTGCTGACAATTCCCAGGACTTCAGAATGGACCTTCTGTCCAGAATTCTCAGACGGCCCAGCCCGGCACTCATTCTTCACAGCCTCAGTGAACTGGGCCTCCTGGCATCTTCGACTGGGTCCATCCCCCCTTCCCACAGGCGAGGTGTCTTGTTTACATTGTCAACTGGCTGAGGAAGGAACTGGCTTTCGGGTGGTGCTGGGGATGGAACTCAGGTCCTCACACATGCTAGGTGAGCGCTCCGCCCCTTCCTGTCCATCACAGCGATTAGCGACCCACTTCTGGCAGGAAACACTGTGCACACTCACGCTGCATTGATTTGGAATCTACAGGAGCTTCTGCTCAGGACCAAGGGAAGTAAGAATGTTTTAGGGTCTCTTGTGTTGGAATTTTTTGAATGGCAGCCATGAACAATGAAAATTCCCCTTCAGTTATGTGAGGTCTTTCAGGGACACCTGCCCCTGACCTGTTTCCCAGTCATTTTCAGAGAATCTGACATATCAATAAGCATTCTGAGAATGGACTTGCACATTTTACTTTTTTTCTTTTCTTTTCTCTTCTTTCTTTCTTTCTTTCTTTCTTTCTTTCTTTCTTTTTTTTTCTTTTGGTACTAGGATTGAATCTAGGAGTGCTTTATTGCTGAGCAACATCCCCAGCCCTTTTAAAAAAAAAAAAAATTTAGTTGTAGATGGACACAATACCTTTATTTCATTTATTTGTATATGGTGCCAAGGATCAAACCCAGCGCCCCACACATGCCAGGCAAGGGCTCTACCACTGAGCTGCAAACCCAGCCGCCCCCCGTCCTTTTTATATCTTGAGACAGGGCCTCGCCAAGTTGCTGAGGCTGCTCTGGAGTTTGCCATCCTCCTGCATCAGCCTCCGCGATCACTGGAATTGCAGGTGTGCCCCACTGAGCCCTGCACACTTCACATATTTTAAACATACATTCCTTTTGCTGAGTTGTAGTTGGTCACAGTTTCCTGAGATGAGTCCATCCCAAGGCCTGTGTGATGTTAAAAGAAAGCAACACATTCCATTCATAGTCAAATGGAAAGGACAAATGACAAAGATGGCCGGCTGGGTTCTCCTGCCACGGCACCCTTTCCTTAAACTGATGTGAACATACTAAAATGGGCAACTCCTCTGGGCCCTCGGTCTCCGGCTAATCACATGGCATGTGCTCTCTAACACTGAAGTCCTTTCAAGGACTCCACAAAGTGTCAAGGGGTTTTGTGTCTTGAACTTACAAGGCTCATATTCGCCCAGGAGGCTCATAGCAGTATCTATGTCACTGTTGCTGGATGAGAGAGAGAAAGAGGGAGCTTTGCACCTTTCAGCAGCTGGCACAGAAGACTGCCTCACCTCCTTCCAGTCCCTGTGCCTGTCAACACGTCCCACGATAAGGGGCAGACCACAGGTGAACTGCCTTCCTGCCCACCGGATGACAGCTTCTGTCGGATCCCCGGGTGGCCTGGACTCTGCCCACCCCCCTGCTCCTCAGGGCTGGCGCTGGAAAGACAGGATGTCCCTGCTTGGGTAAAATTCTGACCTCACAGGAAAACTACATTTTGCTTGTTGAACCATTTATGAGGTGCTAGATGGCTCGCCATTAGGGAAAAAGAAGGATGTTGGCTCCAAAATGATTTATTTGCAGAAGTGTCTCTCACTTATAAATACGGACCAGGGGATGTTTTGAATATACATACACAAAATAGAGTCATGAAGCCATTACCCAAGGGGCCGGGAGATACTTTTTTTTGAAATATTCAGATAAGTAGAGCCAAAATATGTACTTGGGGAGGAAAGAGCACACTTGGATTACAGGGATAATTGCCCAATTCATTGCTTTACTTTGTACGTGTAGATGCAAAGTATACAGTATTTAAAGTATCTGATATCCCCCCGCATGCACCCCAGCCTTTGTGAACTCACTTTATGTTAAGAAGCAGTGTCCAGAAACACTGGACCTGGGCCAGCACCATTGTTTTCAGCCCATTTAAGTGTCACTGAAGTCGGAGAGAAATTCATTTTAAGGATAATGTACTGGTTTTATGAGAGGGCTTCCACACTGAAGCATGGGAAAGTCGAGATTGCATGCTATCCATGACAAGCCTTTATGCTCTGTCTTGAGGGAGGAAAGAAGTGCATTAAATGACAGAGCAATACCTGTAAAACTTGACCTTAAAAGGCCTGCAGGATTTTGTTTTGCAGAACATTAGCACAGATCTTTGTAGAAGACATTGGCTATGTGGTACACATTCAAACTGGTAAGGACAATCTCCATATTGGAATGTTGAGGGTCTCAAATAGCATAGAAAAGGTGTCATCACATGTTAAAAACAAAAACAGAACAAAACAAAACAAGCTGACAGATGTTTTAGGGGCAAAATAGGGATAATACAGAAAGGGGATCCAAAGTTCCTGGGGCAGGGAAGTCAATTCTTTAAACATTTCTTTCTTCAAATGATGATATCCTTAAGAAAAACAAGGGAGGGAAAGAGCAGTCTATTTTGCAAACAAGAACCAGTGCGACAGAACAGGATAAAATGTTCGTAAAATACTTTTGTGTTGAGATCAGAACTACACAGCATGGTGGGCGATGGAACGAATATTTAAGAGGACCACTTATTCATTACAAGGATGGGATTTCTCCAGTCTTTTTTTTTTATTATTATTTCTTAGTACTTATTCTCAGCATTTAAAAATGATCCATCATTTCTCATGACTGAGCAGGAAGGAGAGGAATATCAGTGTGTTGCTGAGTTCACAGGGTGGGGTTGGGCTTGACTCCTGGACAAGCAGCTGCTTCTGGGCATTGGACCCCAATGAATGGAGCTGGGAGAGAGGTGGACTCTGCTTCCAACAGCATGTAGCTTCTGAAATGAGAAGAACTGACACTCAGTGGGGCCCAGGCTATGCTGAAGGAAGGTTGCAGATCCGAGAGTTTGACAGGAACAGGTAGCCTCAAAGAAAGAGATCATGGAAGCCAGCGGGTGCAGCATGAGTGATGGACCTAGGGACAGTGCCTTCTTCAGTGACCCCACAGACTTCCAACAAGGAGTTGTAGTAGGTGATGTAGAACAGGGAGGGGCACAGACTGCACCTGTGATAGACTAAGACTGTGACAGAAGCAGTCTCTGTGGCATATCTTTATAGTCCACGCAGTGTGTGGGTGTCAGTTGAATCTGCATGTGGTGGTCACCAGAGGGAGGTGGTCATCAAGAGGTGATTGTTTAAGGCAGATATCTGGATTGGCCACATTGAGGAACTGAGAGAAAGTGGAGAAATAGGCACTGTGTCAAGGGTGACTAAGCCCTGCTCCTGGGATGAGAAAGTTAAATCTATATTCAGAATGGATGCTGAAGCAACATAAAATTATTGGAATTACTTTCTTTTACCATTAAATTTTTGCCTAGTTTTCATATTGTGATGATGGTGGCCTCAAAATGAGTTTGAAATTTGCTATATTTTAAATGTTTTTGTGCGTTCCAAAACTCATGTTCAAAGGTACCCCCAAGCAACAGTATCGGAAGGGGTGGCCTTTGAGAAGTGACTGAGTCATTAGGCGCTCTTATATAAAGGCTTGGTCAGGGGTGTTTACCCTCTTCACCCTTCTGCTTCTGCCATGTGAGGACACAGCCTTCCTTTCCTCCAGAGGAGACAGCAGTCAGGGTGTCATTTTGGAAGCAGAGACCAGGCCCTCATCAGACAATCAAACCTACTGGTCCCTTGGTCTTGGACTTCTTGGCTTCCAGAAAAAAAAGCTCTTGTTCCTTATAAATTACAAGGGCTGGGTGCTTGGTGCACATCTAAAATCCCAGGGACTCGGGAGGTTGAGGCAGGAGGATCAAGAGTTCAAAGCCAGCCTCAGCAATGGCAAGGCACTAAGCAACTCAGTGAGATCCTGTCTCTAAATAAAATAAATCCCAGGGTTGGGATGTGGCTTGGTGGCTGAGTGCCCCTGAGTTCAATCCCTGGTACCAAATGAATGGATAAATAAATAAATTACCAGGTATAAATATATCTCAGGATTTCTCCTGTAGCAGCACCAAAGACAGAAATGTACAATACTTTTCTACATTCTAAAAGAGATTTGTGGGAGACATGTGTTTCCTTCCTTTCATATTTGAAAGTTTCTAGATCTGGAGGTTTTTTTGTGTGTGGGAAAGTTAAAAGCAGTGTCTTTTACTAATGTAGAGTCAGGTTTTTATTTCTTTGAGTCAATATCATTAATATGCATATTTCAAGGAATTTATCCATTTTATCTAGGTCATAGAATTTATTGTACTAAATGTATTCACAGTTTGACTTTATTTCCTTTTAACATTTGTGGGATCTGTAATGGTGTCTCATTTACACATCATGTTCTTTCTTTCTCTCTTTCTTCTTTCTTGGGACGGAACCTAGGGGCATTTACAACTGAGATACATCTCCAGTCCTTTTATTTATCTTTTTTCTTTGAGACATGGTGTTACTAAGTTACTGAGGCTAGCCTTGAACTGTGATCCTTCTCCACCATGCCCAGCTCTTTATTTCCTTGATCAGTATAGCTTGAGTACATCAGTTTTATTGACCTTTAAAAAAAAACAATTTTTGTTTCATTAAATTTTTGTATTGCTTCTGTATTTTCTATTTCACTGCTCTAGCTGTCCCACAATTTGATTTCCAAACACTTGGACATTTTCTAGATCTCTTTTTGTTATTGATTTATAATTTACTTTCACTGAATTAGTCAGGGTTCTCTAGGGGAACAGAATCAACAGGAAGTATGATTATTAAAAGGGGATTTATTAGATTGGTTTATAAGACCAGAAGTCGGATAGTCCACAATGGTTGTCAGTAGGCTAGAGAGCTGGAAGAACCAGTAGCTGCACAGTATAAAAGGCAGAAACCTCAGAACAAGAAGGATCAACAGTGCTACCCTAGTCTGAGACCAAGGCTTCTGGAAACTATCTGGAGAACCACTGGCAGAGTCTACCCTGGAAGAGTGAAGAAGCGAGAGTCCCATATCCTCAGATGATTGAAGCAGCAATCAAGAACCCGGTCAAGAAGAGTTGAACCTGCATTTACATCTGCTTCCTTGTTCTTCCAACTTTTATTTCATCCTATTGGGTGGTGCTGCCCATGCTTAGGGAGGGTCTCCAGTTCACTATCCCACATTCAAATCATTCCTAGAGAAGCCCTCACTGACACACACAGCAGCCTCCCTAATCATAGGCATCTCTTAATCCAATCAAGTTGACAAATCACATTACCCATAACATGGAAGATACTTTGCATAATTATTTTAAATTTATAGAATTCAAAAATATGAACATGATCAATCTTGCAATGTTCCACATGCAAAATGTGAATTACAAAAATGTAAATATTCTTTATCTAGAGTGTTCTATAAATGTCAATTATATCAAGCTGATTGATAGTATTGTCTACTTGTTTTATCAACTATTAAGGGAGGAATGTTGAAAACCTCAAATTACAGATTTGAATTTATCATTTTTTTATTTTGCTTCTGTCACATTTTCTTCTGTATTTTCAAGTTCTGTTATTAGGTATATAAACATATGTATGTATATGTATATTTACACATATTTATTCTAATGATTTTATATCATCTCAATGAATTCTTTATTGTAGCATCATGAAATATTCCATATTTAAAACCATCATAGTTATTTGTTTTCTGTTTACCACATCACCTTTTTTGTTGTTTGGGCTCCTCCCTTCTTTTGGATTAATTGTATGTTCTGTAGTATCACCTCAGCTATTGGCACATTAGTTATACCTCTTAGTTTTGTTCTATTTTTAGTTGCTAATCTGATGATTTCATATGCATCCCCTATGTAACTTATTACATACTACTTCAAATTAATATTTGTCTGCTTCACATATAAGAAGCAACATATTTTTATCTGCCTCCACCCTCTATTCTATTGTTACCTTGCCTTTTCTTTCTTAGCAAAGCTCACAATTTGTTATTTTTGCTTTAAGTAGCTTAGTGGTCTCTTGAAGAAGTTGGAAAAAGAAAAAAATAGTATTGCAAGTTACTGGGTTAATATCCTTTATTTCTCAATGTAGCTATAAGATGCCGTCTCTTATCATTTCCCTTTACCTAGAAGAGCTTCCTGTGGCATTTTTGTTGTGAGCTTATGCTAGAAACAACTTCAGTTAACCTTATTTATTTTTTGAAAAAGCCTTATTGGTTATTTTTGAAAGATATTTTCTTTGGCTATATGGTTGTAAGATAGGCCTCTTGTTCTCCTTCGACACTATAAAGAGGAGGTACTGCTGTGTTTGGTTTGCCTTCTTAGTGATGAGTTTTTTTGTTGTTTCCTTGCATGCAGTGTTTATTTATCCAGGGTTTCTGTGTGAAATGTTTGCTTAGAATTGTAGATAGCAAAAAGAAATATTTGCTTAGAGTTATAGATTGCAGAAGAGTAAAGTTTTTATAAAGATTTTGTATTTTTAACTTTTTGTTAATTCAAAGTGGTATTTTCCCTAATTTTGCTGAAACAGTGAAAGTTTGCTGACTTCATACAAAGT
Organism: Sciurus carolinensis; assembly: GCF_902686445.1. NCBI lineage: Eukaryota > Metazoa > Chordata > Mammalia > Rodentia > Sciuridae > Sciurus > Sciurus carolinensis. Next base: position 16,012,987 of record NC_062219.1, read on the forward strand.
AGTTATTTAGGAAAGATTCTATTTTTAAAATGCCTAGAGATGCTCATGTTGCTTTCAAATAAACTAGCTATCTATATGTAGGTTCACATATGTGTCACTGTTGGGACAGCAGCACCTGCTCCAGAGTCACCTGTACACTTCAGTTGCCTAGCAGGTGTTCCAAGAGCTGAGCTGATGACTACCCTATGGTTCAGGCATCAGGTGAACGTTTAGATTGAGAGAGAACTATTACCTATAATCTGGCCTTTCTCCCAAACCCCAAACATACTTCCAAAAAGTATTTTTGATATATCTTAATTAATGAAACACAAGAAGAGGCAGCTTAAATATTAAATGGAAATTAATACAGTTATGATAAAAAATGAAATCTTGGTGGAACAGGTATAGACATTTAAAATTTCCTGGTTTTAAGATAAACAGGAAAAATTGATGATATTGGGGGAACTGTAGGGTTTGGGAAAGACTGATAATGATACTGGTTTATGTTAAAAAATAACATTTCCTAGAATTTTTTAGGATAGGGCACACATAATTTTCTTAACTTTTGCTGCACATTAGCTTGATCCATTGAGGCAAATTAATTACTAGTCCTTCCTAAGCCTCTTTATGTGAAAAATCAAAGGAGAAATTTCTTTTTTTTTCTTCTACAAGTAAAACAACTATTTGCTAAAGTATTTCTCAAAATTAGGTCTAAAGCAACAGACTCAGAGATAATACTCGCAAAAGACATCAGTGATAAATGACTGCTACCCAAAATATTCTAAGAACACTTAAACAATAAAATTTACAAAATTGTTACAAAATTAACCATCTATTTTAAAGATGGGCAAAACACCTCATCAAAGAAGACATACATATGGCCATAAACATATAAAAGGATGTACCATATTACATATCAGTAGGGACTTGCAAATTAAAACAACAACGAGATACTACTCCACATGTATTAGAATGGCCAAAGTCCACAACACCGACAATACCAAATATTGGCAAGGATGTGGAGCAACAGAAATTCTCATTCATTTCTGGGGTAATGGAAAATAGTACAGAAACTAGGGGAGACAGTTTGTCCATTTCTTTGTGTATGCTAGGTGAGTGCCCTCCAAGAGGAGCCACCGCTTCAGCTTTGTCCATTTCTTATAAAATCAAACATCATCTTGCCATATGATATAGCCATTACAGTCCTTGGTATTTACCCAAAGAAGCTAATAGCTTAACTCTACACAAAAACCTGCCTGCATATATTTATAGCAGCTTTATTCATAATTGCCCAAATGGAAGTAACAGAGATGCCCTTCAGAAGGGGAATGGATAAATAGTGGTATAGCCAGACAAATGACTATTATTCAGTGCTAAAAAGAAAGGTGCCACCAAGTTGTGAAAAGACATGAAGAACCGTGAGTGCCTGGTATGAAATGAAAGAAGCCAGTCTGAAATGCTACTCATGACATTCCGGAAAAGGCAGAACTGAGTCAGTACAAGGCTCAGTGGTTGCCAGGGGTTTGTGGGGAGGGAGATCTGGAGGAGCGCGGGGGATTTTTAGGGCAGTGCAACTATTCAAGACGTAGACAGTTGGGTCACCCGCCACACAGGACGGTGACGCAGACCCCTGATTTCTCTGAGTCCTTCTGGGGCTACTTCTTCCCTGGCCTTGTCAACACACCATGCTGCCCTGTGGCCCCTGGGCTTCTTGTCCTCAGTGAGTGACCACCATCCACTCCGCTGCTCTGACTTCAGGGCCGACATACCATCCTGCCATTCCTTCCCCAGAGAGGCCTGCCCGGTTCCCCTCTGAACAGCTTTGATCTGACTGGAAACTTAAGACTTTCTGAAAGGCTTGAAAATGATGAGAGGGAAGCATAGCACAGAAAAATGACTTAAAACTAACCACCAAAGAGGTAGTCGGGGCCTACAGTCTATTTCACAAATGTCAGATTTGACATCTGGTACAAGGCACTGAATCACCTGGGGGGTGGGGGCCTGGACATGGAGACTGCAGAGGTGCCCAGCGGGCTCTCCTGCATTCCTTTCCACCCCAGCCCCTCTCCTGTGGAGTCCTCCATCAGCAAGCTGAGCTGGGTACCAGCCACCAGGAGCAGGCCTCAGCTGAGCCCGGGCTCCCAGCAGCTGTTACACATGTCCTTCATTTCCTAGAACAAGTTAAGCCTCCCCCTGACCCTTCAGACAGTTGCACATGCGGTTTCCTTTGCTTGGGACATTCCTTTCTCCCCTGGAAGGCTGGGTCATTCTTTAGTTGTCACTTTTCATGAACAACGAGCAACCCTATTTGAATCCACCGTCCTCCATGGTTATCCACCTCTGACCCAATTTGTTTCCTTCAGATCAATTAAATATTTGTTTGGTTACTTGTTGATGGTGCTTCTATACCACACGTTTGAGATGACAGGGACTCTGCTTTGTTCACTATAAATCTAGAAACGAGGATAGTTTGGACACTTGGTCTGTGGGCAGTAATTGTTGAATAATTGGATGAATGTACTAAACTGTCCCAGTCAAGTAGCTTTTTCCATGAAGGGGACAATTCTGCACTGATGTAAAATAAAGTCTTCATATTAAAAGCAAAATCTCCTTGCAAAGTCTGAGGGAGCAATTTCGTTCTAACTTCAGAACAATCTTAAGAATTGTTCTCCATAGGACACCCTATGACCTCAGGTGGGGAAATTTCTTGCTTTGAGGACATTGGCTGGGCCTTTGACTGAATTGCTTATTCTGACCAATGGGGAGAAAGGAGTGCAGAGCCCACCGTGGCCCTCAGGGCTGTGGTAGCTACAAGGTGTACTCTAGGGGACGTCCCGCCAAATGACTTCACCTGCCCAGATGAACTTTTTCTTCTCAGCTCGTCTGAGTTTCTGCTCATCTGGCTTGAAGGAGACACTGTTGAAAGCACCTCTCTGCTTAAACAAAATGCCATGTTACAAAAGCGATGGCACCTGCACTTTAGATAGAGGAGGCCGTGGGGGTATGTCTAAGTGCACAGGCACCTGCCAATAGCATCCTTGTCTAATTTGCTTTTGATTCAGGAATGTTAGAGCTAAAAGGAATTTGGGAGTTTACAAAATCAATTTCTGGATAGATTAGAGGTCAAAGGTCATCTTTCAGGGAACAAGTCATATTCAGGGAAGGAAAGGGACTGGAAAAACCGAGTTCCAGGGGAAACCAGGGCTGGGCCACAGTTCCAGGTGATGTGCCCAGTAGTGTGTGATGTCACTGGAGAACCTGGGAGGTCATCGAAGGGGATGTGGCTTGGCCTTTCCTTTCCTTCAATTCTTCTTCCCACCCGCACTTCCAGACTGTCCAACCAAGAGATAGAGTGATCCTAGAAGAACTTCCCAAGGCAGAGGGTGGATCAAGAGTGGGGTACTTCACTGAAGAGAGGACCCAGACAGTCTTTCCGGTTGGTGGAATGTGAAGAACTTCATTAGAGAGTGCCATGAAAAGCCCACACAGACTCCGTGGCACACAAGGTCCCTTATTCAAAGGACAAGAACACAATGACTGCTTTGCAGAGCTCCAGGTATTTCCTACCTCTCCTCACACCCCAATCCTGCCTGTTCCTCTGCTTGGCTCTTGCTCCCCACCCTTTCCAAGTTTCTTGTAAGCAATTGGAAGGGGAGAGTCTGGGTTAGAGAGACAGCAAGGAATATCAGGGGAAGGAGCGGGGAGGAGAACCGCTAGAGAAGGGGGCCCAGAGACAGAGGAGAGGAGGAAGCACGAGATGTTGCAGTCACAGCCTCCAAACCAGGAAAGTAGAAAATTAGGCCATAGCTCCCACTTTTATGAGGGGATATTTTCCTTGGAAAAACTGTTGAGAACAGCCTGGTAGAGAGCCCCCTGGGCTGAGCACGGGGCCTATGGGGGTAGCACTGGCCTAGTGAATGGCTACATGGGTCTGCGCAAATCTGTGGCCTCCGCTTCTCCAGGAGAAGCAGATGTCAATGAGAGGAGGCCCTTCCAGCTCTGATTTCCAGCATTTCATAAGGGGAAAACCTGGCTGAGAGCAGAGGTCCCTGTGGGCAGAGTCCTCCAGGACTGAGCCTTTTATTCTATAGTAACCCTAGTGCTCCGAAGGGTCCAGAGAACCAGCCAAAGATCTCGTTTGGTCAAGACCGTGAAGGTTACTAAAAACACACATGTGTTATCCACTCAAGAGGCACATTGGTCTAGAAGCAAAGTTCTAGAGAACTGTTGGATTTAAATGTGAGAAGACTGGGTTTGGGTAGATTTGGAGCCTGTGGCAAGAATTTTATAAACTTCTGGTGGCCTTTTTGTTGGAATTTCTGAGTCAGGACTTTCAGAGGCACTATAATGATGCGTGGATGTTTTCCTGTGTGTAACTGACCCAATTCTGCCCAGGACTCCAGGCCTGGGAATGTAGCAAGGCAGGATGGACCTGGCAGAGCTGTGGACCCCTCAGACGCCCACAGAGGGACCCTCCTTCTCCTCTAATAACGTTGGAGACACCACTGGTGCCTGCGGACATGAGCACAGGCTGGAGGTGGTGCTGTAAGGTGGATGGGCTTCTTCTGTCTTCCATCCAGGCTGAGATGAGCCCAAGTGCCACCTGCACGGCTCCAAGGCCATTAGCGGGAGCTCTCCAGGACTGAGAGCTGGGCGGTGTGTCAGATGGTTTTCATTCGATCTTTCAGGTGTGTTTCTCACTCTGTCCACCTGCTCTGCCTCAGGGAGTGACCTTAGGGACCATGTTCATGGGAGCCCTTGCTGGCTGATAGCCCTAGGGCTTGGTCAACGGGTGGCATTGGTAGGAGGGGAGGAGACTGAGGGTTGGTGATGGCTCCGAAACTTGCATTTGCCCCTCCAGGTCCACTTTCTCCATCTCCAAGGAGATTTCTAAAAAGAATATAACTTTAAAATGCCACACGGTAATTAGTCAATGCTGATTCCCCGCAGAACTGACTCAGGGACTCCAGGAAGGCCGATTGGCATTGGTTTTGAAGAGCACCTTTGAAGCATTCACACAGTTGCAATGTGAGTGTGCCTCAGGGAGTGGAGATAGAGTGTCTGCGGTCTCCCTGTCATGGCCACTGGTCATTCAGGTTATTTCCTCTTGTTAAAATCGCCAGAGTCCATCTTTTGATCTCTCCTGCAGTCGAGATGTCTCATCATCAAAGAGCTTCAAACTTTGATTCCGGTTGCAGTTAAAGTCAAAGAAGGCATGTGGTGTGGAGTTGGAGCTCCAAGGCGTGACATCACATCTATTCCTTCCTGGTGCAGGTCCTGCCTGAACACTTTGGCAACTTTGCCAGGGTTCTGCCTTGCCTGCTTGTCAAGGGTGCATAAGGATCAAGTGCAACGCATTCCTCTGAGGTCGTGAGATTCCAACCATACCAAAACACCACTCTGGAGTTCAGTTTGCTAGACTTTCCTCAGGGATCGCCCTCGGGCTTCTCTTTTGGCCCTTCTCTCTCTCTCACCTCCCAGGTGATGTGGACAGGAACATGGATTTTCAAATCCCCCGACATGTTCAGGAGAGTGTCTGTCTGAGAGCAAGAAATAAAGTCCTTGCAGAATCAAGAGGGAGCCACTGGAAGACGGTCCTCTCTGCTCCTAAGATGACATACAAAAGCAATTTGCAGATTAAAAGGAAAGAAGAACATCCCGGACGAAGCAAGGCAGCAAACACAAGTCAACACAACCCGTTCGGCGAGGCTGCAGGGACTTGTCTTCAGAATGGGCTTTCTGTGCACCTGGCCCCACACACTGCCCCCTCCCCCGCCCACGCTGAGTCAGCCCGTCCACTTCCGTCCCCTTGTCCATCGGGACTGAGCCGGTCAGCGAGGTAAACAACTGGCAGCCTTGTTTCACTTCTAGCCACAGACACAGGGAAAGAAGAGCAATTTGAAGCTTAATTATTGTCATGTAAAGCTGCCACGGTGTTGGGAGACACAGAAAACACTGATGTTTGAAGTCCAGCTCTTTGGTGGCTTTGGACCCGGTCACAGAGCTGCCTGAGCCCCAGAAATGTCTCGTGAAATCAGGTCACTTGCAGGTGTCGTTGCATGATCTCTGCCCCTTTTGAGGGGCAGAATGTCCTCTTAAGAGGGTGCTTTATCTTCTGGTGGCTCATGTCAAGAGGATCAATGCCAGGAAAAAACAGAGTTTGTTTCCTTTGTATTTTAAGACTTCCTATTTTTGGCATCCTTCCGTAAGGATGGCTTTATCTCAGTGCGGAGACCAGGAAGTCGATTGTGTTGCCTGGGGCGTCCTCGGGGCTCAGGCTTGGCCAGGGCTGCAGACGGCCCAGCGGAGCCCCACACTTCTTGGACAGTTCGTCCAAGGCCAGCAGAGGCTTTCCCAAAAGTCCACATACGGGAGTCCCGGGAAGTCCCGGTTTCCCCTTTTCTTGTCAATATTTGTCTTCTTCATTTAAGGTTAAGCTTGATCTTATTCCACATCCTTGGAATCTGTCTCTATTCTGAGGCTGTCTGAGCTAGAAGTGGCTGAACTCTAACATTTTTTGTCCTGAGAGCAAACAAGATTTTCTCAGTTTTGTTACTAACAATAGAACAAAGGACATTGTGAGTGTCCAGGGAATCTTTGTGGCATTTAGTGACAGTGGGCGGATGGGGTGACGGGTATAACTAACATTTCTTTCTCCAGATTCAGTTGTTACATAGTTTTAAAGCAAAGTTACTCTTATTAAAATAGCTCAAAGTTACTTCACCTCTTTGTGGTTCCTCTCTGAGACGTGGATATTTCCCCTCAAATTCAGCAGCTTTTTACTTTAAAAAAGTGTCCCTTCAGAATGTTTTGTCCTTGTATGTATTTAAAAATTTTTTGAGTTCTAAAAATAAAGAATAAGCAATACTGTACTATAAACATATTCATTACCAGAATTATCAACATATTTTAAACATATCGGCTTCTAGGTTTTTCTCTCCCCCCTCTTTTTTCACTTTTAAAATAGTTAAAGCCTCAGAGATACAGTTTATGTCACTTCAACCAACGTCGTTTGTTCCTCCAGTCTTTCTAACACCCACCACCTGACTGTGCAATTTATATCATGATTCTGATGAATTTAGGGAGTATTCTTCAAGTGAATTTTCGTATTTCACATGTACTGTCGAGTACATCTTATGTGTATTTTACTTTTTAATGAAGTAAAATGTGTGTGCCTAAGTTATACACATCGAAAGTTACAGCTCAATAAATTTCTACATAGTAAGCATATTGATACACCTATCACTCAGATAAAAAAAAAAACATTACCAGCACCCCACCTCATGTTGTAACATCATAGTATTAATTTTCTTTGTTTTTGAATTTTATCTAATGAAATATTTGTGTCTGGTTTCTTCTACTCAGTACAGGTGAAGTTAATTCTTGCTTTTGTAGATACCTTGAAGCATTCATTCGTTTTCATTGCTGTATAGTATTTGAACCCTTTAATGTACTACGATTCATCTATTCTTCCATAGATGGGCCTGTTGGTTGTTCCAGATTCATGTTATTAGGAGCAGTAATGCTCCAAGCATTCTTGTGTACACTTGGAGGTGTATGTGTGTACATTTCCACCCGGTGTATAACAAGGAGTAGAAATCGCTGGGTTATCTGATGGGATTATAAAGACTTTAGTAAACACTAGTACACCATTTTACAAAGTACTATGACAATTTACATTTCTGTGTTGTATTTAAAATTTATTGGAATAGTATGAGATAGTAGTTACATTACCAGCCAGTATCATATATTGTTCTGCATCTTGTCTTTTTCACCCATTTTAAAAATAAACAATGCATATTGACATAGAGCTATAATTCTAAACTATTATGACCATCCCATTACTTCTACACACCCATTTTATTAATTAATTCACCTGTTGCTACACATTAGGTTGTTTCCATCATTTTATTTTTGCTAGGAATGTGGCATTGAGCCTCTTTATTAAGTCTTAAATAAAAAGTTGTTCTCTCCCTCAGTGTCTCCTGTGTGTTTGATAATTAGAGTCATCTGCACCTGGGTGATTCTGGGTCAGGGGTGTTGTCTTCATCTGTTTTGTGTTGCTGTAACAAAATACCTGAGACTGAATACTTAATAAAAAAAGAAGCTTATTTAGCTCACAGTTCTGGAGGTCCAAGAGCATGTTGCTGGCCTTGCCTCTGGTGAGGGACTTATGACAGACAGCATCACATGGCAGGAGGGAACAAGAACAAGCCAAGAGTGAAACTCACTTTATAACAACCTGCCCTCCCAGTAGCCCTGGAGACTAGCCCAGCCCCAGCAGACAGGGATCAATGCCTTCCGAGGTTGGTGTCTCCAGTGAGCTGATCGCCTCCCACTGGCTCCATCTCTTGACAATTCCACCACCTCTCTCTGCTGTTGGATTGGGGAGCAGGCCTCCAGCAACTGAACCTTCTGGGGGACAAACTGCATCCAAACCACGGCAGGTGAGTTATGCGCATCTGTGTGCTTAGCTACCTTTCCGGGGTATTGGCATCCAGGAGCTTAGGGAAGTGCTGCCTGAGTCTGTACTCAGAAGGGGGATTGTCTGGCACATTCTCAACCTCACCTCATTGCTCTCTGAAAGGACTGTTCCATGGAGTCGGCACACTAACTTTGTAGAATCCACATGGTTTTCTCCACAGCCTTAATATTTGCCATCTTCAGACTTCAAGATATTTTTAACCAATACAATGGGTGAAAAGTGGTATTTTTGATTCAGGTTGTTCTCTGATTATCACTGACGATTCTTGCTAGCACTTGAAGGGCACTTTCTAGAAATCACCCGCTGTTGCCAGCAGTTGACTAGAATGAACTTGCTTGATCCTCCCCACTGGAGGGCACAGGGAACTCTTTTAAGGGATGAGGAGAACTGGACACAGAAGTCAGGTTTCCTGGCCATAAGCCAACGACATTCAATTCCTTCTGTTGTAAATTTCACATTCACTTCATTTACTCCTTGTGTCTCTTGTGTGGCTCAGCTTTTTCTTATTGATATCTTGGATTTTTAGAAGTTGTAGTGTAGATGACATTCTTTTGTATGGTCCACCATATGTGTAGCATTGCTTTTCCTCGTCTGCCACTTAGGCATACGGCTTGTTCATGGCGACACCTTTACCTTTTGCAAAGCACTTCCACGTGCTATTTCAACCATCCATTCATTCATTCATCAAATGTTTATTGTTCCCCGTGCTGGACACTATTTGAGGTGCCAAGGTCATGAGCATTTCTGCTGAGATGGGCCTTTGCTGTAGAGGGAAATGGCAGAAAATACTCCAGAAACAACAAAAAAAAGTGCAGCCACCTGGCGCTAAGCGCTCTGCAGGAAAATGAAGCCATGGGGCTGCAGGGTGTGGGGGCTGGGCGAGGGGGGGAGCGGCATTGCTGTTTTATATTGGGGGGTGGGGGGAGACTTACTGATTGTTTTAGTCAGCTGTTTCATTGCTGTGACTGAAAGGATCTGGCCAGAACAATTGTAGAGGAGGAAAGTTTATTTGAGGGCTGACAGTTTCAGAGGCCCTTGTCCATAGAAGGCCGGTTCCATTATTTGGGGCTCGAGGTGAGGCTGAACATCATGGCAGAAAAGTGTGGCAGAGGGACGCAGCTCACATCATCAGGAAGCAGAGAGAGAGAGACTCCACTCTCCAGATATAAAATATATACCCCAAAGCCACGTCCCAATTCCCACCTCCTCCAGCCACACCTACCACTTCAATTAATCCCACCAGGGATTGATTCACTGATTGGGTTAAAACTTTCACAACCCAATCATTTCTCCTCTGAACCTTCCTGCATCGTCTCGCATGTGAACTTTTGGGGGACACCTCACATCCAAACCATAACACTGATGAAGTGGTGGTTGGGTGGCCTGAGGATGTGGAGCAAGCCTATGGATCTGGGGGTGAAGGGTGCTCCAGGGAGAGAAGGGGCAGTGCAAAGACTGGGCAGGCGGAAGTACCAGTGTGTTTGGGGAACAGCCCGCAGGCAGAGTGGTCATGTGCACTCTGCTCTCTGGGGAGAGCAGTAGGTGAGGTCAAAGGGCAGGGTATACAGGCCCCTGGAAGCCACTGAAAATACCTTGGCTTTGATTCTGAGCTACATAAGAAGTCAGCTGAGGTTATTTTACTGTTACCAGGATCTAGAGAGTTCCATAAGTTGCCAGGATCATGCAGTAGGTGGGAAAGCCTGACCTCTGGCACACTTCCATCACGTTTCCCCCGTCCAAAGTCCTTGCACTCCTTTTCCTCCTAAGAGGAAGAAGCCCAGAGAGGAATGCCCATCTGATACAGAGACATCTGCTAGGGTCACCAACTGTGCCAGTTGCTGGACTGAGGGGTTCCCCAGGATGCAGGACTCGTGGTGCCGCACTGGGTCAGTACTGGGCAGACCAGGATGACTGGGTACCCTACATGCTGGCTTAAAGTCTAGTAGAACATGCCAGTTAGCTGCTTCAAGCCCTGGCGTCTCCAGGGCACATCTATGCTGCTGTTGGCAGAGGCTGCCCAGGTTATGGATTGTGTCCTGACCTCAGGTCCAGAACTCAGGGTCACTGTTGAAGCTCCTACTTAGATTGAACTGGAATAATAGGGGTTGCCTCTGAGTGGTGGGATTACACGGGACACCCCAACTTTATACACTTTTTTTCATACCTTAAATTTTTTTTTACCATGAATATGTATTATTATATTGATGTAGAGGGAAAATGTAATATGGTAAATTATCATTTCTATCCTGAGCTGATTCCTAGAAAATAGTAAGTGTTCAATGAAAATTCTTTTGAACCACAAATTACATTGCGCTAGTAATGTGCAAAGTCCCTGAAGGCCCAACACTACCTATTAATGGTTCTCAAACTTTAGTGTACCTGAATCATTTGGAGGGTGTGGTACATCTAGAGTTTCTGAGTCAATTGACCTGGGATGGGACTCCATGATTTCCATACCTAACAAGTGGACAGGTTATTCCTTTCTGCAGGGGGTGAGGATGGGGTAGGAGGGATTAACCACATTTGGGAATAGATGATCTGTATTAATTAATTGGTTAATTGGGTTTGGCACTGGTGTAGTCATTTAATCATAAGATAATCTTGTTTCATCAGTTTCTCAACTAATTAATACATGAATCTATCCCTTCTTCATGTTAACTGTGAGACTTCAAGAAGTATTTTTTTTTTTTTTTAGTTCTTAGCTCTTCAAATAATAAATTAAGTTTACCAAGAAAATTTGGAAAACTTTAAATAGAATATATTATTCATTGTCAACTCAAGAAAACTGACTGACTGATGAAAGTTCCACAAACTTCAATGTAAGGCTGTTCTTTATGATATAGAGGGCAGAGGAGGTCAACTTCATGGGCTCCTGCCAGCCAATCAAACAGAACCCAGGTGGAAACAAGAATAAATGTAAAGTCTGTGTTTGAGCTTTAAAAAAAAATCAATAACTCAAGTACAGTTTATGTAAAGAAGACCTAGGAGTTTTATTTGGCTTCAATCCAACATCCACGTACAGCAAATCAACTTATTTAGCTTCCTACGGATACATTTTACAACCGGTTTATGTTGGAGGGTTAACCAGGAAGTAGCATTGCTTAAAATTTGATTTCTGTGTACTCTGCATGTGTGTTCTATGCACATTAAGCAATTATTACCTTTTGCTTTGGACATTTTTCTTGGCAGTTATCACAGCATGCTTTCTGTAGTGTTTTAAGTGTAGTGTTTGGACCATCAGAACTAGCATCACCAGGTATACTTGGTAAACATACAGTTTCTACCTCCTACCTGAGATTTCCTAAACCAGGATCTCTGTGGATGGACTCCAGAATCTGCTTTATTTCAACAAACTACCCTGGGTGATTTTTTTGCATGCTAAAATTCTAGAATCCCTATTCCATATCAAAAAGAAAGGGTTGGGGTTGTAGTTCAGTGGTAGAGCGCTTGGCTAGCATGTGTGAGGCACTGGTTTCAATTCTCAGCAACGCATATAAATAAATAAATAAATAAATAAATAAATAAATAAATAAATATTCATTGACAACTAAAAAAATTTTAAAAAAAGGAAGAGAAGACATAAAAATATTGGACTTACTCAGGTCTGATCTCAGCATACCTGTGGTTATTCTGTTTTTAATTAGGTTTCTTAATGTCCTTAAAAATATGCCAGCTATATTCCTTTACTCCCACTTGGTTAACCTTAAAGGAACATGGACTTGCTATTAACCATTGACATAGAAACACTATCTTCCTCATTCTTTTTTTGCTTTAGCTACTAGGGAACTCAATCTCAAGTTGAGGTCCATGAAAGGTAATTGCCCAAGCATTTATGGCAATATTTAATGTTCTAATCTTACTCTTGCCTTGATCTTCTTTTCCCAAAGTTGCTTACTTTCCTCCACATTTTATTTAAAAATGCTATTGTCCTGCGTACTTTTCTGTAAACCACCTCAAATACTTTTGTTTGGAATGAGGTGAGGTAGGAATAAACCATTTATATTGTTCTTGGGCAGATGTTTTTGAATAAAATAAGATCTACTATGATCAAAAGAATAAAGAATGACACAAAAACCAAGGAAGAAAAAAATTGTTAGGGTAGGATCTGTGCTTATCTAACACTCATTATTATCTTCATCTGGGGGCTAGAGATAAAAATAGCAAGCAGTGGACTTACTTTTCACCCAGATGCTTTGGGAGTTTTTCTAACTCATGATTTACACACGCATGCACACACACACACCCACACACACACACACACACACAATTATGGACTGAATGTTTGTGTCCCCATCCCTAACAAATTAATGTTTCGAAGCCCTCACCCCTAATGTGGCTGTATTTGATGACAGAGTCTCTACAGAATTAAGGTTAAATAAGGTCATGAGGGTGGGGCCCTGATTCAATAGAATTAGTGTCCTTATAGGGAATATCAGAGACCTTTCTCTGTCTTCACCCTGTGAGGACACAGTGAGAAGGCAGCTGACTGCAAATCAGGAAGCGAGCCCTCACTAGAACCTGACCTCGCTGGTACCCTGATCTGGGACTGTCAGAAACAGTCAGTCTTTTAAGAAAATAAATGTTTAGTCCTTAAGCTATCCAGTCTATGGTATGCTGTTATGGGAGTCCAAGAAGACTGAGGTGTATGTTTTTAAAAATAGACAAGAGAATTTGAAAGAAAAATTGTACCAGCTCCTAGTTACTGAATTTTACCTTTCTCTTTTAACAAAAGAATGAGGTACTTATTGAGAGAAAATAAAACCAAGAGAAAAAGAATATGCTATTTTCAACAACTCCCAATGTTCCGGGTCAAAGTGCATGGAAATTTACTATTCTTCCCTTATCCAGGAAGTAGAAATTCTAAATAATGAGTCTTCTGTTGGACAACCTGCAGTTCTCATTTAGTCTCCTGCTTTAGTTACAAAGGTGCTGCTTTTGATGTCGTCAAGTTAAATCTGGCATTTATCTCCACTTAGATGCCAGTTAACCAAAATGCATGTGGAAAAGTGATTGCCTAGAGTTATTTTCCTATTCCTGATAGGAGAGCCAGAACCAGAACGTGAATTCTGTACTCAGTCACCTACCAAGGTGAAGAATGTCACCCTGGTGTGCTGGCTTGCCCAGTCACCGCCAAGACAGCAGGCCCGCTGGGGCAACTGCCTAGGTCCCTGGGGTGGTCCCAGGTTTCGAGGACTTGTCTGCACTCTGAGTTGCCTGAGATAGACTGGAGAAACACCTGCTTGGCTCCTAGTGCCCAGAGACACTGAAAACCTTCCTAACAAGGAGACCAGGGCCATGAAGACTAACAGAAGTTTCTTCCAGGGGCAGCCTGAGTAATTCTCTCTCTATAATTCTTATTTCTAATTAACAGTTGAATTTCTTCCCTTGGGTGGGAAGTTGCTTTAATTTCCTTTACTCCCCTCCAAATCACCATGCTAGGGAGGTAAGAACCCCTATGTGAGACAGAGCAGTGGCTAAGGTGGCTGGGAAGCTCTGGTCATTGAAATTTGTCCCTCACTCACGACAAAGCTCCTGGGACATGAGTCTGAGGAGGAGAGAGATGAGTCCTGGGAAGGAAAGGATGGAGAGGTAAGAAGTAAGGTTTACCATGATGCAGCAAGGGCACCTGGTTCAGGAGAGAAGCAACTTCTCACATTATTAGCGCCACTCTCTGCACAGACTCTTCGTCGCCCACATGGCAACCTGACCTTATCATCCAGAGTGTCCTAGGTAAGGGTTAAGAGGGCCAATCCTGATCTTTAACAGCCTCCATAAAGGTAAAGATCAGCTCTTAATTGCCTCCTTTGCTCCTAAGACCTCCTGCTGTGATCTTATCTCTTCTCAGCTTTAACATCTGCTCCAACAGCTTCTCACCTCTTTTGACACTTCTTAACACTTGCAGATTCCAGACTTCAGCTTCATTCCTTGGCACCCACATCAGCTAATGCGACAGGGGCCAGACACCGCTCCTCACAATAAATGCAGGGCAGGTGCCACACTTGCCCCAGTTACGGGAACAAGGAAACAGGCTCCGCGTATGACTTGCCCAAGCCGAGGCCAGCCTTCGCGCGCCCGCCATGCCCTGCTCATCAAGGTAGAAGCACTGCTTTGCTTTGGGTTCCCTCCCTTCTCACTGCCTGCACGGTCCCCCTTCCCTGAGAAGTCAGAACAAGGGGACGTTTCTCCTCTGGCCCGAATCTAGCTGCACACTTTGCCTTGATCGGATCCCTTTCTGTTGTGTAAGATTTTCTTCCTCCTGTTCGCTCTTTTTATACCTTTGCTTTTTTATTCTTCCCTCATTATTTTTTATTAAAAAGCTTGTACCCCTTGTGCAGTGGAGTGGGCAGTTCCTTTCAAGGACTGAGGTGGCCGAGGGCTGAGCTCCTGGAGCACAGAGGCTGAGAGGGAAGCCGAGACAGGAGCGAGCGCCGCGAGCAGCAAGAGCTCAGGTGGGAAGGAAGCCTTCACCTCCAGAGAGCAGGAAGGTACCACGGGATAAGCCTGGGAGCGCCGTGGGACAGAAACTGGAAGCAGGGCCCCAGGCAGGGGGAATAGCAGAGGATGAGACTAGAGCCGAGGAGCGGAGAGCATCTGGCAGAGCGTTTGTCAGTTTGGTTGGGCACATGGAACGTCCAGGGAGTCATGGGGATCCGGCCATCTCGTAGAGGATCACAAATGCCATCTAAGGATAATATCTTGAAGGTAATGATAGGAAAATGCCATTGTGAGAATGTGAGTTAGGAAGATTGTTTTCGTGGCCTAGTTCAGGATGGGTCGGATGTGGCGATACGAGGGTAGGAAGACCAGTTGAGAGGCTACGGCACTGACCCAGCTAAGAACTGCTAGGCCCTTCTCCTGCCCTCGAATGGTCGCAGTAGAAACGGAGCAGAACAAGCAGGGGAAGACATTGGGAGGTGACCATCACTGTTATCTTGGGTAAAGGAGATAGTGTATCTGCGCACAAGCTTGGGTAATGAGGAAACGGTGTCTTTAGCAGAAACGGGAAGTCATAAGGAAGAGACGCGCAGGTAGGACAGGAGTTCAGTTCTGCACATGTTGAAGTCAGGTGTCAGTGGGGAGTTCTGGAAGACAATGAGCGCAGCAGGCATGGTGAAAGCTGACTGTGTCTCTGGAAAGCAGAGTCGGAGATAAACAGCGACAGCATTCTGCATGTAGGTGAAAACTCTTAGAAAGAACAGCACCCAGGGAGGGAGGCCAAGGATGCTGGCAGAAGCCATGTCCCATTAACGTCTCAACTGGACTCTGTCTTGGCTTGGGGTGGGTGCTCAAAACTATTGAAGCAATGAACGAATTATGAGGTGCTCAGTGCCGTGGGCTGTTTGCGTTTTGTCCTACAGAGGTTCAGGTTCTGGGACTTGGTCCCCACCATGGCAGGATTGAAGAGGTGGAGCCTGGTTAAGGTCAGCGGGTCTTGAGGGCTCCACCTCCTGGACGGATTAGTGAGGGCTGTCTCGGGAGCCGGTCAGTTCTCAGGAGTCGATGAGTTCTCATGAGAGTGGCTGTTCCAAAGCAAGGCTCCCAGCCACGCACGACCCTTCTGCATGCCCTCATTTCCCTTTTCACTTCTCCACCATGCTGTGACAGCCAGGATGCCAGTGCCATGCTTTTGGTGCCTACAGCCACCAGAATCTTGAGCAAAATAAACTTCTTTACAAGTTAACCAGCCTCAAGCATTTTGATCTAGCAACACAAAATGAATTAAGACACTCAAAATATGTTGCTGAATAATATTGAAAGAATGAAATTCAAGGTTTATAGCAGCTCAACTCACAAAACTATGGAACCAACCTAGGTGTCCTTCAACAGATGAATGGATAAAGAAAATGTGTTATATGTATACAATGGAATATTACTCAGCCTTAAAGAAGAATGAAATTATGGCATTCGCTGGTAAATGGATGGAACTGGAGAATATCATACTAAGTGAAATAAGTCAATCCCAAGAAACCAAAGGCCGAATGTTTCCTCTGATTTGCAGATGCTAACTCACAATAAGGGTGGGGTGGGGTGCTAGGGAAGCATAGAGTTACTTTAGGTAGAAAGGAGTGAAGGGAGGGAAGGGGGCAAGAGGGTAGGAAAGATGGTCTAATGAATCAGATTTTATTACCCTATGTACATATATGACTACATGACCAGTGGGATTCTACATCATGTACAACCAGAAAAATGAGAAATTATACTCCATTTGTATGTGATACATCATGGTGCATTCTACTGTCATGTATAATGAATTAAAATAAATTTTAAAAAATGAGTGAGTTCATGAAGTCCTAGAGACATTAATGAAAAGAGAGTAAGGCTATTGGGAGTATAATGTGAAAAGCAGTTTTACAAAAGTTCATCAGAAACTTCAAGAAATCTTTGATAGAAAAACAGCTGGGCGGCTGAGCCAGGCGCATGCTTACTTGCATAGAGGCGTCAACATGCCCTCCCTCTGCCCGCGGGGGATTTCTGGGACATTGCAGAGGTTTTCTGGCTTGTGAGCGTCTGTTTCCTGGCTGCAGTTGGATTCTGGGCCATCTTTTGTTTCATTCAGCTTCAGATGAGAAGGTCCTCTTGGACGCTGGCTCTCAGATGGGAAATGGAAACTATTTGTGCCTCCATGAAGGAAGCTTTCTGCATCTGGCAGGGTCTCTGGGCTGGAACCAGCAGAAAGAGAATATTAGGAAATAATCAAGCAGGCTGCGGACTTTGGTGTGTTTCATTGTTAGTATTCCAGTTACTGGGAGGAAGTCTACAGCTCTTCCTGGTTTACTGCCTTGGACATTAAAAGTGACCCCCCACCCCACCGCATTTCATATAGCTCAAGTTCATCAGCCTGCGCGTCCCAGCAAGAAGATCTGCATACAAACAATGCGAGTTGACATGGGTGATAAACGTGGCGGCTGGGTGTTTTCCACGCGCTGGCTGCTTTTCTGGCACAGGCTTCAGCAGCAGACAAAGCCTATCTTGTGCTTCCCGAAGCACCCCAGCTGCACTTTCGAGGGTTTTCTTTTCCCCAGAAGCCTGCTTTAGGGATCTTTAGCCCTTTTCTTTAAACATAGAATGAAATGGACACAGTGTGGCTGGCATTTGGTATCAGGAGAGGCCACATCCATTTGATACCTGTGATTCTGCACAGCCGGTGGACAAAGGCAAAACCAGCATGATGTACCTTGAGGACAGAGAGCACCCTTCAGCTCCAAAACGCATCCACACCCCAGGCTACAGTATCTGAAATCCTACCACGACATTGTTATAAAGCAGACACATTTATTCCATTAGCGCTCCTCCTCAGCGCCTTTGAGTCATGATCTGGTATGGCCTGAAGACTCCAGGGTAAGAAGTGACCTCAGGAGACATTCTGATGCATGTACAAACAATGCTCATTATTTCAGAAAGTTCCAGCTCACACGGAATTCAAATGCACCTCTCTGGGCTACATTTAATACTTCTTCCACTTAAGTCCTTTAACTATTTGGAGAGAACCAGTGTGTCTATTTGCCAAACTAAATATCTTCAGATGTTTCTCATTGGTCATGATTACCAGCACAGATTAAAGCCTCTATGATCACTCCCCTCTTCCTCTCTCCCACTCACTCCTTTTCTTTTTCTTCCCACAAGTATTTCTACGTCTATGTGCCATAAACTGCGCTAGACACCCTTTCCCTCTATTATACAGCTGGAACGCTTGTATTTTAAAGGGAAGTGCAGAATTTACATATTGACGGCATGAGGTCATGAAAGAGCATAGACTCTGGAGTTTTTACGTTCTCCGTTTTAGCTGTGAGATCCTTTCAGTTTTCTTAATTATGATAAGCAACAATTTCCTTATTCATAAAGGAGACAATAATCTGTCTCTTGTGGAGAGATAATGTGTGCAATTTGCCCGTCATGTCACTTGGGCTGAGCAAAAATTCAATCCTTGAACCCTTTGCCCCACTCTGCTGTACTGATAGGTCAGACAAGACATTGGATAGTCAGGATCATTAAAACATGTCAGCAACAAATCCAGCCATCTGATGATGGTCATCATGCCATCTGTGTCTTCATTCAAGTTAGTGATAAAAATGTTGACCAGGATGTGGCCTAGTAAAAAATCCTGTGACCCTCTCCAAGGACACTACCCTCTTGTGTCCTCATTCTGTTAATAAGCATATTTTGGTCAGGGATATTGAACTGGTTATAAATAGAACTGTTCTCTTTTCTGGTCCATATTTCTTCATCTCTTCCGGATGGATATTTCGAGAGCTTTTGTCAATTGCCCTGCTAAAATCCTGTCTGTTTGTGTCATATCTTTGATCCAGAAATCAAAAGATACTCTGTTTCTCTCCTGCACACTCTCCTTTGGAAGAGAAACCCGCCTGGGAGGGCAAGGGTGCTGCAATAATTTGCACTAAAATGTCTGTGGTCTCAAGACCCCTTTCGATGTGGCTCAGGTAGGAGCAGGAGAGTTGCTGGGTCCTGGGAGCAGTGAGGGGAAGATGGTCAATGTAAGCAGAAAGAGTGTGCAGCCGTGGCAGAGTGGGCAATGAAAACGAATCTTAAGGAGTTAGGAAATGAGCTCCAGGCTGGACCCATTCACAGAGACACACTTTACATTGAGACAGAGATGGGCAAGTGATCACACAGTCTTGGAGAATTCCAGTGCACTTGCTTTTCTTTCCCAAACTCAACCAATGTCAAATATGCTGTGCATCCCTCTCCCCTAGCCCCAGTAGCAAGAGAAGAGATGCTAGGTCCTTAATGTGACGGATGCTCAAGTTCAGCCCAATAATGAACATGAACAGGGAAAAAGCAACTGACCTTTATGGAGGACTTATGATATGCTGGTTGCTGTGCTAAGCACTTCATATGCATTATCTCAGTATTCACAATGACCCTGGGAGGGCAGGACCATTATCATCCCTGTCTTATGATTGGGGAAACTAAAGTTCAGAGAGGCTACTAGGCAATTTGCTTAAAGCAACCCAGCTTTACAGAGCAGAACTGGAGCTGTCTCAGTTCTGCTCAACTCTAAAGCTTCTCATAGTTAGGCAAATATGTCTCCTAGTCTCATTTTAAGGATTTATTGTTTGACAATCATATCTGCAATTATGGGGATTCTAAAATCAGCCCCAAGAGAGCATGCGCCGGGGCCCCTTCTGGCTGGCTTCCATCAGCTCTATAGGAAAGCCCTAGCCTCTTGGATATTGTGTGCTACCCACCACGTGTCCTTCTAGGTGGCCTGGCCACAGTACCAGTGGCCATGGTAATCTGGAGCAGACTCCCCCTACTCACTAGTGGCTCACACCCAAGGAGACATCTGCTCTCTGGAATTCATTCTGCTAGGAAGCCGCCCTCAAAATTGTTTTGGAAATGGGCGGTGGTGTCTTGGAACAGCTTGACTGGGGGCTGAATCTCATTACTGACAGAACTGTGACCTTTCATCAGAATATGGAAAATGCCATTGATATAATATGCAAAGATGATGTCAGTGCTGTGATATGGGAGGGAAAGAGATGGCCCATGTGGGATATTTATTTTAATGATATCACCATCATTCGTTATGTGGTTTGAATTAAATGGAAGTCTTTGAGTCTCAACTCCACCAGCCAACTCTAGAAACATTCTCTTGTTTTGTCTGGTGTCATTTAGCACTCAATCTGCCGCATTTCCTGGCTTAACGGAGCTCTTGATATGATTTCTTTGTTCTGATGCTTAAACTCAGAAATAAGGGGGCCTTTATCTTCAGTCTAATTGTACCCGTATTGATCTAAGATACAGGCATTCTGCATCAAGAGTAGGAGGAAATGTTGTGGTTTAAATTAAGAAGACAGGCAAGATGGAGCCCGAATTATAGATGACGACTTGGTCTTGTTAGAGTTGGAGCACACACACATCCCTCTCTCTCTTTCTTCCTATGCACCCTGCCACCACTACTTTCAAATTCAAAGTCAGTGGGTTGTCATCTTATTCCTTCCATCTCTTTATTGCTCTTGAATACTTTTTGGACTACTGTATGCTCATATGCTTTTTAAAAATTATGACTTAAAATTTTAAAAAATCTTTGACCCTTCTCTCTGTCTATTCCTGTCACGTTTGCATTCCTCTTCTGCCCCCACGCCCCGCATTGGTGGGTGCCTTCAAGAGTCTATCTTCTGACCTCTTCCTTTTCTCCATCTTCATCACAAGACCCCCGATTATTGTACAGCTCCATCTAAACCATCGTCTCTAGTGTCAAGCCTGTGTGTCCTATGGTCACAATTCAGCTGAACCCACCACGGATTGAACAACATCCTCTGTCCAGCTGCCAACAAGATCGCTCTCCCTGCTTGTCCTGATAATGCTGTTCAGACCTAGCCTCTTCCTCCAAAAGCCACCTCCCCTGCCCATGGGCAGCCCCTTCCTAGCTTCCACTCTTTCTCGTACATTCTGAAGTTCATTTAAAACTGTAGAGCGACAAATAGATTATAAAAGTACAAACGTGTTTACATGACCCTTTGACATCTTTCCAAACAGGTGGCTGCCGGGTTGAATCAGGGTGTCCTTAAGTTCTACAGTGACTGAGCTGAGTAAAGCAGATTCTCCATTATGGCTCCAGCTGTTGTTCCCCCCAAGCTGTGTCACTAGAGAAGGTTTGCTGGTGAGAGTCCTAACAGCAAAGGGAAAACAGTGGTCCACATCCCCACTTTCTAGGCACCATGCCTGTGAATGCTCTGACATATGCCACCTCATTTGACCTTTTCAACAGGGGCGACAGAGAATTGTCAATATGGAGGTCATTGTTATCTCCACGTTGCACATAAAGATGCTGGGGCATTTTCCAGCGTACACATGTGTAGTTAGTGGTAACGCGGGAGACTTGAGCTCCTGAGTGTTAGACTGGGGCTGCTCCTGGCTTGCTGGCTTCCCTCCCTAATGGGACATCAAAGATAGATGATTATATTCTCATGAGAGGCAGGACTGGGCTCAGGTACTCTACACAAATGTCGAATTGCAGAAAATCTCCTGAGCCATCCCCACTCCACAGGCCAGTGATGTGTTGCTATAGGAACTATCGATCACTCTGGGACGATCTCTGTGTTAAGCCCTCAGGTGTGCGAGGTCAGAGATGGGGGAGTGCATTAGCTTGCTGGGGCTGCCATAACACAGTACCACAGCCCAGGGGCTTAAACCACTGCAACTTATTCCCTCATTTCTGGAGACTGAGTCCCAGATCAAGGTGTAGGCATGTTGGTTTCTCCCGAGGCCTCTCCCTTGAGCAGTGGACAGCTGTCCCCTCTCCTCACAAGGTCTTTCCTCTGTGTGTGCCTGTGTCCTAATATCCCCTCCTCTTGAGGACCTAGTCATTATTGGATTAGGGCCCACACTAATCACCATTTCCATTGAATCACCTCTTTAAAGACCCTATCTTCAAAACACCATTCCACTCTGAGATACTAAAGTTTAGGACTTCAAGTGTGAATTTTGTGGGGGACACAAGTCAGCCCATAGAAGGTAACAGCACACATAGTGTGAAGGAGAAGCACAGGGAACACGGGCCACGCCAGATTCATTCATGCCATAGTTGTTGAGCGCCTGCTCTGTGCTCCGCCATAAGCTCGGCCAACCCTCTCCTTCACCACAGCCAGGCAGGGTAAACTCTGTGGGCTCTGCAGCCTCTCAGAAGACTACCTCCAGCGTTGATTCTGCTGAGCTGGGAGAAGGCAGACAAGCCTAGTTCCTGTTCGCTGTGGCATTTGTAAAAATCACTTGGAACACTGGTTAAAGCTCAGGCACTTGGACCTCATTCCAGAGATTCTGATTCTGGGTGAGTCCAAGAACCTCCTAGTGAGGCTGATGCTACAGGTCCATGGACCACACTTTGAATAGCACTGGTATAAAATGCACTGAGAATTTGTCCTCCTTACATCTGGCTCCACTTTTATTATTTAGCAGCTTTTGAATTATGAATAATATGTATTCTAAAAGCTGTCTCCCTCAGGTTAGGCCAATAGTGCAAACCAAGATGTTGTTATTCATTTTACAGACTTGAGTGCTGCGGTTGAACACAAAGCATGTTCAGTCCACAGTCAGCTCTCCTGAAACGTTCTTAGTTCTCTTGCCCTTGTGTAGAAGATCACGAGAAGAAGGCAATAGTGTCTATGAAAACAAAGAGCATGTGACCCACCAAGCCTTATTGCTCATATTTCCATACTTACTCTTCCATGTGTACAATAAGAAGACAATCAACAGTGCCGATGAAGGCGGACATAATGATGTTGGCAGGACTTACTTCCTGAGTGCTTAGTCTTGAGCACTTGGAGCTAAAAGAAGGGTCTGTGCTCTGAAATTTCATTTGAAAGCAGGTCATTTTGTATTCAGAACAGCTATCCCAAAGAAATAGTTATAAATAGTCATCTCACAAAAGCCCATTTAACCTGTAATGTGACTGAAGTATTTACATCATTCCTAAGCAGTGTGTCTTAGAGGAAAATGCATGCCAAGTTTCAGAATACCCAAAGCAAACAAATGACTTCGATGAGGGAGGGAGAAGAGTACACTAGCACACAGGGCTGAGATGATGGAGGAGTTATCAACTTGTGGGAAAGCAGGAGCAAACATGAAGCAGAAGTTGGGACTGTGGGCATCAGAATCCAGTGCTCTTGAACCTGTTCTCTTGATGTTGATCGTAGGTTGATTCTTGGCTGACACATTATATTAAAATGTTATTTACTGCTATTTCCTGTATTTTGATCTCATTTCTTCAACTAGATCAGGTCTTGCACTATGCATGATATCTCTCCTGTCTCTTCAGGGACCTCTGGAAAATCCATTGAATATACTTATCTATGCCTACCAGGTCCCTGAAGTACCAAGCAGCTCAGATACAAGGAGCAGTGAAGTCAGAGAGTAAGGTTGGGTTGAGATTTACCAGGCAGAGTCAGTAAAAGGGCCAGGAAGCAGAGGAATTGGAGTCACTGGCAAAGGCAAGAGGGCACACAGAAGTTCCCCTGGATCTGTTCTGCCAGTAGTTTAATTCCAAGAGAAAGGAGAAAAGGATGGATCATTTCCTTTGATCATATAGGAAATGAGATTAAGAGAGAGGTGTCTAAGAACAGTTGTATCCACAACCAGCTGTGCTAGGATAATCTGATGTGGGATCGTGGAGAAAGACCAGTGAAATTACCAGAGATTCCCAAACTCAATAGAACCAGCGCCCCCTCTGGGAGCCTCTGGAGGTGCAATGGGCCTAGGTCTCCTGATGGATTGAGTTGGATTTGCCCAGTGAGGTATCCTTGTGTCTGGCCTGGCTGAGTTGACTTTGTTTATGGCATAGCCAGCAAGTTCTTCAACTCCAAAACTTTTGAAATTTAAGGACTCTACATCCATGAGATGAAAACAAATTGTCTTAATTGTATTCCTTCTTTGGACTTTTTGCTATAGTCCAAAGTCAGTCTTGTGGTGTGGCAGTAAGACATTCAATCCACCTCTTGCTGTCTCAACCAATGACCTTTCAGGGTTTTTTTCAGCTCTGATGTGGTATATTTTATTATTGGATTATGGGATTTTACTAGGGAAATAACGTTAAGGCAAATGATATTATGGAAATATTATTATAGTAAGAAAGTATACTCATCGTGACCATTTCTATTCAACCTTATACTGCAGGTTCAAGCCAATACATTAAGGGAAAGTGAAATGTTCAAGTATTGAAAAAGGAGAAATAAAAATAATGATCTGAGTATATGTAGAGATATGTAAAGTTCTAAAATATTGAACAAATATTAAAATTGATAAAGTGAGTTTATCATCTGCTGGGCCTTGTGACAAACTACAAAAATGAATTTCATTTCTGTACACCAGCAAAACCCAGAAAATGTAATTTAAAAGATTCCATTTAAATTATATCAAAACTATAAGAGTCTTAGGGGTAAATTTCACAAAGATGTACAAGACTTCTTTATACAAAAAATGAGGTAAGATAAATATAAAAATAAGGGGTATACCATATTCATGAATTATCAAAATGGTAAAGATGTTAGTTCTGCCCAATTTTGCATATATGTTCAATACAATCCCAACCTCAATTTTTAAAAATTGCAACAAAATTTATGAAGAAGAAAAAATATGGGAGGACTTGCTTTCTTATCTATCAAGACCTATTATAAAGTGTGGTATTGGCAAAAGTATAGGTAAAAGTATAGTCAAACAGACCATGCAACAAAATATGGAGCACAGGAACAGACACGCACATGTATTTATGGCAACAAGACACAACACAGAAGAGGGTAAAAGATGATCTTTCATTAAATGGTGATGTGTCAATTAGATATCCATATAAAGAAAAATAAAATTTACCCTTTTCTCACTATACTGAAACCAGAAGTTCTATTTAGATTGAGATTTAAATGTGAAACTTAAAAAAAAGTTTTATCAGATAATATAGAATCTTTTTGATGTCAAGGTAAAGGAAAATTTCTTAAACAGAACACCAGAAATCAAACTTCAAAGAAACTATTGATGGAAAGGGAAGAGAAACCTAAACAGAGACTCAATGAGGAGCAATTAGAGGTGGGGGAAAGACACTAGCAGTATTCACTGGGAAAAAATGATGGAGGAGGACCTGGAGAAAATTAAAGAAGGCTGATGGGGGAGGCTGATGGGGGAGGCTGAGGGGGAGGCTGCAGGAAGGGGTGAGTGTGGCCAAGAACTCCAGTGATATGTGGACTGCAGAGTGTCACTGGGTTTAATGAGAAGGAAGGGACAGTGGTGAGGGCAGTTGGCATGGAGGGGTAGACGGCAGGGGTGAGGGTGGTGAGAGATGAGGAAGAGGCAAAGTGGAGAGGATGCTTCAGACACCTTGTCCAGGCAGGATGGAGAGGGACCATTGAAGTGGGAAGGAGTCAAGAGAGATGATTGTTATTTTTAATAAGAAAAATACGCTTAATGCAGATGAGAGAAGTGATGGTAAAGAAGGGATTGGGACTTAAGATGTGAGAGAGAAAGAGGGTGAGGTGTAACGGCAGGAGGTCCCTGGGAAAGGAAGGGGTCACGGGAGGTATATCTAAAACACAGCAAGGGGAATTTGCCTCCGTCAGCCCGTGAGTGCCTGTTTTAGTCAGCTTTCTCCCTGCTGTGACTTAAAGACCTGACCAA
The DNA here is from genome assembly GCF_902686445.1 of Sciurus carolinensis. NCBI lineage: Eukaryota > Metazoa > Chordata > Mammalia > Rodentia > Sciuridae > Sciurus > Sciurus carolinensis. The sequence goes on from NC_062219.1 coordinate 16,038,572, forward strand.
AACAACTGTAGAGGAGGAAAAGCTTATTCAAGGGCTCATGGTTTCAGAGGTCTCAGTTCATACACAGCCAGCTCCATTCCTCAGGGGCTCCAGGTGTCTGAACATCATGGCAGAAGAGAGTGGAAGAGGAAGCAGCTCACATGATGACCAGGAAGCAGAGAGAGAGAGAGAGCTTTACTTGCCAGATACAACTATACACCCCAAAGTCATGCCCCACTGCCTCTAGCCACACCCCACCTGCCTTCAGTTACCACTCAGTTAATCCCACCAATTGGGTTAAGGATCTCACAACCCAATAACTTCTCTGAACCTTCTTGCATGGTCTCACAAGTGAGCTTTGGGGGATACCTCACATCCAAACCATAACAGTGCCTCTGTGGATAGTAGGAGGATGGAGGGAAGGATATAGTGGAAGGTGCGTGAGTTGGTAGGTTTCAGGAGTTGAGTGGTTTTTCCAGTACATAGATTGTATTGTGATGGGCTGACAGATCTGGTTCCATGAGAATGTTATAGGCCAGACAGACTCCATTTTGCTCTGAGACTCCATGTTATGTAGGAAATAAGCTTTTCCCATGGGAACACCCCGCCTCTCTGCCCATCATCAGTTACTTAGTGTGACATGCTTAGCAATACAAAATGACAATTCTTATGAGAAGAAAAATTGCTCTCTTTTGTTTCCTATTGCTCCTAAACAATGTACCATGTGAATGGTGATTGTGTGGATGTCAGTAACCATTCTTTAGTTTGTACCTAGGTAAGGGTCATTTTGACCCACTTCCCCCTCTGTTGATGATCTCATGATGTTAGTTTGTAATTTTGAATCATAGCAACAGACACTTATGATTGATGCGATTTTTGGTGTAAGAACCCTTACAACCCTATGGTTGGGACTATTCTCCCAGTAGCCATTTTTTTGGGGCATTGTGAGAAACAGTCAGCCAGCCGGCTTAATAAAGACTCTCAAATCTGGACTTCTCAGTAGTGATTGGTCTGTTCTTAAGTTGCGCCTCATAACAGTATTATTTCTAAATGCTCCCATTAACTGGTTATGTACTACACCATTCCAAGCATTTTATCTATATTGACTCATTTTATTCTCCATTTGAAAGCTTAAGAGAGGAAGCAGGGAAATAGGTTAATTTTCTCAAGATCATATAAAGCTAAGAGTCACACCGGGAGATTCCATAGCCCCCTCCTCACCCCCAGTTGTCCTCACTGTTTATCAAGGAGAGGATTAACTCATGGAGGATAAGTGAAAATGTCCTTTAAGAAAATAAGAAAGACTTTGGAGGTGAGACCAGAAGCCCAGGGAGGCTGGAGACCAGGCATTGTTGACCCAAATGAGAAGGACTGAAAGTGTTCCAGGTCAGAAACAACCAGAAACCAGACAGTTCGAACAACAGAGTTACTCAGAGCTGCCTCTGCATAATTATGTTGCTAATTGTTCATTTTCTGATTTTCTTTAAAGGAAAGAATGTGCTCCTTTTTAGACTTACCCTTGGAGAAAAGCTAGAGGGAGACTCTGGCACCCGAATTGTCTTTTAAAATGGTTGATGGTGGATTCACAAGATGTACAGACCTACGAACAGAAGAGGTGAGGCTAAGCCATGAGAAAGGAGTAGAATGAGACTGTGAACCTATTGACCAAATTATGCAACTTGTGTTTTATAGGAACACTGTGCTTCCTGGAGAATTGCTGACCCGTCAGTGTTATTTATATCCCTTCGCAGGCACTCAGGGACACCCTGCGAGCCAAAATCTGTGACTCACGCTTCCAGCCTCCACAAGCTGGTCAGACATACTCATTCTCCTGATTTCCACAGTTCCCTGCACGTTAATGCACATTCTCAATAAATTCTAGTTGATTGACTGGTTGACCAAATGACTGGAATCTTTCCCAGAATGGCTCTTAAAAAATCAAAACGAGATTGAAACAACCCAAGAAACTTTCATATAAAAGAGAAAATGCTCTGTGAATTTAAAAAGTGTGCAGATGGTACCAATCTTATTTATAAACTCAAATGTTGATCGGATGTTAATAAACCAGAAGTTTATCAGGGACTCACAGAGTGGCCAAAAGTATTGAGTTTGCATGTGGTTCAGTGCATATGAATTCATGCAGGAGAAAAGGACTTAACCGTGGCCATAAATGACCAGGGCTGAAATAATTGTCACAGTGTAGGAAAGTGTTTAGGAATTACCAATAAAATGTTCAACCTCTTGACCTGCTGGAACCAGAAAAAATACCCAAGTAGTAAACATTACTAGGAAGGATGTTGGAAAATCAGAAAGATTGTTCTACTCTACATCATTTGTTACACAAATGAAATTCTACAATGAATAAGTTTTATTCTTTACCTCCAGAAATGGTCAGAATGAGAATATAAACACATTGTAAAAAATTGTGTGGACTAATTTCTGTAGAAAAGGCCATAATACATCCAGGAGAGGGAAGCCTGGAGTGAAGAATTTGGAAGGGTACCTCATGGGAGGACAGCCAAGATGGAGAACCAGCATCTGTTGAAAGGACACAAGACGTGGGCTGGGAAGGATAAAGTCAGAACGGAAACAGAAAGCTAAGGCCGGAGGATGAAGATGTTGGGATGGTTTGAATCAAGGAGGACAGGTCAGAACTAAACCATGGACTCCAATCCTCTTGTATGATGCAGATGTGGTGGCCGAAAGGACAGGTGTATTGAGAAGGTCAGGGTCATGTTGGATTATTAAGAAAAATAGATACTTTCAATTTATAATCTTAACTTTTGAGAGATTTTGCCTTTCTACAAAGTGTAACTTGTAGACTTCTCAGACACCTAACCCAGGACAGGACGAAACAAGGATCTGTACAAATATGGCAATTATTATGTTAGCCCAAATGTGAATTCCTGGGACCTGGGACATACACTTACTTGAACAGACACAGAAAACTTCATTGTGGATGCCGGTGCTATGTTTGTTTAGATTCCTCACAGAAATGCCTCCTTCCTAGGAAGAAAACAGAGAAGACCAAAAGCCTCTTCCTTCAGAACCATCACATGCTTTTGCCATCTCACATGAAGAGAGCAACATTTTCTCCTCGTACTCTGGAGAGCTGTGCGGTTTTTCCATCTGTCGGGCTGTGCTGTGGATTGCATGCTAAGCGAACCAATGAACATGGCCAAGTTGGCCTCTGAACTCCCACACAAAATTCCCCAGACTGGAGGAACGGCCAGGTTATAATAGCTGCCTGAGGACTTCTCATTCTTACTTTATTTATTCCAACCAAGACGATCATAAAATAATGTGACGTTTCATTTAACATTTAATATTTGGTAGTTTTTCTTATGGAATAACTATCTAATATTATGACTTTAAATTATTTGCCAAAGCTCTCTGCCCTCGTGATTGACTACATAATCTTTTGTAAACATTTGCCTGCATCAGATATTATTGAGAAACAGTTCTGTTTTTTTAAGTTTTTCCATTTATATTCCTGTCTCCCAATTGTACCTGGGAGTCAGGGAACTCTAATGTCTCTTTGGTTTTGAAATGGCATGTATTTCAGGATTACATTTTATGTGTAACTCTTGACAGAATAGGAAGAATATTTGATGGTCCCCTATTTTTTATGGAAAGAAAGCATCTTCATATTTTTTCCTAAGGGTGGAGATGACTTTTCAGAATGCAGATCTGTTCCTCAAATCTGAGGGCTATCACACCTGAGAGCACACATAGCTGCTTTGTACCATCTTTTCGTTCTGAGCATCAGTGTTAATGGAAATAAGAATCTAGGGGAAAGAAAATAATTACATGTACTTTGTAGAGTAAGACCAACAGTTGGGAACTGGGAGTCAGAATTAATTTTCTGAACAAATTCCATCAGGAATGAGAAAGTTGCTTTTCTGAGGGGGGGAAAAAAAAATCCAGGTACAGCATGTCTGCCTTGAGTTGGGGACTTGCTGGTTGTTTCAATCCCAAATCTCCTGTGATCTATGGAGAGCAGGAAGGTAATGCCCTAGGTGTTTTAGTCCACAGTGGGAATTCTTAAGGTAGAAGCACTTACAAAATCTGCTTGAGTCTGAACGGCAGGTATGCAGGGATCACAGGTACTTGCTGGCACTTGAGTGGTGTTGCTTTTTCTTTTAAACCTGCATTTGAATTCCAGGATCCCTTCTGGTATTTGGAACTATCTAGGAGCCCCTGCACTGGGCCAACAGATAACTCGCCTTCCGTGTTACATTAGCTAACAATGTGAGATCTCTTTGGAAATGAAATCTGTAGAGTAGGAGGTGCCGGCAGTCTCCAGGCAAAGGCATAGGGCTTCAGGCCCTCTTTCTGGGGTGAAGAAGAAGAGGATGGTGTGTGGCCTTTGGGGACAGTGAAGAATCACGGAGTCCCAGGGCTGGTCAAGAATGTGCCCAGGATACTGGATGCCAGCATAGCAAAGATCAGATCAGGGAAGTGGGGACAAACTTCAAAACTTAGCTTGAGTTCAGATCATGCATCAGGAATCATTTAGAAAAGGATTCTCTAGTACCAGGGATGGTATTCGTGTGCTGTGCAGAGTGCGGGAGACAAGGCTGGAATCCTTGCTCTCCAACGAGGGGAATTAAGCACATCAGGAGTACAAAACATGGATCTTCTTCAGCGTCAGAGTGTGTGCCTGATGACTGTTTTCTTAACAAAGGCAGGCCAGGTAGCTTTCCAAAGCCCGACTCCCCTGAGGTACACAGAAGTTTCTCCACTCTGGCAGTGCCTGGGCAAAGTCTCCTGGTCCAATAGATGGAACTTCCAGACACAGATCTGGAAAATTCCTGCACCCATGAGATATAATTTTTTGAATTTAGAACACAACTTTGTTAACACAACTAAGTACCAACTTTGGGAAGGTTAGATGATTCATGTACAGAAAAAATTTAAGGGACATCCATAGTAGGTAAATTATGATTTAATTTTTTGATTTTCTGCTGTTCTTTATTACTGCTCAATATAACTACTTGTAAGTATGTTTAGTGGGTTCTAGAAGGTTCCAGTCTTGGAAAAAAACCACTTCTTTCTGCTTAAAACACATTATCTCTTTGCTCATTGTAGCCTCTTCCATCCCATCCACTCTCAAAACAGTGCTCATGTGCTGAACCCTGGTTCTCAGTGGGTCCTGGCATATGGATTGGTCAGATCAATTGGGCTGATATTAGGGGTTTTAAATTTTTATTTTAAAATCACTTTGACTGATGTATAAATTCCTTAAAATGCACCCACTTAAAATGCATGGTGTGATGAGATTTGACTAGAGTATGTACCCAGGTCACCCACACTTCTATGGAAACATAGATCATTTCCACCATTGAAACACGATCCATTGGCACCTCTGTGAACATTCCACAGCCCCCGGACAACCAGTGCTTTCTGTCACTATGGATTAGTTTTGCCTTTTCTGGAATTTTCAGATCAATATAATCATGCAGTATTTACTCTGCTGTGTCTGGTTGCTTTTTTCAATATGCTGTGTTTGAGATTCAGCCATGTTCTATGCAAGAATAGCTCATTCCTCTTTTATGGACTTTTATGATTATATGGGCAGGAGAGCTGCCTTATACAGACTTGTACTTACTATGATAGATATTTTGATCTGACTTGCTTTTCAGTGCACTCTTGCATATTCTTTTAAAAGAATAAAACTCTACAACAACTTTTTTTTGACTGAAACCAACTGAGATTTCTACATGGCTTAGGTAACAATGAAAAACAAATTAAAGCATTGACTTAGATCAAGTCATATGAGTTCAATTGTAATGTGCTGACTGATCTTAGAACATATTTTTACAGTCAGTTAAGGCTATCTATGACATGACTTTTTTCACATGAAATCTTCTGATACTGGAAGAACTACCAAATGCTAGAATTTGTTATGTATGATCTCAGGTCCTTAAACTTTTATTTAGAATATCTGCCCCAAGAATTTTGTTAGCAGTTTTAAGATTTCTTCTGTTTTTCTGATGAATCATAAGGCTTCCTAATGTAATTTAAAATTTATTTATTAGGATACTGTTGAAAAAGAACAGGAACAAATATTTACTGGTCATTTATTTGAAATAGACATGTTAGCTATTATTTTCTCTCCCCATAAACTTATCAATACAGCAGAGCTAAAAGACATGTCTGAAAGGCACAATAATTCAAGGAATAGCAGTTTCAGGAGTCAATCCAAGAAACTTCCTTGGGAGTTTCCTGGAGGGAGGAGTTGGTTTTCCATCTGACAGAAGAAGGGTAGGACTTTGAATAGATGAAGAACTGAGGACACCATAGGTCAGGACTGTGCCTCCCGCACTGCGCATGGGGTCCTATCCTCATAAGAACTCTAAGAGTTATTATTATTTTCTAAGAGTCATTATTATAACTCTAAGAGTACACACTATTATCCTGAACTAGCAGACAAGAAAACTTAGGACCACGAGGCTTCGTAGCTTTATCTTTGTGAATCTTGGGTCTCACAACTTCTAAGTAGCAGAACTAGGATTTGAGTTCTTGTGTGGTAAGCTCCAAAATCCATGCCCCTAGCTAGAAGGTGGTCCTGCTAGACTCTCCGGTTTCCCATAGCTCTTTGGTGGCTTGTCATAGTCCACTGTTCACATCCCAGTCATGCCCACCTTCCCAGGGGACTTTAGCACAATGACCAGAGCCATCCTTGTCTGTTCCATGTCCTGCCACCATTCTTGGGTTCCTGTGGTGTCCTTATGGTCAGCACACACAGAACCACATGCTCAGAGTCTTGATGGTCTTCTCTCCCGTGGTTTCATCTCCATTTCTGCTACTCAGTTGCACCTCCACACCCCAGACCTTGTCTACACACAGCATGATTTCCCTTCAGAAATCCCAAGCACTAACATTCCCATTCTGGTCACCAGCTCCCATTCTCTCAGTACAGGCCTCCTAAACATGGTCTGAACCACATCTGCTAGTGCTTTAGTCCCTTCCCTTCTCCACCTAGCAGCCCCTTCCTTGTCTAACTCTGACCCAGCAGGAGTCCCAGGATCTGCACATTGTTTCTTATAAGCCTTGTCTTTCTCCTGCCACTGCCCTGTCACCTCGCTGTGGTGTCTCTGGAGCAAACCACACAACGGATATATTGGATTCACTCCAATTTCCTGCTCTCCTATCTCAATGAACACTCAACACTTTCCAATTTCCAAAAGTCCTTTTGTTTATCGTGTCTTAGCCCCTTACCCCTTACCACTGAGCAACTCTTCCAAAATTTTCTCTTTTCTCATTCCCTTCCCAAACTCTGTAGTCATAGCCCTTGGCCAAAGCCTTGTTCTGTTTTGTCAAAAAAGTTAAAGTTAAGAGATGTGAATCACATCAAATTTCTGAAAACCACATCAACAGACTGATCGCCTGTCTACCTCCTTCCTTCCCTCCCTCAGGCAGGCCAGGCGATGCCTTCCACCTCTGGTCCAAGGGCCACTCCATCACCCACACTTTAAATTAGCTTTCTAAATGGAGGGTCTTATCATTACCCCTTTCTCTCTTGTATCTTCACTTCTTCACTCTTTATTTTAAGCCTCTATCTATGCACAAGTGCTTCTATCCTAGAAACTTGTTGGTATTCTCTCTGCCTATAGCTATAGCCCCATTTCTCCCACTTTCTTCTCAGTCAAGTTTCTGGAAAGATAATAATCCACATGCACCCTCTGTGTTTCCTTATCTCTTTTTTCCTAACCTCTCTGAAATCTGACTTCTATCCCATCACTTGACTGAAATTTCTTTGACAAGGGGCACCACTGATTTCCCAATCCAATGGGTATTTCTCATTTTCTGGTATCCTGATTTCTTGGTCACATTTGATCCTGAAGACTACTATGGACTCTGTTCTCCTGAGTCCTGTGACAAGATCTGTCCTGTGCTTTGTCTTAGTCTCCTTCCTGCCTCCCTCCTATAGTGCCTCCTTTGGGTCCCAAGCTCCTCAGCTCACCCTGAGCTCCAATATCACGTAAAGGCCCCATTGCATGGCACTTTCTGGCCAGAGTTCTCTTCCAGAACTTCCACCACCAGCACTGAAGAATCCTGCCCATGAAATGATTCTCCACCAATTCTCTCTGTCCAGTCTGACAGCCCCTGGCCGCTCATCCAGGCTTTGGAAGGAACCTCCTGACTCCTATCCTGCCCCTTCCTTGTCAGTACATGAAAAAATCAGACTGACACTCCTAGAGGGACCCATCACTGCCACAGAGCATCAGCTCTCTATGGTGTGGTTCAAGGTTTACAATGTTCAAGGCCAGGGACTTTGCTCAGGTGTCCACTCTGCCTCCAATGCTCATCTTACTTTTCTACAAACAGCAAGTCCCTATCAATTCTTTATGATTCAGCTCATGTGTCCTCTCTTGGGGGCTTTCCTGGTGGCAGGTTTGACCTTCAAGCACCTTTCCTCTGTAGGTGATGCACCTATCCCCCTTATCAATTCCCATGTCATATTGAAGGATCAGCTTCTCTCATCAGCTCTGTCCATAACAGCAAGGTCTCTGTTTTCTTTTGTCACTGCATCCCTGCACCCAGCATGGGGCAGTTGCTGACCTGACCTGAGTAGTCCCCAAGACATGCAGTTGGCTAAGTTCTTGGTCACTCTACCACTAACATGACGGGCAGGGCTGTCTGACCCGCATGCAGGCTCCCCGGCCCCCAGTGACCCTGACTCAAGGCACAGGCTACCACCTGAAAAGGAAGCTACAGCTGAATTCCAGAAGCAAGAAGAGTCTTCATCTGGGGCTCTGTCTAGGTGATCTTTGGACATGATCCTAGGAGTGAGGGATCATGGGCTGCCCAGTTTCCAGCCCCTGAACCAAATATGCTCCCACTTCCAGTAGGTTCTAGAGAGGAATATAGTAGAAAGAGACTGGAAATTGTAGTCAGACCTGTGTTTAGACCCTGACTGATATTGGTGGAGCTCACTATGTGCATCCTGCTTCTATTTAGAGTGAATTTGTAAATAGGTGCTAGAGTCAGGAAGATGGAACTCAAGAATACCAACTTTATTTCTAAAAAAGGTAATATGAAGCAAGTGGACAGAGTGTGTATGTTTGTGTAATCCAGGACACACTGGAGAATTATTCTAGGTGAGGAGGTGAGGAGATAGAATGAGTCTGGCAGTGGGAAGAGAAGATGGAGTACAAATGGATGGACTTCCTTATTCCAATCCAAAATTATACAGACCCCCTCACACAATTATGGATAATATGGGCTCCAAGACTGTCCCACCCCAGGGAACCCAAGCCATGCATGTCCAATCCTAGGAGATGGAGAGAGACCAGATTATTTTTCTAATCTAACAACTGGGAAAGAAAATCAGGGGTCTTTGCCATCTGACACCTTGCTGATTCTCAGTCAGCATCTCTAAAAATGGGGATGACTATCTACTTCTCTGGCCAATTTTGAACTGGAAATAAGAAGTCCATGCTCTCTCTAGGCCTCATACATGGAGGAACTCTAGATCACTGACCATGCTCCAGGAGGGTGGCCTCCTAATGTGCCTCCCCTCTGTGGGAATGGATTCCACCTGGAATCCAGAGTACTTTGTGGTGCTATTTCATTTTTGTCTCTCAATTACTATTTGTGTAGGCATCTTTCTCTCTTGATTCACCTTACAGCTGGACATAGCCATTTATCATCAAAGAGGAAATAACTGGGGGGGAGGTGGTCAGGAATTGAAACTCATTCATACATTCTGTAAAACTGATTGAACACTGACAGTGTGCCAGGAATCTTCTGGGCCTGGGGACTAGAAGACGATGTTCTGCCTATTGGCCTGGAGTTCCTCTGTGGGCAGCAGGGCCACTTCCTAGAGGTTCAGTGGGTGGAACCTCACTGCCTTCTCTAGAGGCTCACCCCACACTAACAGGTGCACTGAGATTCTTAGCCATGTTGTCCTGTGGATTAAGAGTAGAGTGATCCAGGAGGTAAAAGTCACACTGGAGAATTATTCTAGGTGAGGAGGTGATGAGATAGAATGAGTTTGGCAGTGGGAAGAGAAGATGGACTTCAATACACAGAAAGGACAGAGAACACTTGGTGATAGAGGGAAGAAGGTACCGGAAGGAGAAACAGACTTACCCATGACTAGAAAGCAGGCTGGTGGTTGCCTGGGCAGTGGTCAAGAGTGGGGATAAGGGATGTGTTTTTGGATGAATTTTAGGGGTGAGCTGAGTGACCAAGTGAGGATTTCTATCAGGTATCCTGAAATCTAGTGCTAAAAGCTAAAGGGAAAGATGGGATGCATAGGAATTTGGAAACCATCTCTAAAATACGTCTCTCTGAAGTGTAGTCTTCTTCTGCTCAGCTACCACCGAGGAATTCCACACATTCGGTGGCTTCAACAACACAGATTTCTTTCTTACAGTTCTGGAGGCTGGAAGTCCAAGATCAGGGGCTGTACATTTGGTTTCTCCTGTGGACTCTCCCTGCAGTTTGCAGATGATACCTTTGGTCTGTGTCCTCAATGGCCAATCCCACCCCAGACACTGATGCCAGGCAGATGTGCCCCTGCCATATTCCAGGGGAAAACTCTGAGCTAACAAGAGTTTAATGCACTTTGCAATGTAAACAACATACTACACTCACCCAGGGTCTGTTGTGGACCAGAATGTGCCAGGCTGGGAATAAGTTTAATCTCTCAATCTCATAATGGTAGGCATTATTGTCCTTGATTTATAGGTGAATATCTGCAGAGAAGTTAAGAATAGCCAAAGTCACAGAGATGGTAGAGGCCTGAACAAGCCTTCATATGAATGTCTCTGCTGTGTAACATTGCCTCAATATGCAGAAAAAAATCATCAGAGATGTTTCTTAGTCAGAAGGGAACCATTTCTAGCCCCACCTGAACAAATGAGTCTCAAGGTGTAGAAGTTAGTGGCAAAGAAGAAATACATTCCTGGAATGATTTTTCTAGCAAATTTGACCAGTTTCTTAATCAATCTGTGCATTTGTTTTTGTTGTGTCTCCTTTGGGATGGGAGAATGGGTGTTCCCTGTCCTCTGTGCACGTCAGTGTTCCTCAATAAATTATCCTTGCTGATCGTCTGGGAGGAACCTTTCATCATCCTGCACGGTTTGCTTAGGATAAAGCCACCAAGGCAGTTCACACAGCACACTGGAGAGAGGCAGGATTGACAGTCGCAGGCTTCCAGGCCATCTCTTGACTGAGAAGACCCAAATGTTTATCTTCAGCTAAGACTTCGGCTCCAAACTCTGGAATCATAATCAAACTGGCTCTTTGATATTCAAGCTTGGATATTTCACACTGTCTCAAATGTAACGTGTTCCAAATGGGATTTCGGATTCAGTCTCCATTCTCCGTTAATACGATCCTTCTCGGGTTTTCCAGTATCAGCCCTGGTACCCCCATACACGGAGGAGACACAGAAGGTTTTTATCGGTGACTGAGATGACCAGAGTTATTTATTTCTAGGTAGATCATCCTGGCAACAATCCAGGGTCAGGTTATCTACTGCTGAAAGGAGAGGAGTGGATTGATGGCCATTAAGAAGATTGATCTGTAAAGCTTTCTGACTGACTGGATGACATTGTTTACGTTAACAATATAATATGTAAGAATGAGATAAAGAAATGCACTTCTTATACAGCTTTATCCATATGGAATGCTCACTTAGAGTTCAACAAGGATTGAATCATGGCCATTTTATGATTTGCTTAATATCTTATGGCACAATAGATAGGCATCTCTGTCTACGAAAAGTATAAAAATGCCTAGTTTAATAGAAATGTTGGAAACACTGTTACGCCATCATACCCTGCTAGCATAAATAAGTACAAGTCACCAAAACTTTCTGGAAGGAATTGTATCCAAAGTCTTAAAACAATAAAATTTCAGAGAATAATTTGACTTCAGAGAATAAGAAAATATCAGTGTCAAAGGAAATTCATTGCAGTGTTGTTTATAATAGGAAAAAAAGGAATTAGACCAAATGTTCATCTGAAAGAGAATTTAAGTAAATAGGGGTAATTGGTGCCATGAGATAGTAAACGAGCATAAAACTAACGATAGAGAATTAAATTTAATGCATGAAAAGATATCTACGACATATTCACAGGCAAAGGGCAAGATATAAAATAGCATTGTAAGACAATTCCATTTTATTAAGAAATTATAATATTCTATATCTAATTATTACAAAATGCAGAAGAAAATTACCAGTAAGAAGATACTTCTAGCCAAGGGCAATGGTGCATGCCTGAAATCCCAGTTGCCCAGTAGGCTGAGACAAGAAGATGGCGAGTTCAAAGGCAGCCTCAGCGATGGTGAGGTGCTAAGCAACTCAGTGAGACCCTGTCTCTAGCAAAATACAAATAGGGCTGGGGATGTGGCTCAGTGGTTGAGTGACCCTGAGTTCAATCCCTGATACCGTCCCCCCCCCCCCCCCAAAAAAGAACATATTCCTAAATTTTAACAGAATTTCCATCTGGATGGTGGGATTTTGGAAGATATTTATGTACATATACTTTTAAGTATTTTCTAACAATTTTGGGTAGGTCTATATTAATTTTGTAACCAGAAAAAAATATATTCAAAAGAAAAAAATCCAATTAACTAAAAAAAAAAAAAAATTAAAAATATACATACAGGAATGATCACTTCTTAGGGAAAGTTCTAGTGGTTTGACAAAACTCTCCAATCTTTGATATTAGCAAAGATGAAACTTCCCAATATCTTTCATAATTAAACTTTTCAACATTACATGGAGAAAGGAGGTCCCTCAGAAGATAATCCGAGTGTGGGCGACGGCGGAACCTAGGTTTGCACCTATACACCAGGACATGGGCCTCAGTAGGTCTCAGCGGGTGCTTCATTTTTCACAGACACACACTGCTCGGCAGGGTGAAAGTTCCACTGTTATATCTAGCCCGTGACACATTCATCCTAAACTCTGGAGAACAGGCATCTATCTCTTCAACTGTTTCTGTTTTTCACTTTCCCGACTTCCTGATTCCTACTCTTGAAGCATTGTGACCCTGTGTGCCTAACTTGGGATCTAAGTAGGTCTAGGAGCATGAATAACTTGTTTGAATGTCAGATTTTTGTTTCAAATAGTTTTATTAATTCACACAACCAGCATTTTCTTTCTGAGATTTGAGGTCCTTTTCGTTGGCATGGCGGTGTGTATGATGACATGGGGCTCAGTCTCCAAAGTAACGCCATCTTGGAAATGTGAGAGCCATGTACAGAATCTAAATTACCTAGTAGCTGTATTCAAAAAGTAAAAAGAAATGGATGAAATTAATTTTAATAGCACATTTTACTAAATATAGTATATCAAAATGCTAGTATTTCAACATACAATCGATATAAAAATTATTCCAGTAAGTTCTTTAGCTTTTGCTTTATCCTGTCATTACTTTTTAAAAATATACAAGAAAACACTTATAGTTATGCATTCCTTTCTATTCTTGGATAAATGATGACATACTAACAGATTATTCTGCACTTGGCTTTTTAACATTATGTTTGTGGGATCATTTCATTGCATTCTTTATTCATTTTTTATAGCTGCATAGTATTCTATTATATATATTTATATATTTTAACCAGTTTCTTCTTAATGGGACTTAAGTGGTTTTCAGTATTTTGTTATTATAGGTGGTTTTTGGACAGCCTTATATAAATGTTGTTTGTGTTGTTATCAGTATAACTTTTGTGAGTTACTGAGGGATATGAAAGAAATTTAAGATATGACCTCAAATCTTAAAACTGGTCATCCAGAAAGAGAATAAAATGATGACATTTACATTGTATTTTGGAAGAACTGTTTTCATGGTTCCTCACCCTTCAGAAAGACCCTTAACAGGTTGACATCATTTCTGAACAAACAATGGGAGGACCATCTGGCAGGTTCTGACCAGACTGCCCAAGTTTATGCCCTCCTTTGCCTTGAATGGATTGCACATGCCACAAATGAGCCACTAGGTAATCACTGCCAGGGGACTGGGCACAAGTGGGTAAAGTCAAATTGTTCTTCCATAAACTGTGGTCATGCAAAAAAATCTCGTTTCCAAACAACGACAAACTGGCTTGCCCAGAGGCAGATTGTTTTGTGGGCATATGAGGTAAGGATGCTGGGGACTCAGGGAGATTTGTGGGCACATTAGCATCTAGGACTGCTCAGGTCTGGCAAAACCTCATGTTGGCTGCTATGGTTTGGATGTGAAGTGTTTCCCAAAAGTTCCTGTCTATGAAGGAATATTCAGGGGTAAAATGATTAGATTATGGGAACTGAAACCCAATCCCTCCAGGCTAGTTTGAATCGTCCGATGGGGTGGTAACCACAGGCAGGTGGGGCATGGATGAAGGAGGGGGCCACTGGGGGTTACCCTGGAAGGACGTATGTTCCCTGCAACCCCTTCCCCCTACCTCTCTCTCTCTCTGTTTCCTGACTTCGCTATGAACTGAGTAGCTTTCTTCCGCTGGCCTCTTCCCCCGTGGCTGCCTCACCTTGGGTCCAGGGCAATGGAGTTGGTGGTCTATGGACTGAGACCTCTGAAACCCTGAGCCCCAGATAAGCTTTTCCTCCTCCAACTTGTTCTGGTTGTGTGTTTTGGTCACAGTGATGCAAAAGCTGGAAAAACACTGGTCATCACCACCACCCAGCACATTCCCTGCAGGGCCTGGGAGATGGCGCGTCCCCTCCCTGACCCTTCATAGGCTCTGCTGGGGCAGTCTCCTTCAGACTGGTGGAGTGGACTGTACTCTGGAGTCACTTCTGCCATCTCAACACACACAGTACTGGAACGTAAATAATAACTGAATTGCAACCAAAATTGTTCTTCAGATAGGTTACAACTTTGCATTCAGCAGAAAGGAATCTGGCTTACCATATCCTAAACAGCAGCAAAGTTTTCACGGCCTATCCCTCAAAATTGAAGAACATTTGAATACTTTCAAAATGTTACCATCACAAGTTTAGGACATTGGCCGGAGAAGAAATTTGGTGCCAGGGTTTCTCTCTTATTGTCACATCTATTAGAAGGCACTAACCTCATTCCTAGAAGGCCACCCCTCCTCCTGCACAGGAAGCAGTGGTTGCTTTCAGCCAAGGACAGGAGAGTCCCCATCTGATTCAGTTTTACACTCAGCCTTGAGGAGCAGGGAATTGTTATGATCCTGGAAAAGGTCCACATAGGTGACTGCATTTTAATTCTTGAGAATGATTTGGAGGAAGGACATTAGGAGGGGAATAGTTGCCTTTACAATGCTTATCATAGTTAAAAGTTGAAAGGAGTAGACCATAAAAGCTGTAGAAGCTGGAAGACAGCCCACAAACCAAGCACATTTTAAAAGTTATTCATTGACTCTTCCATAGGAGGGGCTTGTTCTTTTTTTGGTAACTAAGAAAGTCCTGAGCTCAGATTGAAAAATAAAGCTTTAGGCACATCCCAGCTATTCCCAGCTCTCTCTGGTTGCAAAGGTAACGTGGCTTTGAGCAGTCTTGACCCTGGACTTGCCTGGGGAAGTCCCTTCTTCCAACAGGGGGATGATTCTAGCTGGAGCCCAGCTGGGGCACGTGGATTGGGACCAAGAGGACAAGTTTGAGAATCAAGGTCAGTAGTCACTGGCTTCAAACCTTAAAACTCCCCAAGGTGCCGCCATTCTCGATAAAAACGTCCTTATACTGACTTACTGATCCGTGCTTTCCCGACAGGGGCTCTGGGCAAAGGGAAACTGTCCCCAGAGGAAACATTAGAGAAGAACTGAAGACTCATCTATGCCAAGGTTTCTCCTGGAATGAACTTATCCAGTAAGTATGCCCAAAACCAAGGGCAGGATGTTACCTTTTTGGGTTTATCTGGTGTACTGTCAAAATTTGGCCAGAAACAGGAGAAAACCACATGCACCACCAGATTTCCCCTCTTCCCCAGGGAGAGGGGCTCTAGGGAGATGTTGTGATGGCCCTTTGTGAATGGAAATGGACAAATGCCACAGAAGGTGCAGCACATGTGAGCTCTCCCTGTGGTATGTGGAATGTGGATGATTTTAACAGAGCAAAGAGGGGAATCTACATCATGGCAGGGCACGCTTTGAAATGCACCTGACATGTATGGGAAGTTAATGGCCAAGGAAGTTTTCGAAACCCTAATCTATAAGATATTTCTGGAAGGACTGGGTTTTGAGTCTTTAAAACTTCTCAAGCAGCTGAGTTCATGGGCATGGTCAGGGCTGAAGATGCTTTGGGCAGATATCTTCTCAAAAAAGACCTGAGCAGAACGGTTTGAGGGCTTTGCTCAGTTGGATACCTGTGCCATGCCTTCAGTCTTCAGTCTCTGGATGGTATTTCTCAACTCCTGAAGAATAAAGAGCACACTTCTCTCTGATTGTGGGTTGGCAGGTGGTGATTGCTCTGGTTCCATGACTTCTGAAAACTTCAGCTTTTGTCCTTCCCCAGCAAAGTCCACCCTAGAACACTCAGAAGAAAAACCCAGAAAATACAGATTTGACAAAGAAATGGCAGCCCAGCACCATGCTTTGGAAGTGATTAAAAGTGATAGGCCAACAACTAATCTATAATAGTTGTGAAAAGAGCCTATTTCATAAGTGATCTGATGTATTTTAGTCTGTGTATAAACTTGGGAGAAATCATAGGTGCTTTCGACTGGCTAGAGTTCATTCCTGTGTTAAGATAAAACCTCCTGCTTTCAGAAAACTTCAAGAATATTGGCATGTTTTAGCTGGTAGACTTTCTAATTTTTATGTCAAATAAAGGCTATAAAAGTTATGTCTCTCCAATTGGATACTCTCGGGAGGTTACTCTCCCCAGGCTCTTGTCCAGATGGTGTAGGAGAGAAGCGCCGGGCTCTGCCCTATGATGTACAGTCCCCTTCTACAGCGTTGGAGGTGAAGCTGGGCTTTGTGTCTGCACCTGCAAATTCCAATGACTTCTCAGAGTCTTGTGGGCAATGACTGAGGTGACAAACCATGAAGGAAACAAACTAGTTTTGAACAGCTAACTATATGTTATCATTATTCTAACTGTAATCCAATCCAGGGCCATATTTGATCAGTATTCTACCTGAAGTAGTTTAAAAAAAAAAAGGATACATTCTTACATGAATATGCTTCCAGAAGAAAGTCGCCTACCTTTATTTTCTTGGGTTTGCACTAGTGAGGGAAGGGAGAGAGACATGTTTTAAAATTTAACCATTACACATAATGTATTTCAAGGTGGGGCAATTTGGAAAGAATACTACTAGATGGTTATACTTTAACAAAATGTAAATACACACACTTTAGGACTCAAAATCCAGGCAGGCATGTACATTGCAATGTACCAAGGATTCTGTACTTTGACATATAGTGAGAGATATGCAGTTTTCTTTTTTCCTTAGAGGTAAAGTAATTGCCTGCCTGCCTTATTTCCATTCTTCCTTCCTGCACTTTGTCACACAAAGTGATCTCATTGCACAGTGATGATCTCCTCCTTCCAGCTCAGGTTGTCTTGCTAGTGTATTCTTGCTTCGCTGTCTCTATTTACTACCCAGTTAATTCCTATCAGGGGATTAATTAACTGATTGGGTTAAGGTTCATATAACCCAACATTTCACCTCTAAACCTTCTTGCATTGTCTCATACCTGCACTTTTGGGGGACACCTCACATATAAACTGTAACACGAGCCTTGAACTGGGAAGCATATTTCTCTGTTGTACAAAAAATTCTATTTATATCTTCCTCTTTCTTTAAGCCAACTACAGTTGGAATGTGTGGGACCAGAGATAATTAAATAAATGGATTAGGTAGTAGAAGAAATAAGCTTATAGCTGCCCTTGTAGAATTGTACAGAGGCCTGGGGACTGTGAAGGAGGAGCGGTCAAGTCTTCTGGCAGGGAAAGAAGTGTCATCTGGGGTCTGTTTAGGACAGACTGTCATGTTGTGTTTGGAAAAATGGGTAGTTGAGGAGATTATTTCCAGTTAGAAGGATTTACAAGGGTAGTCACAGAGGTTGAAACAAGGTAGCTGTCATGGTCTGTTTTCTATTGCTGTGACTGAATATCACAAACCCTGTAATTTACAAAGAATAAAGGTTTAGTCTGCTCATAGTTCTGGAGATCCACGGTTGAGGGGCAACATCCATAGAAAATATTCTTGCTGGGCTGGGGTTGTGGCTCAGTGGTAGAATGCTTGCCTGGCACATGTGAAGCACTGGGTTCAATCCCCAGCACCACATAAAAATAAATAAAATAAGATATCGTGTCCATCTACTACTTTTAAAAAAGAAAAGATTCTTGCTGATGGGGACTCGCTTCAGAGACCTCAGGCTATACCAACCTCTCATGGCAAGAGAAGCACATGAGAGATGGCCAAACTGGTTTTCATAACAGACCCACTTTCATGTTAGCCCATTAACCTCCTGGTCTATTAATCTGTGAATGGATCAATCCATCCATGAGAGGAGAACCCCTATGACCCAAACACATCCCAAAGGCCTCACCTCCAAATACCATTAATGTGTGACTTTGGGGATTACGTTTCTAACACATGAATCCTAGGGACATACCATAGCAGTGGCCTTCACCAAGACAGGATCATTGGATGAAGATTGCCATTTTATTTCACTCAGCAGTATGACATTCTGTCTTTCCTGGAGAGTTCACAGAGATCTTTCATTCTTTTTAATAGCACATAATGACATTGTGTGATATGCCATAATTTGACTATCCAGTTCCCTATTGCTAGATACTTAGGTTGTTTTTGAGTGTTTTAAACAATTGCCCAATTGTTTCCTTAAGAAATATCCATGGAGGGGACCGTGCTGGGGCAGAGTACCCACATGCTAAATCTGTTGTGATGTATATCTTGCAGATTGGCCTCTGGGAAAATTTACAAATCTCCACTTCCCCCACAGTAGATGAAGTTCATTTCTTTGTATGTCTGCCTCTCTGAGTATGTGAATCAAATTTATTTTTGCCAGTCATTTCAGTGATTATCATTACTGTGCTTTTCTTTAAATGTGTTTTTCTAAATTACTAGAGATTAAGCATCTTTCCCTATATTGATTAGATGTTTGTGTTCTTCTTTTACAGAATTAGCCATTTTGGACCTTTGCCTATTTTAAAATTAGAATGCTATCTTTTTATTTTTTAATGGGAACATTTTGTCTGCCAGGTACACTGCTGATATTTTTCTCAATATGATAGTCATCTTTTAACTTTGTTTATAGAATCTTTCACTGTGCCTAAGTTTTAATATGAAATCAATCCTGAAAGCACAGATAAAAGAAATGACTTTCTATTATGAAAGATTGAAAAAATGATTATCTTTTTTCTCCTGGGATCTATGCCTTTTGAAATCCAACTTTGCTGCTTCTCCCATCAAGAGATAGCAACTATTTCCTTGCTTGTGACCTGCAACTGGCCAAGGAACTGTGGCAGAATTAACAATGTGTATCATTGCTCTCTTTTGAAACCTTACCTCTGCCATGTGAAAAACCTAGACTGGCTGGCTGAAGACAAGAGACATGAGGCCCAGTTACCCTCGCTGATACTACCGTCCAGCACAGGTGGATATGGAAGACATGACAGGTAAATTCGTCCTGGATACTCAGCTCCCAGCCCACCCACCAGCTGACTGCAGCCCACTCAAGTTCCGCCTCTCTTGGCTCAGATCAGCAGAACTTCCCAGATGGTTCATTATAGGTTTGTGAGTTACAAAAAAGGATTGCAGCTTTAAAGCCCTAAGCTTTTGGACAGTTTGCCATGAGGCAGGAAATAACTGATTCATTTATATTTTCTTTTAACAAACACTAGGTTTTATTTGGGATTTTTGTTTTGTTTTGTTTTAACTCTTTAACCCATGTGATTTTTTTTTATGCATGGTGTGAGGTGGGGGGGTCTTTATTTATTTATTTTTTTGTAAATGCATAACTAATTTTCTCAAGACTATTTATCAAAGTTTCTTTTGCCACTGATTTGAAATGTCTTGGTTTCATTAGTTCAATTCCCATGTATACTAGGGGTGGCTTTTGGACCCTCTAATATGTTCCACTGGTTTATTTTCTTATTTCTATGCCAAAAACACAACCTTTAATTACTTAATATTAGAGTATGACTTGATATCTGGAGTCCTTCTAGGGAATAAAGTAGTAAGCCAATTATTAGAAGTCAAGCGGAGGGATATTGTCTTAAATGCTTTTGTATTTCTTATAGAACCCAGCTAACTTTTGTGGACGTGGTAGTGATTGCCAAAAATGTTTTTTGAAAGAGAAAATGTTTGGTCTCCTAGTATAGTGGAGGCTGTGGTATTCACTGTACTAGAAATAAATTCGGGAACCTTGTGGCATACAAGGATGACATTTGTATTCAGTATCTTTAGTTATCCTCACAATAACTTGGTCAAGGACAAGGTAAGCAACCTGAGAAAGGATGTATCATCATATGATGAAGGAGAAAGAGGAGAAAGAAGAGAAGAAGAGGAGGAGAAAGTTAACACGTGCTGAGTGTTGGTTCTGTTAGTTTACCTTATTTGACTTTCATAACAAATCTATGAGGTTTTACATCCCTTTCTCAGAATAGAAAATGAGAGTCAAGAGAAGGTAACAGTTACATTGTAAGTGAAAGAGTCAAAATTCCAAACGTGCGTGAACACACACACACACACACACACACACACACACACGCACATCACTGAAAGAAAATACCCCTAAATGTTAGGGGTGATTTTCTCTAAATAGGGGGATCATGGAAATCTCCATTTTCTTCCCAATACTTTAGCTGGTGTCCAGATTTCCTGCAGCATGTTCTCCTCACACTTAGCCTGGCTTGATCAGTGTTACCAGGTGAGTAGAGAGTGAGACCCCTGTGTGAGAAACCTCCATTCTGCTATGTTATTTCTCAACCTGCAGTTGGGAAAACAAGATCCCCAAGTGATTTGTGGGCATGTTAAGTTTTGGGAAAGATTGGTTGAGTCCCACCAGAAGAAATGTGTAGATCTTACAAAACACACACACACACACACACACACACACACACACACCTGGCCAGGCAGAGTAAGCCAAATGTCTTTGTCAGGTGGGAGGTCACAGAAGTAGTTTATTGAGCTGTGAGCTAGTCATGGCCTGGGATGAGCCCCAGTGCAGCAGACGGGAAGTTCCAAGCAGGGAATGGAGGTGGTACTCAGAGTCCGAGAGAGCAGGGACTGGGGTGGGGGTGGGCTAAGAAAACAGGGGAACAGAGAACCCTACCGGAATCAGAAAGGCAGGTGCCCTCCAGGAGGGGTTACGGTGCAGGTTGGGTCCAGGGGGGACACAGTGAACTCGGCTCCGATGCATTTTGGGAGCATCATCCACGTGGTTGATAGCGGTGACTATCCTCCACATGGACTCCAATCACTCCAATCGCTCTTCAGTATTCATGTGGCTCATCCACGTGGTTCATAGTGGTGACCGTCCTCCACATGCACTCCAATCACCCCAATGGCTCTTCAGGATTCACGTGGCTCATCCACATGGTTAATAGCGGCAGACCGTCCTACACATGCGTTCCAATCACTCCAATCACTCTTCAGTATTCATGTGGCTCTTAAAGAATTTTCAATATTAAGTGATGTACAATTTTTAAGTAAAAATTTATAAAGTAATTCTGGCAACAGGAAATGCAGAGCCTAACTGGACAAGTCTGAGCAAGACCCCCAGCCTCCAGGCAGAGCCACCAGGGAGCTGTCTTTCAGTCATGGACATGGACATGTGATCCAGAGCCTCCAGATATGATGAAGGAGGAAGCAACAGATTTTTAAATTATTAACAGTCATTCTTGGAGCCAATCCACTCTCAAAAGTGGGTGGCTTATCTCTCCTGGCAGAAAGAAGGCATTTCCAGGATCTTAGAGATCAGCAATCCACCCTCCAAGAAGTCACAAATCTGGATTCTGCCATACTTGGCTACTCCAAAGATCAGATTGGAAGAGACCAACGAAGCTGTTCCTTCTGTGTACCCGGGGCAGTAGCAGGTCTCAACACCAGTGGCCATGGGTGGCTGGAATTGGTCCTGCTGCCTCAGAGTGAATCTAGTTTGTCTGGGTCCTTATTGCCCAGACAGCTGCAGCCCCACCCCTTACATTACCTGTCCCTGGTTGTGCTCTCTGAAGCTTCAGGACTGGGATCCCTTCTGCCAATCCCTATCATTCCAGATCCCTTATGGGGCAGAATCTTATACTGAACTCTCAACTTCACCAGAGCCCTTGAGTGTGCATCAGAATGACTAGGGGGTTTATTAAAATAGATTCCTGGGTTCCACCCCCTAGGGCTGGGATCAGGCCCTGAAATTCACATTCCTAACAAGTTCCCAGATGAGGCTGTCTGCTGAAGTTCTGTGGACCACCAGCTGATCGACAGAGGGTAGCTATTCACTGGATGCCCACTGAGGGGGTTTCTACTCTGACACTTGCAGATGCGGGGATACAACAATGAAAAGAGAAATGGGATGCAGACTCTGGTTGGATAGGTGGATGTTAAACAGAGTTGCATAAATAACTACTTTATTACAGTCACAATAAGAAAAATTACCAATTACGTAAGCAAATAACAGGGGACTTAAGGATATCAGGGAACACATCTCTGAGAAAATGACATTTCAACTGAGTTCTAAAGGGAATATGTGCATTTTCATTCATTCATTCATTCACAATCTCCATGAAAGCAAATAATGTTTCTACATTGAAAAAGGGTATTTCTCTAGGAAATATCCTTAAGTTTCAAACAGTGCTAACCCTTTCACTTGGTACTTTCTGGAAAGGGATGGATAATCAGGAGATGATTTATCCCAGGAAAGGTTTTTAATTTCAAATAAATTTTTTTTAGAAAAAGTGGGTAAAAGAGTCACGGAGGTGAGCCCAGAAGCCTTTAGGGCGTAGGTGCTGGGGTGCAAGTTCAACAAAACCTGCACTGTTCCCTCCTCTCTTCAGTCAACTGCCAAACTTGCAGCAGGCAATGCAGGCATGGGCTGCACATTTCACAAGGGAGGAAACCAAATCTCAGGGGCATCAAGATTTCACCCCACACATGTAGTGATGGTGGCTGGGCCTTCAGCCCTGCCTCTAAACTTCCTCTGCAGAGGGCCTGCTACCTTTGGTACGAAGGCACGTTGGAAACTGCGAGGGCTTGGAGAGAGACTGGAAGGACCTTGAGAAGCCAGCAAGAGGGAGGGGCCGTGAGAAGATAGGGTTAGCGAGAATGTGGGACCTTGAGAGGGTGGTGCTGGTGGGAGGGTGGGGCTGCAAGAGGGTGGAGTCAGTGAGAAGGTGGGACCTTAAAGGGAGGGGACTAATGAGAAGGTGGGGCCTGCGAGAGGGTGGGGCCTCAGGGAAGGTGGGGCCTGTGAGAGGGTGGGGCCTCAGGGAAGGTGGGGCCTGTGAGAGGGTGGGGCCTCAGGGAAGGTGGGACCGTGAGAGGGTGGGCCCGGAAGCACTTTATCCCTAGACGTGTGCAGAACCTTGAAGAATTTAAACATGGATGTGAATTTATTAGCTGTAAAATTTGAAACTAGGCACCAACTATTTTCAGTATTACCTGAAAGAGACAACATCTTTTCCACCTAATGAAGAACCTGGGACTTCTCCAGTGAGATTATTAGAGGCAGAATGTGCACAAAGCAGTCTGCTTATATCAGCAGAGGTGAGTCACATTGCTAACCAGCATGTCACCTTTCTGGTGCCATTTCTTCACTTCCCTGCAGTGTTTGATTGAATGCACCCTAAGAACCTTTCCAATCTTGACATATCCTGGTCCTGAGGTAGGTTTATAAACAATGTATTTCAAATTATTATACATTTTTTAAGCTTTTGCTCTTCATTGGAAGAATTGGGCCAGACAACAGGAAAAACAGTGTTTAAAAATACATTTTATAAGTAAAGTGTATTTTTTCCCTTTTCCTGGTTCCTTTTGATATGTGTGAGTTAGAGAGATACAGACAGACAGACAGACTCACTCTGGACGTGAAAGCAGCGCTGAATGTGTGATCATGTCTTACTTTCTAAACACCTTAAATACCCCAGTGCCCAGGACTCCTGCTTGGAGTGGGATTGGGGGCTATAACCTTACATGGCCCTGAAAAAAATGGCCAATGTTTCTATTTTTGACCTATTAGTGACATGACCTCAGGTGAAGTGCTTTATTTCTAAAAATAAAAATCTTGTGTGCCCTCCTGACCAAACATGATTAGGGGTCTTCAAAGTTTCAGGAAAAGTCTAGATTAGAGTTCAAACAGCCACATTTGCTCAGGGCTAACACATGGTCTCTATCATTTCTACTAAGGAGATAGTTTAAGGTCACTTGGCAAGCTGGGTTAATGACTAACTAGGTTAGGTGACTCAGATAAAACCTACATCCTGACTTGTGGTCAACTTAGTGGTGCCTTTCTGAGGATTGTTTGATCTTCACTGGAACCTTTAGACCTTTGACTCCTGGTCTCAGAGTTTGAAGCATCTTTTGTTTCTTGTTGAGGGTCTTTGTGAAATAAGGAGCGAATGCAACAGTATTACTCTTTCAGGGGAGAGTGAGTCAGTAGAAGCTATTATAATGGTATGTAGAATGGGCCGAATTCAGCAGGGTGGGAACTAAACCCTCTCATCCTGAGTTACCCACTCCGAACCAGGATGAAATCTGGCCATCACCACCTGGGGATGGGACGAGACGGGAAGGGAGGAAGTAATGTGGGGTTCTAGTGCAGTCTCCACGGGGCCTCAGCTGACCCAGAGTTCTGAAGCTGGGATGATCCTTCAGAGTTGTCCCCACTGCAGGTGAGGGGGGTGAGCCCTTTTTCTCTCACTCTGTAAGCCACGGGTCGTTGGCCTCCCAGGGAAGGTGGAGAGGCTTCTTGGCCATTGATGCCATGGACTCTCTGCAGGCAGCACTCTCAGTACCAGGAGGACCAAGTCCTCCGTCCTGTGACAGGGCCTCCCAGGTCCACCACAGAAGACTGAAGAGAAAGGGCATAATCCTACCCAGCTGTGGGAGGTATGACCTGACATTAGCTCTTCTGGACGTGTGCACAAGCTCATTTTCAGTGGGGTGTCTGGGGGTTTCCTTGACCCCCACCGAGGACTTCCGGATGCTATTTGTTGCACTGGCAATGCTGCCAGGATGTCTGCGTGTGGTCCCTGCCCAGGCCTGAGATTTGGGAGTTCACTCCTTTGTGGGTTCCCTTGCCCTTCCACAGGCTCCTGTTTCCAGAATCCATAACCTGTTCCTCAGAAAAAGGTGCCTTTGCTTCACTCTTGGTGGCCAGCTATTCCAGTTTGCCCAGTCCTGTCCTGGTTTCAGCACAGAAAGTCTTATAACCTAGGACACCTTTCAGTCCTGGGCAAACAGGGATGGTTGGTCACCCTAGAACACATGGACACAAAGCAACTGAAACTCTGTGCTTCAGCTACAGTCTCACACCTAAAGGCGTGAGCCACGTCCCCAGTCCTCATGTCCAGGGGCTCCTGCCAATCCATGCAGTGGGCTGTGAAGCTCTAGGCTTGAGCAATAGGGAAGCACATGCTGTGTCCCTCTCGAAATGGGATGAACAGAACATGACTGCCGATGCTCCAAAAAACCTGGCTTCTACCAGAATCTTCACTCTCCCCTGGCATCTTCCTGCTTATCCTGGAAGTGGGTAATGGACTACTGCTTGTGAAACCTGCTTTACAATGTGGCAGTCTGCCTGCTTAGGGTGGAGCGAGGTGAGCTCTCTGGGCACGAAGTCCCAGCGGGGGCCGTGTGCCTCGTGGGAGATCGTCCCTCTGGCGGACTGCCAGTAATCATCAAGAGGAAAGTTGGACAGGTGTCTGCTCCTTACCGTGAGTGAGCACTCTCTGCACCATCTTCCCCTTCAAGTCCTTTGGCTTTAGGTCAAAAACTTTAAGAAAACTGTGTTTATGAGAATCATTCAAGGATTCTGTTAAAAGTGTAGCTTATCTGCTTATAAACATGGAACGATGATTAGCTTCCTTTATAACAAGATCAGCACAAATTAAAACTAAAGGCACTATTTCTGACCTGTCAAGTCAGCAAACATCTGGCACTCTGGCACTGACTACATGGGGAAAACACACCCTCTCATGCGTTGTTGGCACAGCCCCCTAGAGAAGCATCTGGCAATACCAACACAAGTACAGTGCATCTGCCCTTTGATCTAGAATCCCACTTTTGCTAATTCACTCCACAGATACACCCATGTGCATAATAAATGACTTATGCATGCTCTATAATATAAAATCATGATTGTCTCATTGTTTGTAATAGCAAGAAAAATTTGAAATAACCCATATTATTTCAAGTGAACAATTCCAACAAAATATTCTTTTTTGTTGGAATATAGCTTTGTCTAAAGCTATAAAATACTGGTTATTACTATAATAGACCTACACTATGAGATATTATAAAGCATAAACAAGATTAGTGGAAATATCTGTATACTTCTAATATAAAGAGATCTTTAGGATATAGTATTAGATGAAAAATTAAATAACAAATTTTATATATAAAAATATATGCAAACATATATTTTTGTAAGAAAGAAGGAAATGTAATATATATATAAAGTTATATATAGGTACATGCATGTGTATATATATGAAATTTTTTTGAACTTGTGAACCTCCTGCTTCAGCCTCCCATGTGCCTGGATTATAGTCATGTGGTCCTCTATATCCAGCTCCCTTCTCCAAATTCTAATTTGCTGATGCAAGGTGGGGTCCAGAAGTCTATATTTTGATAGAAGTTTGGAAGCAGATGAACCAAGGAACACACACTTAGACACTCCAAGTGCTCTTTCTCATATATTATTTTTTCGGCATTTTCATCTGACCATTCTGTTAGGCTGAACTAATATTTTATGGTGCAAAAATGTTACAGGAAAGGCCTAGGGAGGGGACAAGCTAGAGCTGATTGGAGGACCCTAAAGACATCAGTGGGTACCTGCAACAGCATGCCCATCAAGCCAGAAATTTGTCTAGAAGGTGGTCACATGGCTAGGTTGTCATGGCTGGGAAACCTTGTGTTCCCATCGGTACATAAAAAGTCTGAGAAGGTTCTTCAGAAGTGTCTGCAATCTCCATGCTATGGAGCTAGCAGATGTGAAACAAATTAGTGAAACATGAGGTGTGGACAGAAGAGATGATGTTGTGGTCTGAATTGTGTCCTCCTCAAAACATCAAGTCCTAACCCCTGGTACCTACACAACTGACCTCGTTTAAGAACAGGATCTTTGCAGATGCAATCCTGTTGAAGTAAGTTCACACTGGTTTAGGGTCGTCCTTTGGTCCCGATTGCCTGTTGTCTAAGAGGGGGGAAATCTGGGCACCCAGACATGGACACACAGGAAAGAAGTTCATGTGACCATAAAGCAGCTATTGGAGCTACAAGGTGAAGATGCCAAGGATTGCCAGCTTCAGGAGGAGCTCGGAAGGGATGGGGAAGGACACTTCCTTGGAGCCTGCAGAGGGAGCACGACTCTCCTGACAAGTGGATTTTGGACTTCTAGATTCCAGAACTATCAGAGAAGAATACATTTCTGTTGTTCAAAGCACCTCAGGTAATGGTGACTTGTGGCAGCTACAGAAAACTAATTACAGATGGTGAGAGAAAGAAGTAAAGACAAAACTACTCGCAGGGCTGAAAAGCTGGAGAAATGTGCCTGGGCACCCTAAAGATGGGGAAGCCTTGGGGGATGGTTTGGAAAAGCAGGAAGCTCAACTTTAACTCACCAAATTTTAGGCATAAATGGCATAGCAGGGGAGATGGGTCAGAACTGATTGAATGTGTGAGTGCAAACTCATGCTGTCAGGAGAGGAATTTTATACCTCCATATACCAACCAAGTGCTTATTGAAGCCTTCTAGTTCCACTGCCCTGGGTTGCTCCAGGTGATACGGGGGTAGGAATAAAGTCAACTCCTCAAGAAGTTTGTGTAATATAATTGAGACTTGGGTCTGCATATGTGAAAAATAACTAAGCTTGCAAGGAATAAATACATGGCAAGTCGATATAAGTTTGGACTTTTGGAGGTGTTCTGCTGGTCAAGGTTAATGACTGACCTGGTTGTATTTTCAACAATTTCTGTGGTGCAAATATTCCCACCATGACCAATTCCAAGTTCCCAATGTTATGTCGCTGAACATGGAGTAGGAAGAGATGCTGATGGTTGGCTCTTGGGAGTCAGTACAGGGGATAGGATTCAGCTTCACTGAAGGCAAGAGCTCTGAGTTCCAGGGATATGAAGATTGGAGGAAGAAACTAACTCAGCAAGTTTTGATAGATGAGCAAGATCAGGAGGAAGGGGAAGAGGCTTCAACAGGAAGCAGTCTGAGTAAGCAGCAGGAGAGGAAATGGAGAGAAAGGTCCAGAAGCTACATAGAGCTGCATCCAGGTCTCAACTCCAGACAATTATTAGTTGTGCAATCTAAGCCTTATTTTGCTCATCTGTAGAATAGCATTTATCATGCAGGATTATGACCCAGTCATGTTAATTTGGTACACAGTAGACACTCAAAAATGTTAAGTTGCCATCAGCAGTGAGCTGAATAATTTTGTTACAGTGTTTGTGTGGAGCTATATTGGTAGTTTAAGCTCCATGTAAACACACACATTTATATGTATACAAATACATGCATATACACACATGTATAGACATAATATCTATAGGCATACGTGGTTCCCCATTTATTAGACAAAGCTACATAGTCGGGCATTATGAGCTATTTTATTCTCCTTGAATGTAGATTAGGAGCTCTTTAGAACATTACGTCATTTCTATTTAGTTGTTCAAGGACATCTGAGGGATGAGAACCCAAAGGGGCTTAGGGGAGAAACATCCTGCCACAGCCTTTCAGGCTACAAAAAACAGTAGCAGGCCCGGAAAAAAAAGTGCTCATGTGAAGACGGGTTCCTTCCAGACTTATTGACAAAGGGGATTTCAGGTCAATGTTTATCCTTCAGGAAGACGACAGGGAAACAGGAACCATTCTGCATTCCGTCAAGTAGGTATGCAACCATTTCAGAAAGTGAAGCAAATTCCTGACACTAACAAAAGAGAGCGTCTTTGAGGATATGACTGAATCAGGCAGGGGATTTTGAACGTGTCCTTTCCCTCTGGCTGAGTTCCTGGGTAGTCAGAAAGAGGGCCTCCATTTCTTGGTCATTTCTCATGTACAATTTGAAATTACAAAGTGAAATGCACAGGTTAACTCACTCAGGAGTCTGTTGTTTTTAGAAATTACCATCAGAAAAACAATAATAATCTTAGGTTTCAATTCTATTTGTATTTGGCTTGTGAGTTCAAGGAATTTAAAGGCGCTTGTGGTTCCTCTAAGTATATAATCATATCATCAGCAAATAGGGATAGTTTGAGTTCTTCTTTTCCTATTCGTATCCCTTTAATTTCTTTGGTCTGTCTAATTGGGAAATTCCACCAGAAAACCTTTAGATCTCATAAGTGAATTCAGTAAAGTAGCGGGATAGAAGATCAATGCACATAAATCTAATGCATTTTTATATATAAGTGATGAATCTTCAGAAAGAGAAATTAGGAAAACTACCCCATTCACAATAGCATCGAAAAAAATAAAATACTTGGGAATCAATCTCACAAAAGAGGTGAAAGACCTCTACAATGAGAACTACAGAACACTAAAGAAAGAAATTAGGGGCTGGGGAGATAGCTCAGTCGGTAGAGTGCTTGCCTTGCAAACACAAAGCCCTGGGTTCGATCCCCAGCACCAAAAAAAAAAAAAAAAAAAAAAAAAAAAAAAAAAAAAAAAAAAAAAAAGAAAGAAATTAAAGAAAACCTTAGAAGATGGAAAGATCTCCCATGTTCTTGGATAGGCAGAATTAAAATTAATATTGTCAAAATGGCCATACTACCAAAAGTGCTATACAGATTCAATGCAATTCCAATTAAAATCCCAATGATGTACCTTACAGAAATAGAGCAAACAATTATGAAATTCATCTGGAAGAATAAAAAACCCAGAATAGCTAAAGCAATCCTTGGCAGAAAGAGTGAAGCAGGGGGTATCGCAATACCAGATCTTCAACTCTACTACAAAGCAATAGTAACAAAAACGGCATGGTATTGGTACCAAAATAGAAAGGTGGATCAATGGTACAGAATAGAGGACACGGACACAAACCCAAATAAATACAATTTTCTCATACTAGACAAAGGAGCCAAAAATATGCAATGGAGAAAAGATAGCCTCTTCAACAAATGGTGCTGGCAGAATTGGAAATCCATATGCAACAGAACAAAACTAAACCCATATCTCTCACCATGCACGAAACTAAACTCAAAATGGATTAAGGACCTCGGAATCAGACCAGAGACCTTGCATCTTATAGAAGAAAAAGTAGGTCCAGAGCTTCAACATGTCGGCTTAGGACCAGACTTCCTCAACAGGACCCCCATAGCACAAGAAATAAAAGCAAGAATCAATAACTGGGATAGATTCAAACTAAAAAGCTTTCTCTCAGCAAAGGAAACTATCAGCAATGCGAAGAAAGAACCTACAGAGTGGGAGAAAATCTTTGCCAATCATACTTCAGATAGAGCACTGATTTCCAGAATCTATAAAGAACTCAAAAAACTCTACACCAAGAATGCAAATAATCCAATCGACAAATGGGCTAAGGAAATGAATAGACACTTCACAGAAGAAGATCTACAAGCAATCAACAAACATATGGAAAAATGTTCAACATCTCTAGTAATAAGAGAAATGCAAATCAAAACCACCCTAAGATTCCATCTCACCCCAATTAGAATGGCGATTATCAAGAATACAAGCAACAACAGGTGTTGGCGAGGATGTGGGGAGAAAAGTACACTCTTACATTGCTGGTGGGGCTGCAAATTAGTGCAGCCACTCTGGAAAGCAGTGTGGAGACTCCTTAGAAAACTTGGAATGGAACCACCATTTGACCCAGCTATCCCACTCCTTGGCCTATACCCAAAGGACTTAAAATCAGCATACTACAGAGATACAGCCACATCAATGTTCATAGCTGCTCAGTTCACAATAGCCAGATTGTGGAACCAACCTAGATGTCCTTCAATTGATGAATGGATAAAGAAAATGTGGTATATATATACAATGGAATATTACTCAGCCATAAAGAATGATAAAATTATGGCATTTGCAGGCAAATGGATGAAATTGGAGAATATCATGCTAAGTGAGATAAGCCAATCTCAAAAAACCAAAGGACGAATGATATCGCTAATAAGTGGATGATGACACATAATGGGGGGTGGGAGGAGTTAGTGTTAGGGTTAGAGTTAGGGAGGGGGGCAAGAATGGAGGAAGGAAGGACTGTATAGAGGGAAAAGAGGGGTGGGAGGGGTGGGGGGGAAGGGAAAAAATAACAGAATGAATCAAACAACATTACCCTATGTAAATTTATGATTACACAAATAGTATGCCTTTATACCATGTACAAACAGAGAAACAACATGTATCTCATTTGTTTACAATAAAAAAAATTTAAAAAAAATTAAAAAAATAAAGGCGCTTCTTAATTCGCATGTTCATTCATGCCAAAATCTGTAAAGATTGTCTCCAACAGGGAGCTAGCATTGCTATAGGCTAAGAAAATCTGTGACCAGAAAAATGGAAAAAACCAACCCAGAACCCAGCCACCAGGACCATTCCCAGTAAAAATGAGATGTAATGGTATCTGAGACCCAGAGGGTGATGAAGAAAGCAGGTGAGCACAACAGTATTTTGAAAGACACTTAAAATTTGGGGAAGGGTAGACCAAGCAGGTGGAACAAGCTGAATAAGGCAGAAAGCAAAAGTCGCAAACTCAAAAGCCTGTGGGGAGGAGCAGTTCCAGGTCAGACAGGAAGCAGAACAGGCTGCCCCATTGCTTCCCACTCAGTTTATTCCTGTTTCAGTTTCTGTGTGGGCTTGAAACAAAGGTCACACAAAACAGGGGACCTCAAGCCCTTGGCTTTCCATCTGGGATGTAGATACCAAGACGACAGCCAACATATTTCTCATTCTAATGACAGTGTGTTTAGACCAGCCAGGCAGGACAAATGAATATTTACATACGTGGTAAATAACTGAAGGCCCGATTTTATTATTAATGGGAAAAAAATGCATAAGTATGGGCCCATCTTTTGAATTTCCCTGTCAAATTCTAAAAGACAACTTCAAAACGAATGAACAAACAAAAAGAATAGGTATTATGGACATCCAAGGTACCTATTTTAATGACTCAATTTCTAGATGAGGTCATTTGAAAGCAAAATGGTTGAAGCCCTTTCTTTGGGAACAGCAGTTTTGAAGGGGAAGGGAAAGGAACTCATAATTATTATACCTATCAAATGCTACTCTCTTTACCACGTATTTAAGTAAATTATTTCATCTAATGGTCACTCTAAGGTGTTTTTTCTTGTGGGGAGTGGGGGTACTGGGCATTAAACCCAGGGGCACTCAACCACTGAGCCCCAGCCCCAGCCCTTTTTTGTATTTTATTTAGAGACAGAGTTTCACTGAGTTGCTTAGCCTTCCTATTGCTGAGGCTGGCTTTGAACTGGCGATTCTCCTGCCTCATCCTCTAAGCCGCTGGGAATCCAGGTGTGTGCCACTGTGCCTGGCACTGTAAGTTTTTGAAAACTAAAACAGATAAGGAAGCTAAGACTCAGCGTGTTTTAGAAATTTGCTCCAGGTCATGCAATCTCTGTCAGAGTAGGTTATATAATTGGAGTGTTCAGAGGAGAACTTTCTGAGAATCTTCTCCTGAACACTTGGTTTTGTGCTTTGGAACTGTTAGTCTTCGTCTTTGGTCAATAGTTAACAGTGAGGAGGCCATTGTTTTTATGTGTGTGGTTTTTTTTTCCCAAACATTTTTCTCCTAAAGAGTTTAAAAATTTTAAATAAGTCCTCTGTGTCAATCAGGGTTACATCAGAGATACAGAATTAATAGGAGAGAAATGGATAGATGAATGGATGAATGGGAAGATAGGTAGACAGACATGGTGGCTGGATAGATGGGTGGATGTATTTCAACAAATTGGTTTACATGAACTGATGGTGCAGTCCACAGGTAGAATTTCTTCCTTATTGGAAATCTTAGTTTTTTGGAGAATTTTAGTTTTAAGGTCTTTCAACTATTTGGACAAGGCCCACCCATGTTTTCAAGGGTAATCTCCCTTACTTAAAGCCAGTGGATTGTAGATGTCAACCACATCTACAAGATAGCACCTCGCTTAGTAAGTGACTGAATAATTTGCTATCGTAGACTAGCTGACCTGGCACACGAAACTAGCATCCCAGATCCCAAACTCATATACTTCTCATTTATAACACAAAGATAATCCTGACTGGGAAAATCAAGAAAGTAGTGCTCTTTTCTGCTATCAAGGGTTCCCTTCAAGCTCAGATAAAGTGTTTGGCTTTGCGCCACTCCACCTGAGGATGGTCCCTAGCCATTACTCAACTGTACTCTGTGGCCTGTGGTTCTTCATCTTGGGCTTTTTAAGAGAAGGCTTGCAGGCCTCTGAGTATTTTATTTCTACCATTTTTTAAGGGTTTGATTTGGTTCATAAATGAATCCACGGTTTTCTTGGATTCCTATCACCGGCCCAAATGGCAGCATGGCCATGGTAGCTGGGAGGTGTTGGTTAGCTCTGAAGGTCACCGTGTTGCTTCCACGCTGCTCCTTCACAAGTGCTCACTAATGAATGAGATGTTGAAAGCCCTGATTGTGTGGAGCCAACCAACTTCAGGAGCTCCATGGGAGCCGACGTGGGTCAGTGACTCAATACACTGGGTGTGTGACCCTGGGAGCTGTGGTCATGTCAACGGGTTGCCGTGTCTAGTCTCATAACATCATGCGTTCTGCTTGCTTATTAACTTTCAAAATATTTCCTAATGATGGTTAATTTTGAGAAACATTTGTGACCAGTACTTAGTGAATAATTCCCCCTGAAAAGTTGTTCCCATTCTAAATGCACATGTGCCTAGAACTGTACTCAGTGGACAATAATTTATCACTTTTATTTTGTGTTTTTAATGTTTTCTTTTTTTGCTTTCCTACCTTGTTCTGCTTTTCTGTATTCCTGTATTTTTTTTTTTTTTCTCTCTACCTTACTTTGGTTCTTCAATGATTAAACTTTGTGGTTTTGTTTAATTGTCAATCTCAGGTGCTGCAGAGGCAGGTTGTCTTTAGGAAATTTTTGCACTATGTTAAGTGTTGTTTCTAAGGCTATAGATGCCTCTAAGTGAAAAAAATGGAACTACATTTAATAAATACACTGATAAATGCTAAACTTTTACCTACCTTGATATTTATATACATATAACTGAAAAATTGCATATAGCTGGAAATTGCAAAAATTTCATAAAGATAAAAGGCAGAGAACTGCAGTTAAAATGTTGCCTTGTGTTCACCACACCATGGCCTATTCTTGGGCACACAGAAAGATGAGACTTCTAGGCTCAGTTGACCTTGCAATTCAGTTCCAGGCATAGTACTGAACTCTATCCTGTGTAGAAGAAACTTCTGGATCTGGTTTTTAAAACCTTCCTGCTCAGTTCCTCTGTCCTTCTTCATCCTTTTGTGGCAAATCTGAAGGATACAAGCTCCAAATAGCAGTCCTATAAGACAAAACAGCTACCAGACATGCCTCAGACTAAAAGAGAAGAAATGAATGTTAATTGTGTTAAGCCGTAGAGATCTCAATGTATTTGTTATTGCAGCAACGCCTAGTTCATCCTGACTAAATCCATTTCCTTATCTACTTCCTACGACAGTGGGCTACCTCTGAATTCCAGTTCATTAGTTTCCTTGGCATTTTTGTAGCACCAAGGATAATGTTAAGCTCATAGAAGTTTCCACCCACTTAAGTCTTTTAGTATACATGTGGTTTATGAAAGTGATGAAAATTCAGTTGAAAGAGAAAGCGATGGAAAACCCCATTACCCTGGGCAGTTGAAGCAACTCCAAGATAACCATGTAAGTAAATTTTAACTTCAATTTCCTACTCCCACCTTCTGTCCCTAACTCTTGCTCAACTTGCTTGTGTTATTTTTCTAAGCCCTCAGAAAGCCAGAATTTTAATTTCAGCAAACAAATGCAGAACAAAACATGTAAGAAAAGGTTAATGATTATTTATAAATAGATTAGTGTTGCCAAATGAGTCCAATGGCTCAGAGTTGAGCTCATGTAGGGCAAATCAGATACATTCCTGAATAAGCAAAGCCAGCGTGAGACCCTTGCCAAGCCAGAGGTTCTGAGGAACACATGGTCTGAGACACGAAAACAGGAAATGGAAGTGAGAGACTTACACTGGGGCAACTGGAAGCCATGAAGACACACAAAGACAGCTTCCCCAAACCAGAATCTCCCAAATATTCATTTTGCAAAATGTCATCTGAGCATTGTGTTTTCTTTTTGGTGTGTGTACATGTGGCAGAGATCTTGGTGATTCTCAATGTATATTTTCCCCCTTTTCTTCAGAAATGGAGCCATCAGTACTTAGCTGGGCACAAGCCATACTAAATATAGACTGTATTCCCCAGTCTCTCATGCAGCTGATGTAGCCAAAGAAGTACATTCTGGCTCATGGGATATGAGAGAAAGTGATGTCCACATGTTCCAAACAGGTCTCTAGGGAAGGAGGTAGAGGCAGAGCCCTTCTCTCCTTTATCCATTCAGTGCATAAGGTAGGCATGATGGTGGCCACTCCAACTTGGACCATGAGAATGAGGACCAGATCCTTGGGTTGGTGGAACAGAAGCTGCAGGCACCTGGGTCCAGATGATGCTAGAGCTGCTCTGAAAGTCCTGAGCTACTCTGCACCCAGATGGTTCATGAGAGACACGTGCACTCTGTGCCCTCCTATCATGTGCAAGCCACCATGACTTGCAATTTTATTAAAATCAGTGGTAAATCTGGTCTGCTAGACTGAGCAAGCTTCTACCCTGGTTCAATGTTATGTTTATTGCCTAAAATGCACACACTTGATTCATAATGCAGACCTGGGCAAATGATGTATGTATGCCTCTCAATCTGTGGTTCACATTTTTAAAAAGTGGTCAAGTGCTAGGAGTTTTGTGTTGGGAATCCTTCCACCAAATTTTTGTTTCAAGAAGGGAGTAAACACATGTCAATCTCACAGTCATTTATGGCAGTATACAGTTTAAGCCCCAATCAAAATTGTAAAAGAAGTAGAGTTGGCATTAAACTGAATACCAGGTTGTAATTTTGAAGCTATTCAAACACAAGTATCTCTGCTCTCAGCACTATTTGGTTGCTTTAATTATTATGAAATGAATGCTTTGAAAACCAAAGATTAATGAATCAAAGAGAGGGAGTTTCCCCCAAAACACATCATGCATGAGTTTGCTAAAATATTAGAGTCGTGTGAGTTTCTGCTTATGTAATTCTAATACAGATGGAAGGAAAAAGAAAAGGTTTCAGGTTATTGCAGTTTTACTTTACAGGTTCAGAATGATAAACGATACCAGCATAAGACTTTGAGCCCACTGAAACATGACAGCAAGCACCTGTTTCATAAAAGAATAAATGTGTGCATCTCAGCCTGGTTTTTTTTCCCCCTTAAGCCCAAACCAGATTCAATTCAATTAAAAAAATGTAATTCAATAACCATTCCTTAAATGCCTACCCACGTTGGTTGTACGCAAAACTCCGTGACATGAAGATCACTGAGACGTGGCCTGGACATCAAGAAATGCTCAGAGCAGTAGAGGATCCAAGAGAATGAGCAACTGTGAAATGACATATAGAAGCGGTCTAAGTCATCAGCTCACATTGTGAAGCAAATGTTCTGGACACCCAGAAGGAACTAGCTCATGCTACCTAGGGTGAGCGGAGACGTCTGTGAAAACCTGCAGGATGAACGTCTCAAGGCATGGCGAGTGGAGGAGAGGGTCCAGCCAAGGAAGAGCGGGTGCGAAGGAGCAGCCTGGCGTGCACACTGTTGGGACACAGCCCTGAGACTTCAGCAGCCAGCACTTTTGGCAGCAAGGAGAACACAGGCTTCAGTCCTGAAGCAGGATGTGGACAGCACACGCCACCCACTCTCCCTGGGGAGACAGTTCATTTGGAAGCTCTTGAAATGAAACGGTTTTCCATTTGAAACTCGTGAATGCCCAGAATATTTTGCTTACAAGCCTCCAAGGGCTCCTCACTGTGTTTTGGATAAAGTCCAATCCCCCAGAGGGCCCTTGGGGTCCATTCCCAATCTGACACCAATCTGTGTTCCGGGGCTCATCTTCTGCCATGCTCCCTCTCTCCAAGCTCCATTTGCAGCTGCAGGGCCAGATGTGGTGTCTTGCTAGAGCAGAGTCACAGAGCCTCAGGGCAGAGGTAGGCAGCCATGGATTTGGTGAGGACTTTCTTTTCAACAGAAGATACAGCAACAGATCTTATTCACATGGAACAGACAAGAGCATATACTTACAGTGTTGCTCCAGAGCTCTGTGAATTCTCCTGACGTCTTCCATAATTTATTAATGAGGCTATATTATGAACTACCTGGACATATCACACTAGTCCACATAAAATGACATTATCAAATGATGACATTATGTTAATCATTATGCTAACTATGTAGGAAGAAGGGGCTGGTACATTTGGAGAACTTCATATGCTCCATAAAATTGGGAGGAAAAATCTCTGAAGATTTAGGGGCCTGCCACATCAGTGAAGTGCTTAGGAGTACGCCAGAACATTCCACCAAATTAAAAGACAACTTATTGTAGCACTAAGAATGTAGCACCATTCTCTCTTTGGAGCCAGCATATTTCACACTGGAGAATGCCATGTGACTCATCCAGTGCTCTGGAAGGTGGAAGACTGGAGACTGGGGCAGGAAGGGCTCTGTAAAAGTCCAGACAGAAGTACAACATTCCTGACGCCCAGGCCATTCGATACAGCAGACGACCATGGTACTAGAGGTGTCTGGAGTTTATAGAAGTTCCAATAGGAGAGTCTCATTGTAGACCCCAGAGTTCTGGAGCCAGATCAGGCCTTTTTGTGGAAAGAATTCTACAGAATTTGAGAACCGTCTCTTGTGTACTAATTGCCACTGGTAAAGATAAAACATTTGGCCAGGAGACATCAGTGACTGTGTGTTAAGCACTCTCCACCATAAACAAGGTCGTTTCAGTCAAAGGCTGGGCAGACTCAACAGCAATCCATTGTAGGACGGAGTAGCGCATTCAGGACTGGGAGTGAGCAGGGCTGGGGGTGAACTGAAGCTGCACTAGAGGTGACCCAGA
The DNA here is from genome assembly GCF_902686445.1 of Sciurus carolinensis. Taxonomy (NCBI): domain Eukaryota; kingdom Metazoa; phylum Chordata; class Mammalia; order Rodentia; family Sciuridae; genus Sciurus; species Sciurus carolinensis. The sequence goes on from NC_062219.1 coordinate 16,076,828, forward strand.
CCCCCAAACATCCTCTGCAGTTACACATGTGCCTCTCTCAGGCAATGTCTGTAGCTACATGGGCTTGTAAGGGGAGGGAATCTGATAACCAGGAGATGGAGGAGAAAAACTCTAATCAGATCTGGGTTGGCTTGGAATGTGGGGGCATGTTCAAATGTGCACCCCTGGTGGGGGGGAAGCTCCCTGATGGGCAGGTACCTTGTCTACAATTTTGTGTGCAGAGATAAGTGACCTAAAATAAGATAAACAGGCTCTTGGGTAGTGACAAATACCTTTGCTGGTTGGTATTCTCTAGAAAGAGAAATATTGGAAGACTGAGGATGAGGGTATCCTGGGAGCTGCAGAGGCATGTGGAGTGACCCTCCCCAAGGACAAGTCACTAACCAAAACAGATAGGCAGTAATAACAGCCGGGCTCTAGATTGCCCACTCTGGTGCTGGCATGTGGGCCCATGAACAATAGCTGTCATCAGTAGCTGATGACACTCACTAAGACCATCTAGCTAATGTGCTACTCAGTGTCCAACCTGTCAGCAAGTGACCCTCAGTGAATCTCTAACCTGATACTATTTCTCACTTGGTGACACATTAATTACACTGGAAGGGACTACAGTTCACCTTGAAGGGGAATGATACATATTCCATGTGCAAGTTTGCCCATCTATCTACCGTATTTTGACTGTATCACTACCTAGAGGGCTCGGAGTCTGTGGGATCTTGCATGGTATCTCTTAGGTCCAAAAGACATACTTTGGTAGGACATAATGTGAAAGTGGGGGTGGTGGGGGCAAGACCACAGGATCCATTGGTCCTAGTATATAACACACCACCCAGAGGAGACGGAGTCTTATAGCATGATTACTTCCAATTTGCAGATGACACTCAGAAAGAACGAGGTACATTCTCTAGGATTTGTATATATCCTAAATCAACAACCAGGATATGGTGGTTTCCTAAAGGTTGAATAAAAGATACAGAAACCAACTTGTAGAAATAACATGATTTTCTGGAATCTATTGGGAATCTGTACTTTCTATCTCAAAAACCTTAAGCCCTGTGGTTCTGGGGCTCTGGGTTTTAGAAGGAGAAGAACATCTCCATCAGGAGAGAAGTAAGAATCCCTTTAAATGTTATCCTGGATGATCAACCTGCTGTTTCTGTTTCCTTGTTCCAAGAGAACAGACTGTAAGGATCAGCACCGTAGCAGAGGCATTGAGATAATTACTTCTAATCCCCAGGAGCAGGTAGGGTAGGGCTGTGGCTGCACAAGGGGGCAGGGAAGAAACACGTGGCCTCAGGTATAATCTGGCTTTCTCTGATTGCTTCTCTTCCCAATTTTCAGAGTAAAAGGATGAAAGCAGCATCTATGGCCTAAGAAGGACATAGTGACCACAGATGCGATTGACTGCTTTTTAACAAAGGTACCAATGGAAGGAATGCTAGTCTTTTCAAAAGCAGTGGAAATTCTTAGGGAGAAAGTGTGAAAATTATAACCCCACATTGATGGGTCACACCTAAGGGAACCGGGGACAAGTGAAAGAGCTCCTAGGGACCAGTGTTGAACGATTGGGGCCACAGAAGAAATCGGGTAGTACTAGATTATAATCCAAAGTATAAACTAAATGTTCATGAGTCCACGCTGATGTGGACAAGTGATGGAATAGATACACAGGTAAACAGGGAAGAGAAGAGATCAGTATCATATGAGAACTCCAATATGTCACGCAGATGCCCCACCTAAAGACAGCAGGCATGGTCCTCAGTCCTGAAGGAGGGCAGCGCCGGTGACTTCCTTTCAAGGAAGGCAGCCTGGAAAGAAGGGGAAAAGAATGACTTTATAGGGGACAGATCTGACAAATACTATTTCAGCCCCCTGATCAGGATCAATGTCAATAGACGTAACATATGTATTGGTAACATATACCCTACTGTGACGTGATTAAAATGGCATTTTACCTCCCAGGTAACTATTGCAGCCAGGAGAAGACAAAGGAGTCAAATGCGGATCAGTCAGATGTTAGAAAAGCCGAAATCTTCTTCTTTTAAAAGACTCTTGAGAAAATGAAAAGCTAAGTTGTCAGGCTGAGATAATGCTCCTGATCCACATAGCTAACAAAGGATCTCTACTGAAAGCACATACGGACTCTCAACTCAAGAAACACTGTAATGAAGTGAGAGAAAAGAATGACCTTTTAAAGGAACAATTCTATGTTGGTTAGATATTCTTGAGGAAATAAAAAAGAACTTTGGCCCCTAATTCGCACTGTACACAAAAACCAATTCCAGGGACTGTAAAACAGAAAAGCTTTTAAAAAAAATATAAAAACAGATATGTATATATATATAGATCTATATATATCTCCATTTTCATATATGCGTATTTTTAATATTTTAATCAAAATTAAAATAAAAAACATGAAAATTTCTTTAAAAATTAGAAATATAAGTCGTGGATTGAGAGAAAATATTCTCAATAGATATACCATCCAGAATATTTTCTAAATAAAGAACTCTTATCAAACTGGTATTTCCCAAGACATAAGAAAGGGTTATAGCAGAGAAATGCATATTAAAACCACAATGAGATCTACTACACATCATTAGCCCTGCTGGTGGGAATGTAGAATGCGACAATTGCATTGGAAAGCAGTGTGACAATTTCTTATGAACTTACCCTTACCGTGTGACTGGTCATCTCCACTAGGTGTTCACCTAAGAGAAAGGAATACCTGCATCCACTCAAAGACTTGTACGTGAGTATTCACAGCAGCTCTGCTCGCAATATCCAAGCACTGGGGCACAACCCAAACGTCCATCAGCAGGTGAGTGAGTAAACACTGGTGTATTTATGCAGCTGACTACTGCTCATTGATAAAAAGGTACTGATACATGCAGCAACAGGAATAAATCCGGAAAACATGATAGCAATATAGAGAGCAAAAGAAGTCAGGAACAAAAGAATACACATATGCGTGTGCGCACGCACACACACAGATATACACACGCACACACACACATGATTCATATATATATGTATATGTATATAAACATGTATATATGTAATTCTACAAAAGATAGTTTAACCTATGGTGACAGAAAATGGGGTAGGAGTTAATTCAGGAAAATTTAACTGGAATGGAAGACCAGGAGCATTTTGGAGGTGATGGGAATAATCTGCATGATCGTGGGTGTATTAGCCAAAATTCATCAAAATGTACACTTTAAAATGGGTATATTTTGTTATTAGGAATCTGTACCTCAATAAGAAATTTTAAAAAATGATTAGAGCAGTTCATGTGCCTACATGACATGTAAGTGTCCATTTCCTGGTTACCCCCATATCATTACTTATTATTGCATTTTTAATTTTTTTGCCACTCTAGTGGGAATGATGTTTAATTTCCAACTTTTGAGATTATCTTGTTGATTGTGTGATAAGTGACTATGAAAGAAGACCAAATTTCAGAGTCATACTCTGAAAGTCACTGCCAATGAATCTGTGGCTAATAAAGAAGATCATTTATGCTCCTTCAAGCTTCCTTTCTAAATCCAGATCCTAACATTTCACCTTTTCAAAACAAATTTCAGCATTGCAGGTTTGTTCCAACTTTGGGGTCAGTGTTTGTCTGTCATTTTTTGTCCCTATCCTTATTTCTACCAAATTCTACATTCACATACCTTAGAGCTGAAACCTGGATGTAGTACCCATTTTTTGGGTGTGGACTGCTGATGTTTCCTCTGTCTTAGGAAAAGAGTTGTCAAATGTTGTTTGAGGCTGGCCCAGCCTCCTCTCAACCTGGCTGCTGCCCCTAAGTCACCTCTATGTGGATTTCCTAAAGTCATGACTGATCTCTGAAATCAAGTCGGCCCACCCCAACATTTTACAGGAAAGAAAACCATCAATTTTCACACAGCTGGGAGTCCCAGAGCTGGGACTAGAATTCCGAACTCCTAATTCCCAGTGTCTGACTCTTTCTACTACATTCCATTGATTCATTAACCAGCAAAATTGCTGCCCAGTGGAAGCATCCAGATGTGGCTACCCAAACTTGCAGTTCTTCACATGACAAAGCTTTGGGACATACCAAAAATGCATGATATCCTGTGCTTATCCAAATACTTTGTCTAAATAAAAAAAAAAATGTACTTGTGATTTTTAAGATTTTACAAACAATAAGACAATGCACTGGAAGAGTCCTCAGTGACAACTTAAGTAGGACAAAAACATTTGTCTGTCTAGTGTGATGATTGCATGTTCACTCAGAACAGCGTTGGACTGACTTTGTCCTGGCATAATTCTTAATAGTGCCTCTTTAACTCCAAAAAATGTCCTTGTTTGAAAGATGAATTATCACTGTAATTACAAGGAATTTCTAGCTAATAAGCTGTCTTGTTCCATCTGCTTATTTTTATTGCTAGGAATAACTGGGGAGTGTTTGGGGGGAATGGCTTATAATCAACTATTAAATTATGTTCAATTAGGAAAAAAATAGCACATTTTTCTTTTTTCCTGTTTTGAGAAAAAGATTAACTCCGTCAATTTACTTGCTGGATTTGCTCAAGGATTATCTCAAAAATACTGCTTTGAAAACATTTCAAGAGTCCAAGTGTCCATTCATTCATCTGCTTTCCATAAGTAAATTGCAGCCTCATTTTGGAAGAAAATATTTGGATGGAATGTGGCACGGAACTTCACCAACCACATTTCACTGGTGTGCACAGCGAAGAGTTTAAATCCTCCCACACCCGAAACCCCAAGTTTGACAGGACACATGTACTGGGCGTGTGTGGTTTTTTGAAATCTTTTGTTATAACTTTTGGCCACCAATGGGCAAAGCATAAGGCCGGGCTTGCAGCACTCTGGGTGTCACACGGTGCCCAAGGTCCCGCTTGGCTGGCAGAGAGCCCTCTTTTATTTTTTAATTTATTTTTATTGTAAACAAATGGGATACATGTTGTTTCTGTTTGGAGTAACAGCATACCATTTGCATATTCATGCATTTACATAGGGTAATGATGTTTGATTCATTCCGTTATTTCCCCCCCACCCCTCCTACCCCTCCCATCCCTCTTTTCCCTCTATACAGTCCCTCCTTCCTCCATTCTTGCACCCCTCCCACCCCGCATTACGTGTCATCATCCGCTTATCAGCGAGATCATTCTTACTTTGGTTTTTTGAGATTGGCTTATCTCACTTAACATGATATTCTCCAATTTCACCCATTTGCCTGCAAATGCCATAATTTTATTATTCTTTATAGCTGAGTAATATTCCATTGTATATATATATATATATATATATATATATATATATTACAGTTTCTTTATCCATTCATCAATTGAAGGGCATCTAGGTTGGTTCCACAGTCTGGCTATTGTGAATTGAGCAGCTATGAACATTGATGTGGCTGTATCTCTGTAGTATGCTGATTTTAAGTCCTTTGGGTATAGGCCGAGGAGTGGGATAGCTGGGTCAAATGGTAGGTCCATTCCAAGTTTTCTAAGGAATTTCCACACTGCTTTCCAGAGTGGCTGCACTAATTTACAGCCCCACCAGCAATGTATGAGTGTACCTTTTTCCCCACATCCTCTCCAACACCTATTGTTGCTTGTATTCTTGATAATCGCCATTCTAATTGGGGTGAGATGGAATCTTAGTGGAGTTTTGATTTGCATTTCTCTTATTACTAAAGATGGTGAACATTTTTTCATATGTTTGTTGATTGCTTGTAGATCTTCTGTGAAGTGTCTGTTCATATCCTTAGCCCATTTGTTGATTGGGTTATTTGTATTCTTGGTGTAGAGTTTTTTGAGTTCTTTATAGATTCTGGAAATCAGTGCTCTATCTGAAGTATGATTGGCAAAGATTTTCTCCCCCTCTGTAGGCTGGAAGAGCCCTTTGTGTGTGGTGTCAGTCACAGAGCTCCTTCAGACAAGAAGCTAGGGAGGCTGGATTTCTCTGACTCCCTCACTTGCCGACCATGGTCCTTTCGCCAGGAGCTTCTACAGATACTGACCAACAAAGGACAGATTCTTAGCCCTGACGAGCAGGGGCAAGCAGTCCCCGAGTCTCCAAAGGCTGCCATCTCCAGACCACAGGTGGCTGATTTGAACCTCAGAAGGCGTCTCCTCACCGTCGGGAGCTGCGAGTCCAAGAAGGAGCTATGGCCGTGTTGCTGTCATCCTGAGGCCTCTCTCCCCGGCTTGCAGATGGCCGTTATGCCTGGTGGCTTCACGTGGTCTTCCCTCTCGGGGGTCTGTGTTCTAATCTCCCCTTCTTACAGGACACCAGTCACACTGGATCAGGGCCCAACCCCATGTTTTAACCATGACCTCTTTAAAGAGCTTTCTCCAAATACAGTCCCATTCTGAGGTTCTGGGGTCAGGACGTCAACATACGCCCTACCAGGCATAAGATTTCTGCAGTAGCCAATACTGGAAAGCATACGGGGTGCTGCCTCGACATTGACCCCACCGGGGGTGGGGTGGGGTGTCAGAGAAGAGAAGAGCGAACGTGTCATTCACCCACGGTACAGACAGCAAGCCAGGAGCACCTTCGATGAACCGTGCGCTCATGAGGACGTGGCGTCTCTCAGTGCTCGATCCTGAGGGAAGAAATGCTCCTTAGATTCACGGTGGGAACGCAGCTCATCCCCAGAGATGAGGCCACCTCTTCCTGGGGACCCCCATCCCTCCCCTCCCAGCTCCCGCTGTGTCCTGCCAGAGGTGCGGGCGGACCTCAGAGCATCCTCACAGGGGCCAGCTCACCTGGCAGGTCTCCTCACACTGCGGCGACACTCTGCATTTACTTGTCCTTTCCCTAGACCAGGTCTTTCCTCTTCTGTTTCCTCCGCACCTGGTCCAGTTCTTGTCACGTAGTAGATGGTCACTAAATGAGCAGGTCGCTGTGTTTCCAGTATCCTTCTCAGCGAAGGCCAGCGGACTGCTCCAGGACGCATGTGCTCACTGACAGAGGTCCGCGCCCAGCCACAGAATCACGCGCGGAGCTGTTGGGAGAATCGGGAACATCGAAATCCCACTAAGCGCCATTACCTCAGCGTGTGTCACACAAGCACTCACGCAGGGACAAAATGCCGATGTGTCAAACGGTTTGTTTCCATGATCCTTACGTGAGGCATAAGAATGAACTCAAAGTGATGGCGCAAACTCTGGCCATATTGCCTCAGTGTGAGACCCATTTCTATCATTTTATTTTTTTGCAGTTTTTTTCTTTTAATTTTTTACAGACAGCATTTTGATTCATTGTACACAAATGGGGTACATCATTTCGTTTCTATAGTTGTGCATAATGTAGATTCATACCATTCATGAACTTGTACATGTACATAGGGTAATGATGTCTGTCTCGTTCCACCATTTTTTATACCCCACTCCCTCTCATCTCCTTCTGCATAATCTAAAGTTTCCCCATTCTTCTCTCCCTCCCCACCCCCCACCCCCATTACATATCATTCTCCACTTATCAGGGAAAACAGTCAGCCTTTGGTTTTGGGGGATTGGCTTATTTCTCTTAGCATTCATTCTCCAATTCCATCCATTTATTGGCAAATGCCATAATTTATTCTTTTTTATGACTGAATAATATTCCATTGTATATATATACCACAGTTTCTTTATCCATTCATCAATTGAAGGGCATCTAGATTGGTTCCACAATCTAGCTATTGTGAACTGAGCTGCTATAAACATTGATGTGGCTGTGTTACTGTAGTTTTCTGATTTTAAGTCATTTGTGTATAAACCGAGGAGTGGGATAACTGGGTCAAAAGGTGGGTCCATTCCAAGTTTTCTGAGGATTCTCCACACTGCTTTCTTTAGTGGCTGCACCAATTTGCAACTCCACCAGCAATGTAAAAGTGCCTTTTTCCCCACATCCACGCCAACATCTGTTATTGTTTGTGTTCTTGATAATAGCCATTCTAATTGGAGTAAGATGAAATCTTAGAATCTTAGAATTGTTTTAATATGCATTTCTCTAATTGCTAGAGATGTTGAACACTTTTTCATATATTTATTAGTTGCCTGTATGTCTTCTTCTGTAAAGTGTCTGTCCAGTTCCTTGGCCCATTTATTGATTGGGTTCTTTTTTTTTTTTTTTGGTGTAAAGTTTTGTAAGTTCTTTATAAATTTTGGAGCTAAGTGCTCTATCTGAAGTGCATGTGGAAAAGATATTCTCCCACTCCGTAGGCTCTCTTTTCACATTATTGATTGTATCCTTTGCTGACAAAAAGTTTTTTAGTTTGAGTCCATCCCAATTATTGATTCTTGCTTTGATTTTTGTGCTTTGGGAGTCTTGTTGAGGAAGTCTGGTCCTAAGCCCACATGATGAAGATTTGGGCCTACTTTTTCTTCTATTAGGTGCAGGGTCTCTGGTCTAATTCCTATGTCCTTTATCCATTTTGAGTTGAGTTTTGTGCAGGGTGAGAGATGGAGGTTTAATTTCATTTTACTGCTTATGGATTTCCATTTTTCCCAACAGGCTATCTTTTCTCCATTGTATGTTTTTGACTCCTTTGTCTAGTAAGAGGTGACTGTATTTATGTCTGTGTCCTCTATTCTGTACCATTGGTCTGCCTGTCTATTTTGGTGTCAATGCCATGCTGTTTTTGTTACTATTGCTCTGTAGTATAGTTTAATGTCTGGTATTGTGATACCTCCTGTTTCACTTTTTCTACTCAGAACCATTTCTGTCATTTATTGGCTATGTAGCCTTGGGCAAGCTACCTAACCTCTCTGTGTCTCAGTTTCCTTATTTGTATAACAAAGATAACAACAACAAAAATACGTTCATACATACCTACTTCAAAGTGTTAGGAGGCATAAGAAGTCTACATAAAGAACTCGGGCGAGAACCTGGAATGTAGTAAGAGCAATATAAGCGCTACTATGGTGTGTTACCGTCCTCGGCATCATTAACAAAAGGCAATTCTTTTAACTGGGTTCCACCCTGTCATCATAAGCAAGCGTGCTGTCCTGCAGGGGTTTTGTACTGCTGTCTGCCCCTTCCTCGTGTGCTGGGCCTGCCCTGCCTGTCTCCAGTCCAGCATCCCTGGTGTCCACCTGTGGCTTTCCAGGCAGCTGCGGTCCAGCCCACAGACTCTGTGGGGACAGTGCCCAGTTCCTTCTTGCTGCTTGTGTATTCCGAGGTTTTGAGGTTAAAAAAAAAAAGTCACAGTCCCCCCCTCCCCCTCCCCTGGAAACAGGATGGGGAGGTGGGGGAGGGGGTTGGGAAGCAAGTCCTATGCTTTTCCACACTGAGCAGGAGCAGGGGGGATGGGAAGGAGGGGTGGAGAGGCAGAGGGCGGGAGGGGGCGGGGGAGGGGCAGTGGAGGGCAGAGGCCGCGAGGCAGCCTCCCACTCCAGGCCTGGTTGGGGGCTTTCCAAAGACTTCCCCACGTAAACACAGCCCCCCGCCCCTCAGCCCGGCCAGCTGTTTCCACTTCCTTGACAGATGGTCGCTCACCTAAGCTGTTTGCTCACTTCAATGTCCAGAGGTTTTTAAATAGAGGGAAACCTGGGGTGCATCTGCACCAACCAGCAGAGACCAGAGAGAAGGGGACCAACCACACGCCCGCCCAGAAGGCCTGGGAACCTTGCTGGGCCAGGAGCACGCGGCGCCCTTGGCCTCTACTGCTTCCTGAATTGTCAAGGGAACTTGGCTGCCCTGCGCTCTTCCCCAGGCCAAAGAAAGGGCATATCCGACACTGACTTCCAGGTGGCACCAGTGACCAAGGACAGGAGAAAACAGCGTCAGTAGCAGCCGCCCCAGGCAGCAGGGAAAACATTGCACCTGACCACCAGACTCACAGTGAGTGGGCAGATCTATCTCCAGGTTGGAGCCCAGCTCTGCTACCTGTGAGCTGTGTGACCTGGGGCGAATTACCCTCTCTGTGCCAGTTTTACCATCTACCAAACGGAGGCGGAGGTTTTACCTGCTCAGCTCATTGTAAGGTTAAGTGAATTAATATAAAGCCCTTAGGACAGTGTCAGGTGTTTCCTAAGTCGCAAGTCAGTGTTTGCTGTTTTAATTCTATGTATATATAGGGTTTAACTGGTTTAAAAGCTAGCATTTATAGTTCCTGTTTGGTGTCCATGACATAGGATTTATCTTGGGTTCCAGTTGAAATGCTGGGGTCAACATTTCTCATGTACTTTCTGCTGATGTCCACCATGCCTTCACCCTTAGAACCCCCAAATAACTCCCACTTATAAAGATCCTGGATATTAAATCTATGCAAAGGCCTCATGCCCAAAGCACACAGAATTTCTACAGATAACACAATCAATATCAATGGAGAGGTGCTTCCTTTTTTAATCTGTATTTTTTACCTTTATTTTTTAAAGTTTTATTATATATTAACAAATTATAGTTATACATAATGATGCAATACAAAGCAATGTTATAATTTTTGATATAATGTGCTTATCAAATCCAGCTAATTAACATATCCATCACCTCAAATATTTAACATTTTTTTATGATGAGAACATTTGAAGTTTAGTCTCAGCAATATGGAAATGTATGACACTCAGTTATTAGATATATTCACCACGCTGTATCAGTTAGCTTCATGTTGCTATAACAAAATTCCTGAGGCAATTAACTTACAATGAGAAAAGGCTTGTTGTGGCTCACAGTTCTGGAGGTTCCAGTCCAAGACTGAGTGGCCCCATTGATCTGGGCACATCATTGCAGGAGCACATGGTAGAACAGGCCCCTTACATGATGAGCCAGGAAGCAGAGAGCAGCTCAGAAACTGGGTTCTACAGTCCCCTTCAAGGGCACATCCCAGAGATCCCAGGACCTCCCATTAGGACCCACCCCTTGGAGGCCCACATAGCACCTCTCTGGATTCCCAGCCTTTAACCCGTGGGCCTCTGAGGACTGTTTAACATCCAAATTACATCACCATGCAATAGATCTCAAAAATAAATAAAAAACTTTCCATCTTGTGACTGTGTCTAGGAGAAGGGGACTAGGTTAGGAAAGCGAATAAAAATTATTTACTATGTGTATGCACTAATTTAAAAATCATAAAACAATATTATGAAAACAATAATAATATTATGAAAAATTCATAAAATGTTAGTGTAATCAGACAATTAGTCTAGAATTAATATTCGGGTGATAAAGGTAAAATGTGAATCAAGGTTACTGCAGGAATGAAGATCCAGTTAGGCATAAGACCAACTAACATAATCACCCTGTTTTCCTGGTGTGTTTTTCCCATGGAGCCAGGTGGGGTTAAGAAATCTCTACCATGGTCCCCTTGATGGAGAAGAAGCCCTGTGAGCTGCCACCATTATGACTGCTGAAGCAGAGGTGTCTTTGACAAATGTTTGGGGATTTCATTATTTATGAAGTGAAACCAGGACTGGGCTGGAGCTCAGTGGTGGAGCGCTGGGTCCGCACCTTATACTCAGCACCATGGAAAAATAAATAAATAAAATAAGGTGCTGTGTCCATCTACAACCAAAAATATTTTTTAATGAAAGAAGAAGTGAAGCCAGCTCTGGTGACACACGCCTACAATCCCCGTGGCTCCAGAGGCTGAAACAGGATGATGGCAAGTTCAAGGCCAGCCTCAGCAATTCAGCAAGGCCCTAAGTCACTTGGTGAGACCCTGCCTCAAAGGGCTGAGGCTGTAGCTCTGAAGTTAAGCACCTTGGGTTAAATTTCTAGTACAAAAAAAAAAAAAAAAAAAAAAAAAAAAACAAAAAAAAAACCTAAAGAACCGTGGCTAGAAATGTATTTTCTGTTCATTCTGGGAAAAGAAATGTTCTTTAGGAGTTTAGACCAACTGATAAAACATATCTCAAGAGTTGACTTCTGTGTGCTTTTTAAATTCTCGTGTTTTCCCACAGACATTTTGGAAGAAGGTGTACCCTGCTAGGAGCTTAAGGTAGGAACACACATAATATTTCTGACAATTTTTGTGACATTTGTTTCTTTGGGGATAGATCTGTGGCTTCCCAGGGCACAGGGCTAGACAGAGCAGATTGTCCCTCTAACACTCTGCTCTCGGGGAAGCAAACTCCCCGGCAGGGGCTTGAGGAAAGCACACGAGTGTGATGGGGGCCACCGGGTCCCATCGTCTCCCAGTGGTCGCAGGAAAGAGCCCCCAGCCCACTGGTGCTGCTTCCCCCGGGGGAGGGGACGCAGGCGCACTTCAGACAGTGCAGGCTCTCATCCGGGTTCTCCTGCCCCTTCACCTTCGGCAGCATTCATGAGGCCAACGTGCGCCAGCTGCCCTTCTAGCGTGGAGAGCACAGGAGTGAGCACGGAGAGCGAGTCGCCCCCAGGAGCCTGCGTCTAGCCAGGCGGCAGGGGACGAGCGTGGAGCACGTCTCGGGAGGTGAGAGGGGCTATGAAGGTAAAGCTGGCGGGGAGACCAGGCGGTGTCAGATCCTCTCCTTCCGCCGCACCTGTCCTCAGAGCAAACACTCGAAATGTTCCAGGAGGCCCTACAGGATGCGGCCACCCTCCTGGTAAGGTCTGCCCCACCTCCTGCTCCTCTCACATCCGCAGCTATGCTGGCCGGGATGCTGCTCCTGGAACCCGCCAGTGCGCCAACCAGGAAAGTCCCAGCAGGCTGCCGCAGCCACCCATCACCGGCATGTCACCGCTGGCGGGGCTGCCCCTCCCTAGTCCCCTCTTCACCTGGATCCCACCTCTCACTCGGCCTGTCCTGACCGCCCTGTGGACACCGAGCCTCTTCTCTCCCCAGTGCTATACCTCCTGTCTCCTACTCCACGTTTCCTTTCCCCGTATCTCATCACGGACAAGCACATCCAATCATATCCTTATTACATGTCTCAGGGTCCTTTTGTTGCTCTTGCATCCAAAGACCCGTTCCTATAAATTCCGCAGACCCTGCCTTTGGGCTACTGTGCTCTGGTGGCAGCCAGTGCCCCTTACCCCTGTGCTCCCAGGCCTGGTCACAGCCATCTCCACTTGCCCAAGGATTCCTCTCCATTTCTGGGCTAGCTCCTCACACCCATGGTCGCTCATTTCCATAGCTTTCTCACAGGGGAAGGAACCGCTGGCATGTGCCTTGATCTCAAACCAAACAGACTCCATTCACGGCTCTACCAACCGCTGAGCATGAGGGCGTGTGCCTATGTGCTCCCCTTGTTTCTCCATCGTACCATCTTCTAGAAGGAAGCACCGCTTTCCTCCTCCTATGAGCAACCTGGCATTGCCAGGACTCCCTCGGGATACTCAGTGGGACTGTCTTGGCCCCCCTGTGCTCTGACTAGTTCCTGCCAGCAATATAACACCAGGAATGAACTCGAGCCCTCTCCCCTGAGAGTCTTCAATTTGCTTCCCAGCATATGGGCATATATGCACAAGGACATGCATGCACACACACAAACACATGCATACACTCTCAATACACATGGGCACACACATGTGCATGCACACACTTGCATGTATGTGTCTATGTGTCTACGTAAACACACACACGTTTACACACACAGTGCCTACCACAATCCAGGGAGTCAATTTCCAGCGCAGAAACAAAGCAGGACTAGAAGGCGGAACAGATTTAGAAGCCAAGAGAAGTGCACAGTCACCCTGACCCATTCTGTTGAGAGTTCCTGAGGCCAGCTGCGCCTCATGCCTCCTGGTTTTCAAGGTGAGATGTCACTTATAACGTGACTACTATGAGGGAGGAACACAGAATTTTTATTTTCTCCCCAAATCTTGTGCTTGCCAGGTAGGAGGGGGAGGAGAGGGAGGCGCAGGCAGGGAGTTCTTTTCTGCAGAGTTGTCTACAGGTCTGAAGACACAAGTTTTGGCAGAGCCAGGTGGTAGGGCCACCAGGTGACTGCAACAGTGACCTCAAGGGCTCCCTGGTAGAGCTTTGCCCTTCTGTGTTTTGTGTTTCTGCATCATGCCCTCCTAGTGAGCATGGGCCTGGATCAGGGGACTGCCAACCTGAAAAGATCTTATTCTCCCTTCGCTCCCACAGCTGTCTAATCTGACTTTAACCCAAAATTTACCCTCAGGTGGCCAAAGTTTTGGAGAACTTAGTGAGTACAGCAAATCTCCCTGACAAAGCACCTGTTTCACCCACAGAGTGGTTTAAGATGATCATTAAAGTGTTGAAAGAGTCCCTGAGGCTAACTTTGCCTCAAGCCTCAAACAGAGCAGTCGACAGCACTAGCTTGGTTTTTCTCCCAGGAACACCACTGTGGGTCACAGAAGGTGGGAATGACGGGAAACTCCCACATGTCTCTCAAACTCCAACAACTTCTCCCTTCCCATCTGGTGTAAACAGTGGTACGTCCTCCCTTACTCATCACTCACAGCATGGACTTGTCCTCTCCCCAGACCTGGCATACCTATTGTGTCAACTGAATGTGCTTTCATATATATATCCAGGTATCTGTGCAGACAACTCTTGTTGTCCACAGTGCAGGATAACTGTGCTCTGTCGGGCACCCGTCCACCCCTCAACCTGCCTGAAGTCTCCTTTCAGGCATCCCAGTGCTGAGGACTGGATGTCTCACCTCCCTCTGACCCCCAGGGCCAGCCACCCTACAGAGAAGGTGACCTAAGGGGATGGAAGAGGCTGGGGCCAGTTACTGACCACCTTGGACACTTCCATAATTTCTCCCCTTCCTCACTGTGGATGACTGAGCTGCGAGCGAATACCCTGGACATGCTGTCTCCAGTCTTGCTGGAATTACCCAGACTACACATTAGGTCCAAATGATTTCCATTCCCAAACCTGACACAGGACCCGAGCTGAGAGGTACACAGTACATGTCATGTTTTACGCTAATGCTCTGACAAAGTATGTAGACTTCTCTGAATATCATTGAACGATCCATTCCAAGTGGTGTTAATTCAAGGCAAGTTGACTCATTTACACAAAACAATTCCCTCATTTCCCTTTGAGCAATTGTCAAGTGTGCTTGACGCAGAGCAAGTGACCTTCAAATACGGAGGGGGTTTGGCCTGGGCTGTCAGTGTGGATTTGGCAGCATGACTTGCTCCAAAGAATTCTGATTTCTTATGCATGAACTGCTGACCCCGGCACTGGGGCCAGGAGAGCGGACGGACGGGAAGGAAGGTGAACTCCCGCTGATTCAGGGGCCCTGCCGGCAGCCTTTTCCACCCCGTCAGCAGTATTTACATCGCTTTCCTCTCCTCCCTCTTCCGCCCCACCATAAGTCCTGTCCCTGGAAGCACTCTTCAGTTGCAGGAGTCATGAACATTAGGAAACAATCCAAAAAACTGGGTGGCTACTTGAGTTTCCACGGCCCGTATGGCAACGCTCAGGCCTGGCCTTAGCACCGGGTCATAGGTGTGGAAACAGCCTGGTGCCAAGAAAGGAACGCAGGCCCAGCAAGAGCAGCATTCTGTGACCCAGCACCAAGCCAGGGTGGGGCCCAGGGTGCCCTTTCTTCAGGGTCTGTCTCGGAGGGGACAGAAATATTCCACTTTGGTACAAATTTGAAGTCCACCAACACTTACACATTGCAAATGGGTACAACCACTATGGAGATCAGTATGGGGGTTCCTCAAAAATTAGGCATGGAACCACCATATGACCCAGCTATAACTCTGCTTAGTATTTATCCTGAAGAATTAAAGTCATCTTACTACAACAATACTGGCATACCCATGTTTATAGCAGCATAATTCACAATAGCCTAAGTATGGAACCAGCCCAGGTGTCCATCAACAGATGAATGGATAAAGAAAATGTGATAAATACACACTGAGGTTTTACATAGTCAGCCATCAAGAAGAATGAAATTATGTCATTTACAGGTAAATGGATGAAACTGGAGAACATCATGCTAAGTAAAATAAGCCAGGTTCAGAAAATCAAGGGTCAAATGTTTTCTGTCATAGGTAGAGGCTAGAGAGAAATAAAGCGAAACAAAAGGAATAAAAAAGAATCTCATCAAAGTAGAAGGGAGACCAAATAGAAGAGAAGGGGGAATCAAGGAGTTGGGGAAGGGAGGACAAGGAGAAATACTGGGGAACAAAATCTACCAAATTATTCTATGTCCCTGAATGAATATACCACAGTGAATCTTGCTTTTAAATAATGCACTAATTAAAATAATAATAGAAGAGATATCAGTAAAGCACAGTAAGTAGATGAGGTGAGGGTGGAGGAGAAGAAAAGGGAAGATGGGGGGAATGAGACTGATCACATTGTGTTGTGTGCATGTACAGATGTAGCACACTGAGCCCCCCTATTGTATATAATTATAATGCACCAATTAAAAAAAAGGATGTTCTGCATTTTGGGGGCTCTCCAGATCTTGCTCCATATCTTGAAACCATGCTTTCCAGTGTTGAGCTGTTGGCCTGAGATTATGCTTGGTGACAAAGACAACCAGGTCCTGAGAGCAAGTTCATTTCCAGGGTATGGTAATGGAACCAGGAGGGAAAGTCCTAGAAGTCAGCATGCGTGTCCTTGGGGGTCACATGAATCATTCTTAACTGCACTGTTGGATCCTGAACTGCAAAGATATCCCCTTTCTCTGAGTTTAAAACATCGCTAATGTTCCAGACACATTTCAGATGCCTCGAGTGGAAAAACAGCTCCCGGGCCTCCCAGTGTGTCTGCTGCTCCCGCCAGTGCTAAGCTGCAGCAGGAAGATGGGCTGGCAGTTACTAGCTCTCTGATGACAGGAAGGTCAACAACTTTACGTCAAGCGATGAGGGACTCGGGTATGTGAGCAGATGTCCCTCCTTCATGTTTGACAAGGCCTTCCCAAAGTGACAGCCTTCCTCAACCCTTTTCAGCTGGACATCTGTTCGCCTCAGCTGCCTCTGAGCCTCTGGTCCTCCCAACCCAGCTCTTGGTTGCTGAAGTTGCTTGCTGACTCCATCTGCTCACTTCCTGTCCTTGGTTTTCCAAGTTCACCCCTAGGTGGCCCATAAAGAGCCCTGGGTGCCTCCACAGATGCTACCACTGATGAGGCCAGTGCACGGTGAGTGGTCCTTTCCACCCTGCATGTCCGTAAGCCTTATCCTGGGATTTGTGAGGGAGCACCTGTCTTGCATGGCCCTCCCTGACCTGAGAGTCTGCTTCTTGGACACCTGAGCAGTTAAAGACTTTTTCCAGTGCTCACATTCCTGAATGCTATGTCAGGTGGGTACGTTGACCATGCTCACTGGAACTGACCAATAAGATCACCTATTTAAAAGTTTTCTGCACTTTGTTTTAGGGAAAGAAGTTAGGGAGTCTTAAGGAAACAAATTGGTAGCATGATTTCTGAAAAAATAAACCAACAAAAAAGTATCTCCCAGAACATGCTGGATTTAACACACAGAATACCCAGATTTTTACAATTCATACATTAACATACACCCAAGAATTCTATCTGATTTTAGAATGAACAGTTACTGAGGGCTCCTCATCAAACATCAGACTGTTAGGTCCCATAGTTTACTTTAAAACAGGAAGTTGAACTGAATTTTCAGAAACAAATATTAACTAACAGAAAAAAAAAAAAAAAAAAACAGAGAGAAACTGATTGGCATTCTTAGGGAAAAACTCACTTTCTGATAAAGCTGGTCAGGATTTTATTGTATAATCCCCGTAATCATCA
Organism: Sciurus carolinensis; assembly: GCF_902686445.1. Lineage (NCBI taxonomy): Eukaryota > Metazoa > Chordata > Mammalia > Rodentia > Sciuridae > Sciurus > Sciurus carolinensis. The sequence goes on from NC_062219.1 coordinate 16,094,434, forward strand.
CCTTCTATTCATTGCACTGGGTCCCCAGTCTCCATTATCACTGTAGAAGCCTAGGGACCAGGTCTTCTTATTTACGAGGCACTGGGATCTTCTGATGACAAAGCCACCTGGTTTTACGGCAAGTGGGCAGAAGAGAGATTTTGAATTTAGGCAGGCTTGACTCCAGAGTCCAGGTTCTCACTTTTAGGCAAAGCTTCCAAAATTAGATATTCACCATTTAAAAAAAAATTTTAATTATCAGGTAACAATCATACATATTTATAAGGTACATTGTATTGCAATACACAAATATAATGTGCACTGATCCAATCAGGGCACTTAGCATTTCTATCTCCTTATCCTTTCTTGGTTGGGGGAGACTCTGAGTTTCTTTCGCCTAGTTCTTCCTAAGCTCTGTGGTAGGTCATTGTGAAATTCTGTGCTGTGGAACTTGAGAGCTGATCCTCCCATCTAACTTTACTTCTAATTATCTAGGCTTCCTCTGCCTCGCCCCTTCTATCCTCTAGTAATTACTGTTCTTTCAGATTGACTTCTTTAGCTTGTGCAAATAAATAAGAACATGTGGTATTTGCCTTTCCACCCCTGGCTTATTGCATTTAACACGATGTCCTCTGGGTCCATCCATTCTGCTGCAAATGGCAGGATTCCATTCTTTTTTTTTTTTTTTTAACTTTTTAATTATTTTTTTATTTAGCTTTTAATTTTTTACAGACTGCATTTTGATTCATTGTACACAAAAGGGGTACATCATTTCAATTCTATGGTTGTGCACGATGTAGATTCATACCATTCCTGTAATCATGCATGTACATAGGGTGATGATGTCTGTCTCATTCCACCATTTTTCATACCCCCCCTCCCTTTCATTTCCTTCTATATTCTAAAGTTTCCCCATTCTTCTCCATTCTTCTTATGGCTGTTAATACTCCATTGTGCATGTATACTGCTGATCTTTATCTATTCCTCTGTTCGTGGACGGCTTGGTCAATTCCATGTCTTGGCTGTTGGGAAGTGTGCTCCAGGAAACATGGGGTGCACATATCTCTTCAAGAAGCTGATTTCGTTTCCTTTGGTTGTAGTTCTTCCCCGATTCTTAACAGTTGATTAAGAATTATTCAACCATCCCTGAACACCTACCACACCTCAGCTCTGTTAGGGAGCATATAACTTAAAAAGTTACAGCCCCTTCCTTAACTTAAGGAAAAAAAAAAAAAAAACTTTCTCAAGGGAACACTTCCAGAAAACCTCATTGAGTTTGAGATGTTCACTTGACTCTTCTCATTATTTTTTTAGCCGACCGATTAGCCATCAAAATGACAACACCACAACATTATGCTTTCTGTGTGTGTTGAAGCATTTACCCTCTGACTAATGGAAAGCTTGATGTTTTCTCCTGAAGGAGATGGAAGGGTCCTTTCTTCTCACACTATGAAGATGTGGCATTTAGTTTCAAAACAAACATATTAGCTTTAGATTATAATTAGGTATTCAGACCACAAAAAAGAAGCAAAACTAAACTTGTTCCAAGGTATTTTATGTAACAAGTTTAGAGTATGATTTTGTTTTTGGTGCTGGATTGAACTCAGGGGTGTTTTATTTACCACTGAGCTACATCCCCAACTGTTTTTTGTTGTTGTTGTTGTTGTTGTTGTTGTTGTTTTTTCTTCTTTTTTGACAGGGTTTTGCTAGATTGCTTAGGTCCTCACTAAGTTGACCCTGAACTTGTGATCTTCTGCCTCAGCTTCCCCAGTAATTGGGATTACCAGTGGGTGCCACTGCACCAAACTGGAGTGTGATTTCTAAAAATCATAATTTCAGAACCATAATGGCAATTGCTGGACAAGAAGTCTTTAATTGGAGCTACTCATGTGAGCAAAACTTCCTCATATTTAAACTTACCAAGTAGGCAGCCATTGTAGCCTGGAAGAAGTTTCCAGAAAAAATTGGTGAGCTAAAGTTGTATATTTATGAACATTTTTTGGTGTTTTTAGTCTCTTTGGAGCACCTGGTAATGGGCTCTGTGGAACACCACATGTAGCATGAAAAGGTCATTGTTTGTATGCACTCACTAGGATGTTTCTAGAATGTGCTTTTGTAGGTGAATAAAGGTGGTTATTGTTGAGTCTCTCTTCACCAAAAAATAATAAAACTGATTTAGTAGGCTGATTTGGAAAAGAGCCTAGTAAAATCTGCTGCAGAGTGAGGATTTACTTTGAAAAGTTTCTCTGTCCTGTGAGGCACACCGGTGGAGTGTTTTCTTTCCTGGGGTTTTCAGGCAAAATTTGGAGTTAAAAAAAAAAAAAAAAAACGTATAACAAATTAATAACATGTTGCTCAGTGATGTCCATGTCCTCTAAGTATCCAAAATATTTGATCTGTCACAAATTTCTTAGTAGCAACTATTTCTTTCACTGATTTTTAATCTGTCATAATTTCATCCAAAGAAATGCTAATTTTCATGATGATAGAAGGAAAGTACTTTCATGAAGGATACTGCACTCAACCAAAATGTAACCTTGGGTCAGCAGGAGCAGGGAGAGGGAAGAAGAGCTGATTTAGCAAGCTGCCAGTAGACTCTACTTGCTGTGGAAAAATTGGGTCTTGATGGCTGCTGAGTCCCTAGGCTGGGCTCAGTTCAATAGCAGCACGAAGTTAGGAGGGGCCTGAGGCTCTGCATCAGTGCAAGGCAGGTTGAGAGTAGGTCATTAGTGTTATGCAAATGCTGCAGGTGACCTCTGTATCCTTGTCATCTGCATCCATGGGCTCAACCAGCCTCAAATAAAAAATATTCAGAAAAAAAAATCACATCTGTACTGAAAGTGGGCATACTTTTTTCTTGTCACAATACAGTATAATAATAAGTTACACAGCGTTTACATTGTGTTAAGTTATAAATAATCTAGAAATGATTTAAAGTACATGGGAGGTTATGCATAGGATCTATGTCCAGACCGTGCCATTGCATTGATATCCATGGACTGTGGTATCTACAGGGAGTCCTGGAGCCAATACCCTCTGATACAGGGGGCCACTGTGATTAGATAGCCATGCCAGCACTGTCCTAAGTGCTTAGATTCACTAGTGCAAGTTGGCTTACTGACCTTTATTTATTTTAGAGCTGGGGAAACTGAGGCAGAAGGAAGCCAAGTTGCCCAAAGTAACACCCAACCAGTGCTGGAGCCAGGATTCAAACCCTGGCCACTGGGCTCTAGACTCTACCTATAACTGCTGTGCTGTGCAGCCCCCTGGGGGTGCCGCTGTTTCTATCCAATTGACCCACTCTGTGTGGCCCAAGGCACCTCACCGGCCAGCCCCCAACTGACATTCACAGAGTTTGTGTCTGTGGGTGAGCATTGCTCCTAGCAAGACACTCCTGCCATGGAAATGTATTATTAACTAGGAGCACAAACTCTAAGGCCATTAGTGCTCTGTGACACTGGAATTGTTTTCTTCCAAGCTGTGAGTCATCTGAAAGAGGTCAGGGCCCTAAGAAATGAAGTACAAGGTAACTCTGGGGAAGCTAGAAAACCAATGAGCTGCATCAGGTCTGCCAGAGGAGTTCAGTAGGGAATTCTGAGAAGCCTGCAGAGAACTTGGTAAGGGGTTAAAGTTTTGCAGGAAAGTCATTGAAACTTTATTTTTAATAGTGGGAAAAATGGAAACACCCAAATATCCATAATGGGATGATTAAGCATTTTATGTTCATCTGGTGAGCTAATCCATAGCCACTAAAAAGACGAGGCTGTGTGCGTTCGATGGGCTTCATGAACCAGCACTGCACGTGCACTGAGAAATCCGGGGAGGGTATGCTGAAAGAGAAATCAGCTGTTATCTTTTAAGGGATGGGATTGCTAGAAATGTGCTTTTTGTGCTTATAAATTTCAGAATTTTTAGAATTTTTGTAATGCATATGCATTACTTTTATTATAATAAAAAGATTTTGCTATTTTTTCCAGAGAAAGTGAGCACACATGTTAGGGGGTGAAAGGGGAAGATTGACAATGTTGTTAAAGGGCCGGGATGTCGTTGAGTAGGTCGGAAACCTGGGTATAAGGGAGTTGCTTTTCTCTCCCACAATACTTCCTTAATCTCACAAAAGTTGCTTTTATTAGCGGCACTTGGATGCTTTTCCATTAGGCTCTTGAGTAAAGTCAGACATGAAATGTATGGCTATCTTTGAAGAAGGTCCTCGTGTTGCCTGCTCCTCCTGGTCCCCCATCTGAGGATTCCCAGGAGACATCTTGCCCAGGCCTCGTGATCATGACAAGCTACTTTCTTGAACATCTTGGACACCTTTTCTTTAGAAACTGCAATTCTTGTGAATAATGGTGCATATCTCTTTGCTTTGACTGCTGGAAAGACAAAATTTTTACCTGTCTAGCAGTTATACAGACCAGCTTTTAAAAAAAAATAAAAACAGCTAGTATAGATTTGGGTATGTCATTCTTACGGCCAACTTTGTTCTAATTCCTTTATCTCTTTTATTCTTTTGTATTTTATGTATCTTCACAAGTTGCCTCAAATACAGGCATTTTACCTTTTGTTGAATAGCCATTTAATGTCACGTGTGCCACCTCTCCGCGACCTTCGCAAAGGACATCGTTTGTACTGTGCGGAGCCTAGCGCTTTGTGTGAGTGCAATAAAGACCGTTTTCACTTTCGTCTGCTTTACAGATTTGGGACTATAAGGGGAACTTCCTTTAATAAAAGGATTCAGTTCCTTAAAATGAGATTTTGGACACCATCTAGCATAGAAGCAGTCAGGTGCATTATATGCATGTACTCAAATTACTTTACATAACATTTCAGGTTTTCGTGTTCCATACAACAGTCTTTCAGAGTCTTCACCTGTCATTGTTTGTATGTTTGATAGTTCATGCTCACCTTGGCCACGTGTATCCGGGCAGCCCAGCCTGTCTCTTTCCTACTGCTGGGAGCCAAGCCCCTCAAGGGCCATCTTCACTCACCCTTGCTCGCCTCCACTGAGCCACCTGGCTGTTGCCCTCATGGCTGTATTAAAACCAGCTGCGTGAGCTCCATGCGAGCAAATCCACTGCACAGTGCTCAGGCTTTTGGCTTCTCCACGGCATCCGCCACGTTGACTGCACACTGCCATGGTCTCTGGTTCTTTCCCTCTATGACTATGGTGGCTCTTCTCTTTCAGTTTCTCCTGTCCCCATCAACCTTCACTGAGAGACCTCTGGGGCACCACTAGGTCCTCTTTTCTTCTGACTTTGCACAGGTCCCCCGATGATTCCATGCACACTTATGTTTTCGATGACCATACAACACTGTCTCCCAAATTTGTATCTACTAACTGCAGACCTATGGGTCTGTTGACTGCTTATTCAGCACATCTATATGGTGACTTCCAATCCAACCTGACAAAACTGCACTGAGGAGGACCTCATGGTCTTCTGCATGAGCCAGGTTCCTCTCCCAGACTTTCCTACCTTCCTGAATGAGTCCCTCTTCATCCACACAAACTGGAAACCTACAGCCTCTCATCTTTCCCCACCCCCAATTCCTACGCATCTCACAAACCTTGCCACAGTTCTTTGTCTCTATAATCACTACTTCAGTGCAAGCCACCATATTTATTTCAGTGGCCTTATAACAGATCCTCCTAATCTAATACAGAAACATTCTTCATACAACAGCCAAAGTGCAAAATCTAATCACATTCATCTTCCCAGACATGGCTTCCCACTACTCAGAAAGCAGAAGTACTAACACGACTTAGTGTTGGGGGGCCTCATCTTTACTCTCCCCTACACTTTCTTTGCCTCAGTCTCTCAAGCTTTCTTTCAATTTGCATATGCCGCGGGACCTTTGCATGTGCTCTTGTTTCGACCTGGGATGTTCATTTGCCCTACCATGTTTTTTTCTATTCATCTGTATTCTTATTTGGATCTTAGACCTCTCATGTCATGATCAATCATTCATAGAGCCCAAAACATTTTATGATTGTACCTTTGCCTGTGAGTTTATTGGTCACTGTCTCTATCCGTGCTAGATCACCAGCTCCATGGTTGTAGGAAACACATGTAATTGTGATTGCCCATTATTGTGAACCCAGAAACTAGAACTGCATTTGACCTATGCTGGTGCTAGGGAAGTATTTGTTGAAATGAACCAAAGAATGGAATAAACTGTTTTTTTTTTTAATAATACCTATTAGGTATTAACTTATGTATCACTGATTTTTACTAAGTTCTTCATCCAGTGCTACTTTGGCATGTAATAGATTATTAGTAGTTTCTGAAAGAAAAAAAAGGTAGTCCTGAAAATTTATAATAAAATAAATAAGTAAATAATAAAATTTCTAACCAAAATACTGGATGATCCTTTAGGAAGATAAAAAGCACTTAACTTATTTATACAAAACGATCAAACCCAAATTTTGATGATCACATCTAATTAGAAAATAAATCAATAGCTCTCTGTGAATTACTAGGAATTTATATTATTTAAAAATCATGAGTTAATAAGAGCGATGGTCCAATTTAGAGAAGATAAAATCATTGAACAAATGAAATGCTTTATTACTAAGATGTTACCCATCAAAAAATAATGGCTGTCCTTAAAAATCAAAAGACCAACAAAATGAGCAGATACTCAGAAAAGCAATCTACTAGTGTGTCGGGAGTGGTGACTGAATTACGGGTCTTGAACTGTCCTGTGACAGAGGCGGTGGCCTCTGTTGGGAACTCCTGGTGCCAAGACATCGATTTGAGCCTGCCCGGTCGCTTTGGTGATGCCCTGTTCAATAGCAGGTTCTGTGCCAGCCATGGAGCTATTGAGTCCGTGACCTTGAGGTCCTGAGGCCAGCGGCTTGGCTGATGATCATGATCAGGCTGCTCATACTCATGTCCTCTGTTCAGCTTACTTTGAAGAAACTTTCTCACAATAGGTCCTTTTCAATGTTTATAGCGATATAATAAATGGCTGAGCTTGTGTGTGTTAATACCTCCCTACCGAGGAGGAGTCAACCACCGAGACCCAGCTTTTTTTCTGTTTGTGTGTCCCTTTGTCTTTTCTCCATCCCCTCACCGCCTGGTCTGGGAACCTGAATTAACGGCCCTGTTGGTGGCGGCACTAGTAGTTTCCCTCTGCATTGCTTTTCTTGTCTTTAAACCCAGGCTCTCTCCTGGCAGCCTAGGGAGGCGGGTGAGAGAGCTCATCATCTCAGATCAACATGGCAGGTGACTTTCTCTGCCTGAGAAGTTATGAGCCACCCAGGGCCACGCTTCACTCTCCTTATTTTAGATCAGAGTTCACTTTTGTCCTCTATTTGTGCATGCCATCATTCTTATTACTGTACACGAGTGACATCAGAATGAGCGCTGAAGTAAGTGAAAGAGGAAAAGGTGACCCGTACTTAGAAAAGATCCCTCGTGGCTTTGCATCCCCTCGTCCCCTCATCTCGAGTCTCTGTCAAGGTTTTGACAGATGAAGATGCTGTACACACACTCGACTTTAAGCTCGGTCTGACTCATTACATGACTATCTTTCATTTATTCAAGAAGGTGTGATGAGTGTAAAGGGAAGCCATGTGAAAACCTGGGAACTGCCAGTCACTGAAACAGAACAGATTCGAAAGGGACACCACCTAACATGAAAATCATGTTCCATATGTTCATAAGTTGAACTTCATCAACATTAAAGTGTTGTGATCTTTAAGAGGCTGTTAAGAAAATGAAAAGACAGAGATTCATCCATGTGCTGTCCGTACCTTCCTTTTTATTACTGAGGAGCACTCCAGGATGCACAGGATGCAGATCGACTCTACATTCACCAGTTCATGAACATTTGTGTTGTTTCTAGTTTTTGTGATTATAAATCAAGACTCTGTAGATAATCATTATGTGAAAAAAATGTTTCCAAAATCATAGATCTGATAAAAGAATAAAAAACCTTGTAAAAGAGCTTGCAATACTCAGTAGTCGTCAACACACTGACTAAAATTTAGCAAAAGCTTTGAACAGACACTTCCTCAAAGAAGATATAAGTGTGTGAAAATATGCTCAACATCATTAGTCCTTAGTTGAATGCAAATTTAACAAGCTATTCCTAGATAGCTATTAAAATGGCAGCAAAACAAAACTGATGCTGTCAAAATGCTGTTGAATATATGGAGCAACTGGAACTCTCACACACTGTTGGTGTAAGATGGCGCTGCCACTTTGGAAAGTGGTTCAGTCTTTTTTGTCAAGTTATATACTTTCCACATTGTCCAGTGATCCCACTCTTAGGTATTCACCCAAGTGAAATGAAAATTTATGTCACATGAGCGATCATCTCAGTAGGCTTGATCTGTCATCACGCAAAACCAGAAAGAACCCAAATGTCCATGAACTGGTGCATGCCTGACCTATCTGCAGGGCATCCCTACACTGGAATGCTACTCAGTAGTAAGCAGTAATGCAGTACTGACATGTGCAACAACGTGGGTGAATCTCTTCTGTCCTCCGGGCCTCAGGACTGTGACACGTCAGAAGCCCAAGTTCACCAAGGTTGGCAAATGCCCTCAGAGCAAAGTGACTTTGCTGCTTCTCCCTAACTCTCAAGGGTTTAACTTTCACTTAGAATTTTGGCCTCATCATTCCTTACTACCTTCTCAAGACTTCAATGTTTTTAAGAAGGTATTTTTAAAAATATAGTTGGAATTTTTAGTTGTCAGCACAATAATTGGTCCAAATAACATAGTCCATTACGTCTCTAGAAATGGGGGTTGAGTGATTGAGCTTGTGTGTGGCAGTCACAGAGGAGGACAGGTGTGGGGGGGGCTTTGGGCAGAGTGGAGACATGTTTGGGGAAGGGAATGTTATTCCAGGGTTACTTGTACGTCATCATGGAGGTGGGCACCTGCTTTTGAGCTGGGGTGGGACTAGGGGCAGTGCCAGCAGAGGTGTCTCAGGGAAGAGCACTCAGCAACTCTCAGGTACAACGAGGCTGGTCCTGGGGTTTCCTTTAATTCATCACCACTTACCCCTCTGTGTAGCCAGAACCATGTAAGATGGGGACCTGTGGTCCTTTCCATTGGTGGCCTTGGCCTGCCCCATTCAGCTCTGCCCCTGCCCTGTCTCATCCCTCCCACGACAGAATCATTCCCTCCGGCAGCTGCTCTTCACTCTTCACCCGGGTACTGCTCCTCTCTGTGTGTCTTCAGCTCCTCTCCCTCAGTCTACGCTCCTCAAACTTCCTAGCCCACCTGGCCTTGGGCCTACCTGGGAGAGGCCCCTCGGAGGGTGGCAGGTGCTGCCTTCACCAGCCAGTATCAGCATCCAGACCTCCATGCAGGTTCCACAGCCCTTTGCACAAGAACCTTCTGTCAAAATTCAAATATGAAAGTCAAGGAATTCAACCTCCATACCCACCTGCCCCATTAGGTGATTCATTTTTAGGGTCAAGGACATTTTAAATGCTACTGGAAGGTGTGCGTTTCAATTTCTTACATTTTAGTATCTTATGCAAATGATTCATTTAAAAAAATTCCTATAAAAATAAATTATATGTCAGTGTGACTTTTAAACTTTTTACATGTAGTGTCTATATCAGAGCCAAAGAAAAATGAGCTCCATATGCAGAAAGCATTCTGTTATAACTAACAAGTGCTTTTTTTTCCCCTTTGGTTTCCTTTTAGTCATTACTCACTAAGAGAAGTATAAAAATCAGCCTTGGGGGCATACAAGGATAAACGATTGGATTCATATTGTGTTGGAGCCTAAGTAACTTGTTTTCTAATATCTAGCATTGGTTTGTGTGGTAAAGATGTGTGACTGTCTCAGAGAACATGAAGCCTGGGGTGGATGGACCACCTTGGTTAAGTGTTGGTGGTGCCCTTTAGGCCCCAGGCTCACTCTGCTCCACCATCCTCAGGAGAAGCTTTTGGCCTGGGACGTGTCAGGCACAGTCACAGAATGGCTGCCGGAACGCTAAGGCCCAAGGAGTCACCTGTCCTGTGCAAGACAGCAAGGACAGGTGACTCCGTTCCCACAGTCCTCTTGTTTTATAAGAGAGCAACTTTCCTCATTGAGCACATGGACAAAACATGCCTCTTGATTTTCTAGGACTACCTTAAGGAGGCATCAGAGACTGGTGGCTGGAGCCAACACCACGGGCCACAGGGCTGGTACCTTCTGAGGAGTGTGATGAAAGAACCTTCCCGGGTCGTCTCCTTGTAGATGGCCACCTGCTCCTGGGGTCTCTTCACAGTGTTTTCCTCTGTGTGTCTGTGTTCAGATTTTCCCTTTTATAAGGGCACCCGTCACACTGGATCTCACACACACACACACACACACAACCCTAAATGATTTCTTCTTGTTTCTGTAAAGTCCCTGTTTCCAGTTCATTCCAGAGGTATTGGATATTAAGACTCCAATATTGTGTGTGTGTGTGTGTGTGTGTGTGCAGGTAAGATTCAACTCATCATACACACCTACTCCTAAACCAATCACTGCAACAGCAAAATTGCTATGCTTAACCCAGAGCAATCAGATTCATCCACTGGAGCCACAGGCGGGGCCAGCTTCCATGAGCACATGGCCACCAGAGCAGCCCTGGATTTCCATAGACAAGGGGGTTGGGGAAGGAGTGGTTATGTGGTGGGCCAAGGATGATGTCTGCCACAGATGCCCTTCAGTCCACTCATGAGGAGACTGAGGCCTAGAGAAGTGAAATGACACATTTTAAGCCACATAACCAGTTAAAATAAGCCCGTGTGCTCTTCCCCTGACACCATGCTGAGGGATGCTGTGTTAGGGTAGGGATTACCGGTCTTCCCTTTCTCAGAAAATGGTCTATCTTACTTTTTCTTCTCTCCTGAGCCTTCTCTACTCAGGTAGAATGGGGGGAGAAAAGTCCTGGTGGGATGACTCAGGAAGCTTTCCTTCCTTCCCTGCCTGAAGCCTAGTTTTGATTTTGGTTTTGCTTCACTTTTTTCTCCCAGTTACCCCTTTGATGCAACTTGGGTATGATTCCAAAAATCACAAGCAAGGTAAACCAGTATAACCTTAGAGTTTGTTTTAGTCAGCTTTTTTGCCACTGCGACTAAAAGACCCAACCAGAACAATTTATAAAGGATGAAAAGTTTATCTGGGGGCTCATGGCTTCAGAGGTCTCAGTCCATAGACAGCAGGCTCCATTCCTCAGGGCTCCAGGTGAGGCTGAACATCATGGCGGAGGAGTGTGGCAGAGGGAAGCAGCTCACAGGATGATCAGGAAGCAGAGAGAGAGAGAGATCTCTAATTGCCAGATACATATATATACCCCAAAGACCTGCCCCAATTCCCACCTCCTCCAGCCACACCCACCACTTCAGTTAACACTCGGTTGATCCCTATCGGGGGATTAAGTCACTTATTTGGTTAAGACTCTCACAACCCAATCATTTCCTCTCTGAACCTTCTTGCACTGTCACACGTGAGCTTTTGGGCAGCACCTCACATCCAAACCATAACAGAGTTTCTACCTGGAGCATAAAGGAAAGATGGACATGGCCTCAGCCTTGATGTCTCATGACTGAAATGAGGTCATACCCAAGGGAGCAGGAGGCAGAAGTATTGACCAGGCTGAGTGTCCTGTGGCCGGAACATCCTGCCATGCTAATCACTAAAATAGAATCACGTACTACAGCTCCACAAGCTTTAATCAAAAGTGAACTCTTTGCAATTCAGCTGCACCTTCCAGATCAGTTCATACCCCCGTGTCAATGCCATCTACAGACCTTCTGACACACACAAATGCAGTTCCCTGGGCTCACAACAGTTGTTCAGGAAAACCAGGCAAAATAGGAGCTGAGGAATCATATGCAATGTACTTATCTTCACAAATAAATACAAATATTTAGGGCAAGTATTTAACAGCTGGTTCAGTTGTCTCATGTATGTTTGGTTCTTTTGAAACAAATGTTGATTGGGTCCTAGACTATCCTCAAAAGCCTGTTTGAGTCTGTCATGTTTCTGAAGAACCTGAGTTTGTACACATACTATATATATAAGCATGGAAGTATGTACACACACATATCAATACCTGTACTCTGCATGTAAATATAAACATATGGGAGAAGCTAGGCACCATTTCTGACTGCTTCTCTATGGATGAATGAAGGCCAGCCCAGGCTGTCAGGAGCTCCATTACTCCACCCCACCAGCAGCCTTGATGGTGACTCCACAGTTGGGTCCCACCCCTCACCTCACTTTCCCGTCAGGTGGTGCTGGGAGGGCTCCCTTCTCACCAAACCTCACTGTGGCCGTGACAAACCCCCTAGAGTGAATTGTTGCAAGGAACAGAAGGGGGATTGAGGCACGAGAGCAGATGGGTCCTTTCCTACTCCCCCTCCCCACTGCAGTGTGGACCCTGGTGTGAGGGGTGCCAGGGACAGCGGGAGAACAGGTGCCCACTCTGCCCTCCCCACCTCCTCCCTCCTCTCCTCGAGGATTCCCATGATGATGGCTGGAGATGGAAGGGCCCAGAGGTGGGAAGAGGCACCCCTGGAGGAGGCCCTTCCTCCCTTCCTCCCTCTGTGAGACTTTGAGGAGACACTAAGGATGGAAGCTGCTCCAAAAGTGACTGGAGAGGAAGAACTGGGGAAGGGAGGAGGGAAGAGCCATACCTATGAGAAGGGAAGGGACCGTCCCAGAGAAAAGGAAGGCACCTAGGCTGGACTCCATGGTGATGGTGAAGATGGCGGCCGGTGTCAGGAGGCCACTGAGAACCTCCGTTATCCTTTGTCCTGGTTCCCTCTTCACCACATCTGGTCCTGCTCTCTCTTCCGATGAGTCACAGGTGGGTGGAGCGGAGAGAGCAGCCGATGTCCTTGGCCAGGATTTGCTGATAGAGACTGGCTCCAGGCTGCCCCCTTCTTACACCTCAGAAAGGAACGGGCAGCATGTAATGAGCTTTCACTTAATGACATCACACCTCACTGACTCCACATGGCCCCTCTCTCCTTGGTCTCTCTGCCCTGTGCCCTCCTCACTGATGTTTTTAATGTTAAGATCTGTCTGCGGTTGTTTAAGACGAAGACGAATCTAAAAGCAAAGAGAATATCCATCCAACATTGATATTGCCCATTTTATTTCACAAGCTGTTCCAAAGATGACTGACAAGATCTTCCAATATACAACCTCCCCTCTTTCCATCAATGACTTGGGGAACAGAAAGTTGAAAACGTGCAATCCCTGACCTTTTCCAAACTTTCATCAGAGGCAGTATTTGCGCCTTGGGTTAATTTTGAACCACTTGAAAACCCACAGAACCAAGCAAGCCGTTGAAGCGTTTTGAATTGGTACAGTGGAGGCCAGCAGCTGCTAGGCCCAGGGTATCCTGCCTAGACTTTTTCACTTCGGTTGCTATTTCAGTTTCAGAGTTTCATGATCCATATTTGATGCATGTCTAGGAGAGGGGTTCAGGCAGGTGAGAAATCTGGCCAGCTAGAGAGAGAGGTTCTTAAATCCCTGGAAGAGCCACATGTTGGAAATGTCTGCCTGGATAAATGGAGCCCTGAAACCTGTGGTGGCAATTTAGGCTCCGTTTCCTCTCATTCACTTACTCACTCATTGTGTACTACTTGAGTGTCTGCAGTGAGGTTCCCTAAAATTAGGCTTGATTTCTTCTCTGTCTTAGCTGTGTTTGCTTTTTAAAATTTTTTTCAATAGCAATGGGATAAATTTTAGGACATTTGCAAAGATTGAAGAAAAGTTTTCACTTTGCTTTTCATCCCTCTCACGGGTGATGCCAGTACTACTGTGTGATGTGCAGAAGACGGGAGATGACAGGGTCGAGCCCAGGCTTCAGAGGGTCTGTGTGGCCACATCCTATGTGTAGTGTCCATGAGACATTCAATTGGCCATTACCCGGGACCAAAAGAGAGGTCAGGCCTGGAGCTCCATGTCTGGGAACCATCAATGGAAGAATGACATTTGCCCCCATATGGGCTGAACTTGCCTTGGGAAGGCTGAAGACTGAACCCAGCACACACTAAGGAAGACTGGAGAGGAAAGGCCAGCAGGATAAAAGGACAAAAATATAAGCAGTGGCTTGGAAGTCAGGCATTTCAAGAAGAAGTGGCGATCAATCGGTTAACTGCTGCGGGAAGGTCAGGATGTGGATTACGAAGTGTCCACTGGCCTTGGTTAGATAAGTGGTTCAGAACTTCTGTGGCTTAAATGGTCTCCAAGTATTGATACATTGGAAAGTAAATCCTCAGATCCATATGTCATCAGTATTTGAAAATAGGACCTTTGGGAGGTTAACTAGGATTAGATTAGATCCTAAGGCGAGGGCCCATGATGGTATTGGTGACTTTATAAGAAGAGGAAGAAAGACGGAACTAGCAAACTTGTTCTGTCTTGTGTTGCCCTCCGCCATGTTATGATGCAACAAGACCTCACCAGATGCTGGTGCCATACTCTCAGATTTCCCAACTTCCAGATCCATGAGCTAAGTGAACTTTTATTCTTAATCAATTACTCAGGCTCAGGTATTTTGTTATAGTAACAGATCAAGAGAAGGATGTTGTTGTGGGCAGTGTCTGTAGAGATAAACGGATAAAAACCTGACTGGAAAAGGCTGAGAAGGGAATCAGAAATGCACTGGAAATATCAAGTTTGAGAGTAGAGACAATTCTACGTCCAGTAGGTGGCTTCTCTTACTAGGGAATCATTCTTTAATATTCCCCTTCAGCCCTAGCGCTCCTTTTCTCTATCCCGCTTGGTCTGCACTGGAGCACAGAATATGGCCCTCCTAAACTCTTCTCTTTTTGATGGGTATCTTCCTCATTGTGTTCAAGCTAAAGAATCAATCCCTCCCAAGCAGAATCGGAAGAGTGCGACACTCCCTCAACATAGCTATTTATTTATCATGCTGCCTGGTCGCAAGGTTTGGCTACATCGTGCTTACTGTCCCAGGGTCAAAGAGGAAAACAGGGTTGGATTTTTAAAACTTGCTGTTGTTATGAACCAGATTTTATCTTATGTAAATTTAAAAACTTTCTTTCCACACTGTATCTGGAGGTAGAAATTTGAGTTTAATATAATGCCCACACATAAAGCTATTCTATGAATTTTATCTTCCAGCGCTGGCCCCGCACTACATTGTAAGCCAGGGAAGGAGCGTTGGTGAGACCCTGTGACAGCCTCTGGGGGAGGTAGGGATTTTGAAGGGCTGCCTCTCCCATGGGTGAGATAACAATCCAGGTGCCATCAGGCGTGGAGAAACAAGGCACCTGGCACCTGGCACCTGGCACCTGGCACCTGGCAGTAACCACCACAGAAAACAGGTCCCCTAGGCTGTCTCTGATCCCACCCCACAGTGAGGGTTTGAATCTTCATTGTCCCCAATGAAGATTCATTGTGTTAAAGGCTTGGTCTCTAGGGTGGCACTATTGGAAGGCGATAGAATCTTTGAAAAGTGGGACCTTGTGGGTGGACCTTACTTCATTGAGGATTTGCCCTTGAAGGAGAATGTGGGCCTCCCTACTGCCCTTTCCTCTTCCTCTCTGTTTTGCTCCCTGGCTCATGAAGAGGAGAGTGGCTTTGTTCCACCTTGTGTTCCTGCCATGATGTGTTGCCTCACCACAGGCCCAAAGCAACAGACCAGTTGATCATGTACTGGAATCTCCAAAACTGTAAGGCAAAATAAACCTTTTTGCTTTATAAGTTTATTATCTCAAGTATTTTGTTATAGTAATGAGAAGCTAAAGTCACCTCCTGTACACCTTTTTTTTTTTTAACCAACACATGTACTTAAAGACTTTAAACATAAATGAATGAACTTTTGACTTTTGAGGAGTTAGTGCTGTTAGCATAAACCCGAATATTGTTCAAGAATAAAATGAACACTCAGTCAGAAAAATTTAAACGTGCTGGAAAAGAGGCCAGGGGTATAGAATCACTGATAATTAGAGTTGGGAAAGGAGTGCTGTTAGAAATTATTCAACTGAGACCCTGAGCCCTGCCCACTCTGCCTCAGGTTCCATGTGCTCAGGAAGCAACATCCAATGGAAGGAAAATTAGAAACCTACCCCCAGGGTCTCCTGTAAACACCCATGATTTTTATTTTATTTTTCTTTCTTAAAGCATTTTTTAGATGATGAAAAATACCATATGTTCTGAAGAACATATATATGTGCAGTTCCCTCTTGCTTCTTTTTCTACATTTTTACTGTGGAAAGAAAAAAAAGGTCAGGATGCCCAGTATGAGCCTTTCGTACTTCTGGGCTGGCGAGGGCTGGGATGGGGTGAGCGCAGATGGGGTGGCCCTAGTCACGCAGGCACGAGCACCCTGCGCTGGGGACCTGTGTGGGAACCCACCGCACTACTCCCGTCAGCAGCATGGGCGGATCAGGGCCGGCCAGCTCCGCCCCCCGAGCCCCTGGCAGGCTAGGCTGGAGCAGCGAGGGGCCTTCTGTCATTGTTGTAACTGCAGCCTCTTCCTGCTAGAAGTTCCCGTGGGGTTGTGTCCTGCAGGAAGTCCGCTAACTGCACAGCTTGATCGATATATTTAAAGGCACCAGGTGCATATAAATTAATTATTCAGCTCATTGGGAATAATTTAACAATCTTAGCTCCTGACTCTCAATCTATACGGCAGAGGCTCTGTTATCTCAACGTTATTGACTATGGGATCATTGTTGATTAACCGGTCATCTTTAAAATAATTGGAGAGAGTGGACTATATAATCCTGACCCCACTGTGACCCGTAGAAACTGCCCTTTCATCAATTCTCCAGCCCGTGAGTCCTCATGTCCATGGGCGGCTGACCACCCAACTTCCTTTTCATTGCTCCTGAAGGACCATTTTCCCCCAGAGCTCTTGGAGTCCAGAAGATTCCAGGTCCCACCTCTCAGATCTACTTTTCCTTCTCTGTTGCCAGACTTTGCTGCAGGGACCCTGCTGCCTCAGCCTCGGTCCTGCAAAGCCTCCTTCTGTCGCTTAGACCCTTTTCCATTCCAAGTTCCAGCAACCAGGTCACCAGACTTCACTGGCCAGAGGGGACAATCAGACAATTCGTGACTCACACGCTAGATTCTGGGAAGCTCCTCGTTGCCCCAGGCTCAAGGTTGGCCCCCAGCCTGGTTCAGTTGCTCTGTCTGATGTCCCTGGCGGTGCCAGAGATGAGACCCTGGGGTTGCCCTTTATGTTCAGAGCAGTGGAGCAGGTCCTTTTGGTGTTCAAGGGTCTAATTACGGCTGAAGGGACGGTGTGCCTGGGCACCAGAACCCACCAGAATCCCTCCTGCCAGACCACCACAGGCAGCCGACACAGCTTCCGCCCCCAGATGGGCACTGTGCCTGAGACCCTCCTGTGCTTCCTGTGCTCCGCCCACATCAGCCACGCTCATGCGCACTCAGTGAGAAAGAGTTGGGGGAGCCGTGCCTTGGCGGGGGTCCTCCCTGGAGGAGGGCGGGCCCTGCCTAGCTGGCTGCACGGCTGTCAGTCTGGGATGTTCTTAATTCTTCCCCCACCTGCCAGGTGAGTGTGCAGTGTACCAGGTGGGCTGAGTGTGCTTGCCCGCAGGTGACCTGAAGCGTGGCCACGTGAAGCGCTTGGGATGTGGAACGCTTGCAGGACAACAGTCAGCCTTGGCTGTGAACTTGACTGGAATGAGAGACACCTAGAAAACTGGTGGGCCTCTGTGTTTATGGGTTTGACTGTCATCTTGCAGTCTCACCTGCCGCCCTTTCCCTGTGTCCTGAGCTGCTGCTCTATGGTGACTCCCTGGGCTGGGGTGAATGTCCCTGTGGGAATGCAGAAGGGCTGCCCAGCTGGCCGCCCACTCAGTACTCTGCTCCTCCCGCGTCAGCTGTCCTGAGTCCTGCCCCAGGTCCCCCCACCTCCAGGTGCACTTCCTCTTTTGTGGGTGACTCCTCTGCACGTCCTTCACCTCCTCCAGGGTGCTGCCTCCTTCTCAGTCCAATCCCACACGCATATTGACTTTCAGAATTTGAGAAATTTGCCTCACCTACTAAACCTTGTTTGTAGCTGAAATCACATTATTTGTTCTTTCTTTTGTCAAATAACTTCAATGAAATAGTCTTTCAAAGAGTCACCTACATAGACCAGATTTTTGAGTATAATAGCAGATGGAAATGAATGAATAGATTTCTCTTAAGGGAAAAAGCAACAAAGGAAATGGTATTTCCAAATACATGAGTGTATTTTCAAAAACCCACATACTGGTTTGTCCACCCAAGGTAATGACTTTCCAGAGCATTAAATCCTTGCAACAGGGGGACATTTGCAAGTCCTTGACAACTCTTCTCTGAGCATCTTACTGGCAAGAATTGGTTGGAACCAAGTAGTTATGTATGTTCTAGGCAAACTCACTTTTGCAAGCTAAAAATCCTTCCATTATTTCAGGACAGCGTAATCTTGCTCTGCTTATGCAAGATGAATTCTTAGAGGACGAATTAACTCTCTGCAGTAAATGAGGCACATTTTGGAAGTGACTTTAGACTTTGGTGGGCATGCAACCTGTACAGGGACCCAGGGCCCTGACCTCAACAGGGCCAAAGCTCCAGGACTGGTCTTCTCTCACTGTCACTGGCACTCAATAATTTTGAACAGGAGGTCCAGATTTTCATTTCACACTAGGCTTCAAAATGATGTGGCGGTTCCTGCTTTCAGGTCATTATTGAGAAGAGAAGGGGCTCTAAGTGAAACGTTGCTACCTCTTGTTGTCAGATTGTTTGTTGTCACACACATGCTCGGGATCTAGTTTGGCGACTGAAACCCTCTTCCACGGTAGACTGAGCTTTTAAAAGCCATCTTTCACCCCTTTTAATTGTGGCAGGAAGGATCGTGGGAGTTGGTCTGATCTGGGAGGCTTTCATGCCTAGTGGAAATATCATATTCCTGCCCCTCCCCCAGTCAATTCAGAAGGGCACCCCGCCCCCCAGGCTTCTGCTCACCGTTCCAAGCCAGCTTTGCTGCTTCTGTCCTCCCAGAAATAAAACAAACGGTGGGAGTTAACCCCTCTGGGGGCAGTGACGAGGTTAGCCAACTTAAGCCTGCATTTGTGTCAGTGGTATGAAAAGGAAATCCAAAAAGCAAGGAAATAGGAACGTGGAAGGCCGTGCCCCAGGACCATTGATCTGAAGTCGCTGGGATGTGGAGGCTGGGACTGGAGACCCCGGGTGTGGAGGCTGGGACTGGAGACCCCGAGGCTGACTCCAGGTGAGCTGGAGCCGACCCCACCCCTGGGGAAGAGGCCTGGGAAGGATGTGGGCTTGTGCTTGTGAATATTTAATTTGTGCCTTTTAAGAGTTTGGTTTTCATCATCTTTCTTATTTAAAAATAGGTCTGACTTCATTCCCCGCAAACGTAAATGAAGGCAAAACGGCTGCTGAGCAAGCGTTTCGTCCCCTGCCTCACGTTCCGCTGGTCTTCGTGACCAGGCTCCCAGCTCCTCCCTGTGCACCGGAGGCCACCAAGACACCCGCAAGGGCTTCATCCTTCCGCCCGCCCTCCCACGGCGCCTGCCCTTCACGGGTTGTGCCTTTTACTGGAAGAACCAATGATTAAGTGCCGCCCGGACAGGGTGGGGCGCGGGGCTTCAGCCCTCCCACCCCGTGAGATACTGGTATCAGTCCTTGGAGGTCACCCGCCGTGGCTAGTTGTCCCCAACAGAGAGCCTGGTGCGGGCAATGGACCTGCTTGCCAGCCTCCAGATCCGCGGGTACAATGCCATGCGGAAAGTCACATGAGGAGTGAGGCAGACGAACGGCAAGAAGAAAGGCCAATGTTTAACACCTAGACTGTCACGGTGACCCTGCCCTCCTGTGCGCAGTAGACCTACAACGGCCATGTTTGTATGGTTTTGAGACATAAATGGTCTTTGAGGAATATTATAATATTTTCAGGTCCCTGATGTGAGAAAATATAAAGGGTGACTTCCCATGGGAGATATTCTTATGGACTTGGAAAATAAGCAACAAGGACACGAACTTTATTCATGGAAACTGAGCTGGGAAGGGCAAGATGGCGCTGAGGGAGGCCGGGCTCTGCTCTTCCTCTGCAGAATCTCCCAGAGCAGTGCTCTTCCCCTCCCTTTCCTACTTTCTGCTCTTCCACCTTCCGGCCTCCATCCCCTGGAACCACTAGGTGGCTGACCTGCCACTTCTTCCCACTTGGCCCTAGTGTTCAGTTCTTGCTGCATCTCCCTGCCTTCTGAAGCTCCCGTGCCATACCTAAGCAGGGCCCAAAACCATCCTGCAATGTCACCTCAGTCACCTCAGTCTCCTCTCAGCCTCCTCGCTGGAGGACACTGCTTGGAGCAGGCAGGCCTGGGTACACTGTTCTCTGGCCCCAGGCTGTTTCCCAGAGAGCCCCTCTACCTGCACCAAAGGTCAGCACCCTTCTCTGCACTCAAGAAGCGTTTGCTGCTCTGCAGGACACACAGTCGGTTACCACAACTCAACTCCAAAAGCAGCCATGACAGGGCATACGCCAACCAGGCTGTGTTCTCAGACAACGCAATTTATGGAAATCAAAATCAGAATTTTATGTCACACTGTCATGGATTATAAAATGTCACTTTGTCTCTTGCCTTTTTTCAATCACTTAAAAATGTAAAGACTTAAAAAAAAAAAAAACCACACACACACACAAATGTAAAGACTATTCTTAGCTCAGGGGTCATATAAAACAGGCAACAAGACTACACTGGGCCCATGGATGTGGTCTTTTCCAGGCTGGTGAAGTGTCACCTTCTATAGGAAACCTCCTGAATGATGGGTAAGTTGGACACAGGACCTTCCTTGGGGCTCCCAGGGGCCCCAGTGTGTATTTCTTTATCAGCTCTTTCCATATGATAGAGAAGTAGGCTGTACGTGTGTGTGGCTGTCTACTAACACCCAAGTCCCTGAGAGTGGGGGGTGCAGGGAAGGTGCCTCCCTGCTTTTATGCTCCTGGCCTGGCCTGCCACTCCCAGCTAGCTCCAGGAGGCCCTCAGTGGCCCCTGGGTAGTCAGTCACTCTGATATGGTGTCTGAGCCCTCTCCTGGATTTGCCTGGGGCCCTGGAGAACAATTGATCACCATAAGTGAGAAAGGGACCCAAGGGTCACACTACAGGCAGTCCCAGGAACTGACCTGGAGAGAAGGGTGAGGATGCGTGGGGAGCGTGCGTGTCCACCCCCAGGCTGGAACTCACGCTGGCGGCTGGCGGCAGGAGGCACGCCTCGGGGGTGATCAGATCCCGAGGCCAGCGTCCTCATGGATGGGGTTGGTGTCTTCTGAAAGAGGCCCAGAGCGCTGCCTCGCCCTGTCACCGTGTGAGGACACAGAAAAGGTGCCATCTGTGAACCAGGAAACAGACTCCCGGCAGACCTCGACTGCCAGCACCTTGACCTTGGACTTCCCAGCCTGCAGACAATAAGAAATAAGTTTCTGTTGCTTAGGAGCCACCAGTCTGTGGGATTCCACGACAGCAGCCCAGATGGACTAAGACAGCATGAAAGGACTTGAGAAGCCCGGGAAAGAGAGGGCCCTCCACGGGGGCACGTGAGGAGGAGGGCAAGTTTCCCCGCTGCAGGGGTCACTGAGAGCCCAGGTGGTCCTCCTGTCTCAGACAGCCAGCCGTTTCTCAAACCTACAGGCTCAGAATTTCTCTCCAGGCCTAGCAATCTGCATTCTAAATAGGTACCCCCCACCCCTGGGAGGGTTGTTCTACCCACCACAGCTGGAGAATCACACTGTCCTGACTGAGCACAGACTGCTTGACTCTCTCTGAAGACTGAGTCAGGCGGCATCAAAGTTGGGGAGACGGAGTAGTAGCTGTGTTGAGTACCCACATAGGTCCAGCAGGGAGCAGAGATAGCCCAAGGGCTCCCCAGGGTCCCAGGTGACACACATGTGGTCATCAGCAGCACAGTCGACCCCCGTGCGTCCAAAGAGGTGAGCTGAGCAACTGTGGGCAGTGGCCCAAGCAATGGCAAGACTCAAGGGTCAAACAGAGGGCCAGGCAGGAGCAGGTGAGGCAAGGAGGACACAGGACGAGCCTAGGAAGGAGCATAGCACAAGGTCAGATGTACGGACTGCAGGAGGCGTCTCTGGCTTTGAGTCCCAGATCCACCTCTTACCCTGCTGGGTGACCTTGGGCATGTTATTCCATCTCTCTGCCTTGGCGTTTCATTAATAAAATATTAATAATAACAATCCTTACCAGGATTGTCGTGTGGGTGAAATGAGTTCTACATTTGAATGAATCAGGATCATATCTGACATGCTTCCCACCAGGCGACCATTTTCATCACTGTTATGACCATCAATCTACAAGCCAGCAGGGCCTAAAGGGACATTTATGTTACCAAGTTAGTGAAAACAGCAATGGAGATGCACTGACCTGGCATCCAGCCGCATGCAGCCCGAGCCCCTCACCACCCAGATGTACCATGCTCCAGAACATACTGTGCCCTCCTCTTGGGGTCCCCAGTCTTCACAGAGACGTGTCCTTGATTTCCGGTGGGCGTGACAGCCAGCACGAATCAAACACTTCCAGCTTCTAGAATGGCCCCCGCTTGGTTTTAAATATTGACTGCAATTTTGAATAGGGCCAAGCTGTTTAAACTCTCCAAGACCTGAGCCTCTAGATTTCAATGAATGCTGTTCTGTTTAAGTAAAATCTTTTTCTCTAAACAGAAAAAAAAAAAAAAAAAAAAAAAAATCCAGCTAAGGTTATTTGTACACTCCTGAACTTGACCTGGTTGGGGTGGCCATGTTTTGATGAACACTAAAAAAGCAGAGAGTGAATCTAGTTAAATCAAATACAACTCTGATGGGACAGGATTCAGGGGTCCTCTCTTCTACCTGCAGTCTCCTGTCAACCTACCACTCCACATCCTGTAACAGAACAGACTGTGCAGATACACGGCATTAGTTAGCTGTTCCTACAGAATAAATTACTCCTCAACTTAACGACTTAAACCAACAATAACTATTATTCTGTCGCACCACTTCTGTGGATGAGGGATTTGGAGCAGCCTGATGAGTGGTTTTGGCTGGGGGTCTCTCAGGAGATAGGAAGTCAAGGTCATCTGGGACCACCGTCATCTGAAGGTCTGACAGGCACTGGAGGACTTAATTCTGAGATGGCACAGGCACGAGGAGGCAAGCTGGTGGTGCTGGCTTTTGAAAAGACACCTTATTTCCTTGTCGTGTGGAACTCTCCATGGGGCTCCTTGAGGGTCCTTACAATATGGCAGTTGGCTTCATTCAAGAGCCAGTCATCTGGGGGAGAGCAAGGGAAGCCGCAGTGACTTTTGGGACGCAGCCTTGGATTCTGCACCCTTCATTTTCACTACATCCTTGGTTATACAAGTTGGCCCTGCTCACCATGGGAGGGGACAACACAGGGCACGAATATCAGGAGACAGGAATCACAGGGGCATCTTGTAGGTGACCACCCCATTAAGAAAGGGCATTAAGAAAGTTATTTTGTTAAGGATTAGATTAAATCAATTTAAAAAATATACTGTTATATTGAAAAAGTCCCTTGGTTAAGACCTCACCACAATTCTTGAGTCTGAACACATGCTGGAAGTAGGAAGCTACCTTCTAGGGCCAGACTTTGCTTATCCCTTACTGTGTATGGTGTGAGTGGTCAGGTTCAGTAGCTGGGGTACCTCAGGGAAGCTGAAACAAATAGTTTGGTGTTTCCTTAAATTTTATAGTCCCAGTATTTGTGTGTATAGTAGATTCCAGAAGAGTTCACATGGGAATCCAGGTTCCCTTCTTCTAGATAGGTCTTTGGGACTGGTTACCACCAATGGGATGTAAGTGGTATGTATGCCCCTCCAGACCAGGCAGGTGAGTAGAGTGTGATTTATCATTCTCCCCGCTTTTTGTACCTGTCAATGGGCTGCAAATCATTGGAAGAGGAAACCAAGGAACATGAAGATGACAGAGCAATCAGTTTGGAAAGAGCCTGGATCCCTGAATGAGCAGGTGCAGGAGAGCTGCCTCCCTGCCTCCTGAGGGATCCACACTGTGCTGTGATGAGTGAGAAATAAACGTTGATTGGGTCAAACATTGACATATTGGGGTTTTGCCTCTGCAACCGGCATTACTTGCTATGACTAATGTCATGTATAGTCATAACTTTCCCATCCTGAGATTCAATTTAATTATTGCAAAACTGAATCAATGTCTACTTCCTTTAATATTTGTATTTTCTCATAGGACATACCATTTTTTAAAATAAGGGTGCCAAAGCCCCAGAATATAGTCGTAAAGTACACATGTATAATGTCACAATTCATTACGTGACTTCTGGACCAAAGGACAGGAAGGTGTGGTTTAAAAATAAGAAGTGAATAAGGGTTATAAAAATGTAATACTATATAAAAATTGATCCGATGGATTCCAAAGTTAAAGGCACTTTACCTCCTAATAAATATTGAAGTATCAAAGTACCACAAGATCCTTTTTATAGCCCTGGGACTGAGCAGTTAAAACAAAACAAAACCCCAAACCATATAGTTCCAGGATTAAAGGTCAACTCTGGAAACCTCAGTAACACACTTATAAATAGCTCCTAAAATCTGTCAACACAATCAAGGGCTGTTTTCCAGTCCCTATAAAAATCTAGATCACACCCTCATTTTGGAATTTTGACTCTATTCATTTTGTCCTTTCACTGAAGAAACTGAGCGTCATGAGGAAATTGGGAACAGCTTAACCAAGGGGTCTGCCCTCCACCGCAGGGTGTGGTCCTTTCCTTCCACCGTCCACTCTGGGACTTTCACCACCTAAGCAGGTGATCTCATGTTTCACGAGATGTCAAACCCAGGCGTCTCCTGGGCTGTAGCAGGGTCCCCGTGTGTGACGTTCCCAGAGTCCCCTGGGCTTCAGAGCCTGCTGGTTTTTCTGGCTTCGCGCCTCAGCTCCTGGCCATGTTTGAAACATGATGACCTCAGGCTGAATAGACTTATTCCTGCCCACGAGTCTCTTCCATTATTGTCTTTTGCTGTCTCTGAACTTGTCCCAGAGGAAGCCCTGCCAGGCCTCCCTGAAGCCGAGCGTGTCTGGCTGCAGTGGGTGCTGGCCAGGGGGAGACTCGGTCTTGCTGGCTTAGCCCTGACCAAGAATAAACCCTTTCCCTCATTCATTTTAAAATAAGATGACAAAGTAACCATGTATGTTGTGTCTTGGGACATTTCTTTTCTCTAACATCTTCCCCCAAAGTTCCCTAATACAAGTCAAAAGAAAATTACCTTTACAAGGACTGAGAAATTGATGTACTGTAAAAGAATTTCCGGTATGTTAAAGATGAGTAATTTTCCTCTTTATCAGTATGTGTACAAAAGAAAAGAGACCCAGGCCACTGATGTAACTGTGTGAAGAACAAAAGACTGTTGCAAAGGAATCGTCAAAATACTTGAACTGAAAACAAAGTGATCCTTTTTACAGCCTGGCTCGAGCCGCTGAAGAGCTGAATTAGATGAGTAACACACACATCTGTATTTACACGATCTGGAAGGCATAAATCACCAACACATAGGAAAACTCTGGAACCGCAGTAAACTAAGCTCCTTGAGGATGTGATGAAGTTACCCGGCAAGATGCTCCCTGCCCCTGCCGGTGTCCGCCACCGCCGGCACGACTGCGCCACCTAGCGGCGTCACAGTACCGGTCTCACGCCTCACCTCGGTTCCCAAGGTGCTTTGAATTTCCCATGAACCATGATAAAAGGAGAGTGGAAGAGCATGTTTGTGGCGTCCTCACGCGGCTGTTTCCAAGTTACAGCACGGAGTGAACACTCATGAACATCACACACACAAAAAAATGCCTAATTTATTTATTTGTTTTCTTTAATTTTTTAATTTTTATTTTTGGGTTAGCAGGTATTGAACCTAGGAGCACTTAACCACTGAATCACATCTCCAGCCCTTTTTGTGTTTGTTTGTTTTGTTTTGTATTTTACTTAGAAACAGGGTCTTGCTGAGTTGCTTAGGGCTTCACTAAGTTGCTGAGGCTGGCTTTGAACTCGCCATCCTCCTGCCTTAGCCTCCTGAGTCAATGGGGTTACAAGCATGCGCACCAGGCCTCAAATGCCTAATTTCAAACTGAAGATTTCGTTGTCTGCCAGCCTCCACTTAGTTCCCTGAATGAGCTGTGAGCCAGTGAGCTGTGGCTGTACACAAAGCACACCAGCAGCCTTGGTGAGCTCAGTCACTGCCCCCCTGAAGTTTATCTGAAGTTGTAGGCTTCTGTTCCTTCTGTTTATAAGGTACTAGGAGCAAGTAATGGGAATACAGAACCGCCAACCTCATCAAAGCCACTGATAAGCAGAGGCTGATGTACTTCACACGGCAGTCATACTAGTCTCCCAAATTTCTTCCTCTGAATTTTTGTTGATCTTCAATAATTTTTGCTCTGAAGTTGGAGCTGAGCCCCACTAGCTTTTGGCTCCCCTTACTTTGCCTGGGGCCTCTCTCTCTCTTTCTCTGACCTGTTCTCATCTATACTTTCCTAAGCTTGTCCCCAGCTCCCAAATGTCCCCAGTTCTGCACAATCCCCTAGTTGGCCACCTATATTCTCAATTGGAAGAGAGGGGAATCAATGCCAACAAGGCTGAGAGAGTCAGAAGAAAGTCAGGGAAGACAAATTAGAAAGTAATATTCAGGGAATGAAGTCATAGTTTATCTTACAAGTTGCTTTGAAATAACTGCACATTTCAAGTAGATCTGTAGAAACATATGAATATAGAGAATGGTAAAATAACTGATCTGAGATGAAGTCTGGCTAGGTCAAAGTTTGGGGGGTAGGGTGGTGTTGGAAAGATCGACATATGTTGTAATTTTTAGAACATTCTATTTTTGAAGCCAGACTATTCCAAATCATTGACATTATTTTTATTGGTATTTTTATGATATATAACTCCCATAACATAAAATCCACCATCTTAATGTACACAGTTGAATGGTTTTTAGTATATTCACAAAGTTGTGCAACTATCACTTTGAACTAATTTTACGACATTTTTATTACTCCAAAAAGAAGTTCTGTGTCCATAGCAGTGATTCCTGAGTCCCTATTTCCTGCTCCAGACCCTGGCGATTGCAAATCACTTTTCCGTGTGTATGGATTTGTCCATCCTGGAGACCTCATGGAAGTGGAATCACAGGATAAGTGGCCGTTGGTGTCTGGCTTCTCCCACTTAGTATGATGTTTTCAAAGCTCATCTGTCTGATAGCACTACAGTTCCTTGTGGTTTCATATGGTTGAATGATATTCCATTGTATATCTATGAGTAGGCACTTGGGTTGTTTCTACTTTCTGACTATTTTGAATAATCCTGCTGTGAACATTCATATGCAAGTTTGATATAAGCATGATTTCAATGCTCATGGGTATATAGCTAGGAGTAGAATTGCTGAATCAACAGTAACTCTATGTTTAAGTCTGAAGAATTGCCAGGTTGTTTTCCATGGTGTCTGTATAATTTTCATTCCTACCAGCAATATACGAAGACTCTAAGTTCTCTATGCACTTGCCAATGCTTTTTATCTTCTGGTTAAAAAACAAACAAACGAACAAAAAACAAACAAACAAAAAAAACTACAACACCCATCTTAATATGATAAGTGGTCATTGATTTTATTTTTAAAAGCAAGTATTCATGCAAACATAGACTAGAAAATAAATGGTTTATCTTTGGAAATAGAAAATGCCTCTATACATTAAAGCCAACTACATACTTCTACTTACTTTCACAGAAGAGAGTAATTGTGTGACTGTTCACATGTTTTCTGCAGGATCTTATAGAATCGCAGTCTTAGACCTGAACTGTCTTGGAGATTCCGCTCACTGAGGCAAGAAAGTCTCTATGATTCACTCGAAAGTTAGTCATTTTTCACAGCTCATAGATTTCTACTGGGGATTGAAAACTTTCATTCAAGTGACTTGCAGAGGAGTCATTGCCTTGGGGAGAGGAGGGAGAGAGTTGAGACCAAGAAGGAATTTGTGAGGTCGGTTCCTTTGGAATGCTTTCTTTTCCTTGTTCTAAACAAAAAGATGCAAAATTTCCAAATAAAAACTTCATTCCAAGAGCTGGGTTTCTTACACTGGCCTGCAATTTTTAAGTCATCAAAATGATATTTCCAAAAGCAAATGCACAGATTTTAATGCAGATCAAAACTGCCCAGGCAATCACACTTTTTGACAAGTCTAAAGGGGGGACCAACAAAGATTCTTGCAATGTACCACCACAAATTTATCATAGATCAGTAAGGATGTAATGAAAAATTACTTCCGAATGGTCACGATATTCTTCATAGTTTTTCTAGAAGCCAGCTCACCTCAGGACACAGGGGAAAGGAAGGTACAGAAGCCAGTAGTGTCTGCTGATTCCTCTAGTAGCTCCAACAATTAGCTTCCATTTAGAGAGCCAAGCCAGGCCACCAGGAAATGAGCTCAGAATAAGATTGTAGAATACGCAAAGTGACTGCCTGTGTAAGCAACTAGGAGGAAACCAAACTCTGTTGACAAGGATTATTTCTAAGTTGCAGGATCAGAAAAGTATTTTTTTCCCCTTTACTTTTCATATGTGCTCCAAATTTTCCACAGGGGGGAAAAAAATTCCTTTAATGCATCCCTTTGTCTTCCAATGTTTCAACATTCACCTAGAAGTTTATGCAGTGAAAACCTTAAACATGATTAAATTTTCAAATACTGTATAGAGAATTCAGTGCCTTGCATGATAATGCATTTCTGCTTCTCTCTCTGTCTCTCTGTCTCTGTCTCTGTCTCTGTCTCTCTCCCCCCCCCACCTCTCCCCACCTAGTAACCACCAACACTCACATCTGAATTCATGTCATTTCTCCTGTTTCAGACCCCTGTCCTCTCCTTCTAAATTCCAATTTCAATTTACTATATGCTGGGAAATTCAATAACTATGCTTTTTAGAATCCTTTGTAAAACAAAGTAGAGAGACTATGTAAAATGTCTGAAGAATTTGTTGTGGAGGATTGTTCTAGGTCTTTAGGATGGGTTTTGTTTAGGGCTCTCGGGTTTAAAAAAAAAAAAAAAAAACACCTCTGAGGTTGAAACGCAAGAACTAGAGGATTTCCACAAATCCAACCATCCATCAACTGAGTCATTCTTATATTGGATAGAAACGCCTTACAGATCTCACTTCCACCTTTACAGAGAGCATGAACAAACCATCTGGCCACCATCTTGGAAATCAAAGCCTGGACACATGAGCCATTGTGAGGACATTACATTTTTTGGTCTATTTCTATATTTTATTAGATAATAAAATCCAGCCTTCTGATTTTTTAAAATCCATCATTTGGAGCAAATTTACTTAACCTATGTCCCATAGTTAAGTCATTTAGACTAGATCTTGTAGACCACATAGACTGATTTTTGCAAAGCACTGCTTTGCAGAGTACAATTAACTTAATTGTCGTTGAGTGCTTAAGACGTATTTCATGTAATTGCTTACATTTTCTCTGAAGAAGCCAGTGATCAGATTGACTATGATGTGAGACTACAATTCATTGCAAAAAGCTGTGTTTTGATTTTTCAGAGATTACTGAATTATTTTTATTCCATTTTAAAGGGCCTATTTATTTTACTTGTCCTTCACAATAGAGGGCAATGACACTGAGTCTATTTTATAGGAACACCCTTGGGATTATTTTTTTGGAGTAAGAATGACTTGCGTTCAATGTCCAGTATTTCTCTCCTCACTGAGATTGTCACGTCTAATATCTAAGTGATGATTTATAGCATCACCATAAAGATGATCTTATTGGATTCTTGAATGAACAGTGAGAGTAGGTATGGCCAGTATTACCAGAAAACGAAGAACCCCAAGGTTGTCTCTGACTTCTGCGGCAGGGACATTGACCAGGCAGAGCGGCTGTCCTTGAGATGGCTGGGTTTCCTGAAATCAGAGGGTCCTGGTCTGTGTCGGACTAATGGTTTCTACTTGTATTTGCTCCCTAATTTTCAGGTGTGATAAAGAATCTTCACTACAAGTCTTCACTTTATACATTAATGATTCCAAATGAGGAACATCGAACACCACAGGTCACTTACTCCAGGAAAAAGTCAGTAGGCTGTCAGGATCTCTCCTTCCTAACCTTGATGCTGGAAAAGATGGCGCTTCTGATAACCGCCTGCCCCCATTCCAGTTTACTTTCTGTGATGGATCTTGAAATATGGCCTATAGAAGGGAAAATGGCATTTTAAATCATATCGGTTTCTATGGAAGGCTTGGAGTTGTTTGAGGACCTCGATACCATTTATCATTTTGAAGTGGGCCATTTGTCTCCATGGCTGGGAACTACAACTTCTGAAATGGTGAAATGCCATGTGTCGCGTACAAAGTGACCAACGTTGCAATTTTCCCCAATAAAGAGCAAGCACCAAAGCACCCTTTAGGTAAGCTTATCCACGCTCTATTTTCAAGAGATCCTTCTCAGATAACTTAATGGAGTGGGGTCCTCTTGAACTGCATTCTGCCCATTTGCACCAGAGTGCTGGAAAAAGGGAAGTAGCTCATCAGAAGCTGTCTTCCTTCTTGTCTTAACTTTCCTGTTTATTCTGGTTTTTGTTTTTCCCATCTGTTTCAATAGTGTCAACTGCCTTAACTCTTTACTGAAAGTAGACTTATTAAAAAAATAAATGAGCAACATTTCATGCATTTAACACATACTCATACTACATCAAGGATAGACTTGGCCATCAAAAAGTGCCTTTGGGTGTGAGAGTTTAAAGAGTTAAAGCTACCGTTGATCACCTCTGATTTTCATGTGCCACAGTCCTTTTAATTAGTGGACATCCTGCCTCTTTAAGCCGTATTTTCTCTCCAGCTTCTCCCCCGCAATTTTTCCTTAGAGGTCACTGCCAGAGTTCATGCTGGCTCTGGTCGAGTTTCTGCCTCTAAGCTAGGAAACTCTGAAATCTGCTTTCAACATGGAAAAGAGTCATGTGTGGATGAAAATTGGCAGAAGTTAAATCATTTTGTTCCCTTCGTCCTTAATTAAGGGAATCATAAAAGTGTTAATTTAATTACATTTAAATACCTAATTGAAAAACAGAAGTCCACTAACTTCTGGTACACAGAGTCTGTGATAAGAATTTTAAAGGCACCATTTCAATTTTATGAACTGAATATTGGGGAGGGTCTTATATATTTGATAAAGTCCTGTTTTGTTCCAGTGGTTCCTGGGCTGAGTCCAAGGCCATGGGCACTTATGGAATCACGAGCCCAATTTTTATTATTTTAGAAATTAATACTATAGTAATTTATGTCACATTATCAATATATAACATATTAATACTGTGACTTTGAATGTAAATGAGAAAGGTGATCCAAGGTGTGTGTTCACTGAGAAACCAGTCTGCAGAGGCCTTGGGCAAGCTGCCCGCTGCGTGGCACAGGCAGACACGGGCCTGTGTCACTGGGCTGGCCCCTCTGCCTCCATCAGGTGTGCTGGCTTGGAGCTGGCTGGACACATTGCATGCGATAGCAGGGCCCTGACTCTGCAGGTGCAGCCCACAAACCTTGATTTGTACTGGGGCAGCAGCTGAACTTGGCAGTCATTGAAATGTCATTTTGAGACAAAGGAGGGTCTCCTTTCGTCTTTCCTACTTCCTGCTTCTAGTTTAATTGGGTCCTAGGTGGATGGCATCTGGCAGGAGGGTACTGGACTCCCGCTGGTGGAAACGGCATGTGTGATTAAAGGCTAACAATTGATGATATTTGATCCCCACGTCCAAATGTTGTCACCAGAGAAAGATTACTCCTGTAGGTGGAGCCGCCTGAGAACAGGCCAGGACCCCAAGCCCACTTCGGAAGCCTGGATCTCCCACAGGTGCTGTTCTCAGGTTCTCAAATAAACCCCATAATCCTTAACGCAATCCTGTGAGGTAGGGGCCGCTGCCATTTCCCCCTTTCTGCAAGGAGAGAGATGCAGAGGTGGAAACACTCACCAAGGAGGCCACACAGGTAGGAGTGGAGCCAGGTGCCTGCCACTGTCCCTCCACAAGCCAGTTAGGCTGGGGATGTTGTTCTTCTGCAGTCCCTCGGCACTTTGAAGTCAGGAGAAGGTGACCATCCATCCCTTACCATCGTCATGGTTACTGAGGGTTTTATATTTTTTACTTGTTCGTGTGCTGTTTTCTTTTCTAGCATTACTAGCAAGCCGTAAACATTTCCTTTCTCTTATTTTTTTTTTTTCTTAAACAAAAATAGGAAAAGAAGTAAGGAGAAAGGAAGTAAAGGAGGGCGACTGGTTCAGTAGAGGGGAAGTACTGTTGGAAGAAGAAACACGGTATTTCTCCTGGCTGTGCCGCACCCCTCTGGCACCAGCCCCTATGACAGGTCAGCTGTGGCTCCAGTGTCCTCCAGATGGTCTCAGCACCTCCCTCCTGTCCCTGCGGCACTTGGGGAGGGTGGTCGAGGGCTAACCACCCATCACCTCACTGACCCTTTAGCTTCCCTGTGCCCCAACACCTGTGCAGTGGATTTCTTGCTTGAAATTCCTCTTCTGGAAAGACATAGAACGGTGTCTGTCTCCCTGGCTGAGTCCTGTTATGCCCCATATTGCTTTTCTCAGAGTTTAACATGGTGAAGATTTCTTCCCTGCAAGAGTAGCTTATGGGCTTGGAAATAGTCTTTTGATTCTTTTTTCAGTCCAAAAATTTACAAAAGCAAGATGTTTAGTCAGTCCAATGATTCCAGTTTGTGACCAGAAATTAAATTATAAACCCAGAGTAAAAGCGAAAGAGTAAAGGTTACACTTAGTTCAATCCCTTCCCGCCCTCCACACTACCCCACAGTCCCCGTAATTATGTGGGTTGTGTTCCAGTGGGTTTATCTAGCTACTAAATCTAAGTCTCAAGCACCTTTCCCCCAAGAGTTTCCCACCCAAAATACAGAAGGGGTTTCCGTGAAGTCTTCCACGTGTCTAGTTATATCAGGGACTCTCTGCTGGGTCCTCTCCATCAGACAGACCTTACCCAGGACCTGCACGTGCCAGGACCTTGGCTGGGTGCCCAGAGGACCCAGAGCTGGGTGGAATGGGCTCTGCTCTCCAGGAGCTGAGATCTGGCAGAAGGCTTGACCCACAGCAGATCCAGTGTACAATAGTCACTAGGTCTCCAAGGGGAGGGATAAGCCCGCTTTGGTCTTGCCCTGTTGAAGTCTGATTGGAAAATCTGGGGAGACTCCTTCAGCAACACAACATCAAGTTGGGCTTTACAGAATAGAACCATAAAACTGGGAGGAAGATGTGGAAGGGCGTTCCGGGTCTGGGCAGGGAGGCAAGCGAGGAAGGAAGGGCACAGCAGATGGCCTAAACTGACTACCTGTGACTTTGCAGTGAAGCAGACCCTGTGAGGGTCCAACTCCCTGAAGCTGGGTTTCCGGGTTTGTTCGCGTTCCTGTTCTTTCTCCAGAAGTGCTCAGTCTCTTCTCTGTCTCCAGGTGCCTGATGTGGCAGAGCTAGACCTCAGGGGATGAGGACACCCTCTCCCAGCCCCTGTGAGCTCCTGTTCCCAGCTCCTTCCTGCCACCCCCACCCGTTCTCTTCCCTGCTCCGCTCTCTCCAGTTACCCTTCTTCAACCCCACTTTGGGGGTTTGGGGTTTCCTCCCTTTGGTGGCCCTGCCGTTTGCTTGCTTGCTAAGTGATTTATACATTCCAGGCTGGATCCAAGACAGTGTGGGATGAAAATCAAGTGCAAACGGCTAGAAGGAAAGGCCAGGATAAACACACGAAAAGACCTCAGACTAACTGCTTCCAAGCTTTGCATGCATCTGAGCTGTCCCTCTCGGACACTCATCTTGGCTTAGAGCAATCTCCAGGCTGCCCTCACCAGGATGTGTGGAGAGCTGGGGAGAAGGTCACTTTGTGTTTCCTTCTTTGTCTTTAAACTAAAGACCGATGTGACCTCCCTTTACAGAGGGAGACTGCTGGCTTAGTGGAGTGACCCGCGTCCTCTGCTTTTACCCGTCAGGATCCCTAAGCCATGGCAGTGGCATGGCCCCAGGAGCTCTGTACCTACACTCTTGGGTTCAGGTCCTCACCTACTAGAGAATATTCTAGAACTGCAACTCCAGTCTGCACTAGAAGCATGTACCGGGCTCACACCAGTCCAGACACTGTGGGAAAGGCCCCTGGTTATTAGCGTGAGCTCATCCAAGACTTTCTTCCTGGGCTCTGAGCTTCGGAACCACAGCTGTTTTAATAACAACCTCTTCCTTTCAGTCACACATAATGAGCAGCAATGACTCAGATCCCACCGGATCACTAGATAGTTTTGAGACCCTCTCTAAGTCACAGCACCCTTCCTCCTCCATTTGTTTAGTCATTCAACAAACATTCTTGTAGCAGCCATTGTGAATATAGAGATTGACATGATTGATGAGATGCCATAGAATTTGTTTTAGTCCCATTTTTTTCATTGCTATAACAAAATATCTGAGGCTGGGTACTTATTAACAAAGAAGGTTTATTTAGCTCACAGTTCAGGAAGTACAAATTTCAAGATCAGTAGGCCACATTGATTTGACCTCTGGTGAGGGTAGTGTATGGTGTCAGATGGTAGCAAAGTCACATATAGGAGCAAGTGGTCATATCTTGAAGCAGAAAGCAGAGACAGAGAGGGACTAAGCATTCTTCTTTTATAGCACCCTCTCAGGAGAACTACCAAGGGGTGGCATGAGAGCGACCAGAATCCCTCTTGAGGGCACACCCCCGATGACCTGAAAGTCTCCCCTGGGCCCCAACTCCTCAGTGTGCTGCTACCTCCACATACTACCATCCAGCCCTGAGGACCAAGCGCCAACACATGCACCCATGGAGAACACTCAAACCATATCCAAAACACAGCAGAATCTGCAACCTGCACAGGACACACTCTAGAAATAAGTTTTAAAATTCAAGGAGAAAACCATTTGCAAAACAATTTGACAATATCTGAAAAAGTTGATATATGAATGTCTTTTGACCCAGCAATGCTACCCTAAGCTGTGTACCCTAGAGAAATTCTTAAACACTTACACAAGGAGAAAGAATGGATGTGAAAAAATGTAAATGTCAAAAGGTAGCGAATAACGCACAGCACATTCCCACAGTGGTGTAGAGCAGCATAAACAGTGAACTAGAACTTCCTGTGCCTCATAAACGTGACTTATAGAGGCGTGTTCCAGAAAAACAGGTGAAGGACGATGTATTTATGTAAAGTTAAAATATGCAAAATAATATTAGATAGTATTTAGAGGCAAAGTAGTTTTTAAATGTCTGGGAATGAATAACACCAAATTAGCATTAGAGTTTTCCTCTATGGAGAGAGGGAAGAGGATGAAATTGGGGAGAGTAAGAGGGGCATCAAAGGTATTGATGTTTGCACATTAACCTAGGTCGTGGCTACATAGTTATTCTAATATTCTTTTTGGTGTGTATTTTTTAAAATTTATTTTTGTGTGTGGTACTGGGGATTGAAAAACCAGAACCTCATGTGTGCTGGACGGTCACTGTACCACTGAGCTGTATCTCCAGCCCTATGTGTATATTTTAAATGTTACCTTAATTTTAAACATTTATTAAACAATAAGTGCTCAGAAAAGAATAAGTGTTTGAAGAAACTAGGAGTGACTGGCGTTTTGTGGGGGAGGAGCGGGTTGTGGTTGGGTCTGGAATGGGCTCCCAAGGCTCCTGCGTTGAAGGCTTGGTCCACATGCAGCAATGTCCAGAGGGGCTTCTGGGGAAGAGACTGGATCATGAGGGTTCTGACCTCATCGATGGATGGCTGAATGGACACTGGGAGGTGGGACCTAGCTGAAGGAGGGTCCCCTGGGGCCATGCCTGGGAAGGGTCTCCTACCTGCCCCTCCTCTTTCTGCTTCCTGGCTGGCAGGAGCCAAGCAGCTGTCCTCCACCACGCCCTTCTGCCGTGGTGTTTCTTTGTGGGAGCCAACTGACCATGGGTGAGACTTCTGAAACCATGAGCCAAAATAAACCTTTCCTCCTTTACATTGTTTCTGTCAGGGATTTTGGTCACAGCGATGAAAAGCTGACAAATGCGTTGCTACAGTTCGAATCTTAAGTGTCCCCCCAAAACTCTGTGCTAAAGACTTGGTCCCCCATGTGGTGCCCCTGGGAGTGGGGAGAAACTTTAAGAGGTGGAGCCTAGAGGAAGGTCAGCTGGTCATTGAGGGCATGACCTTGAAGCAGGCAACGGGAGCCACCTCCTTCCTCTTCTTCTCTTTTGCTTCCTGGACATGAGATGAGAGCTCTTCTATGCCAAGCACTCAGGCCACCATGGGCCACCATGGGCTGTCCCCCAGGGACCTAAAAACTGCCTGATTGTGGGCTAGAACTTCCAAAACCGTGAATCAAATAAATATTTTATTTAGTTTATTACCTTAGGTATTTGTTACAGTAATGGAAAACTGATTGACACCGAAGAGCCCTATTGATTGAGTGTCAAAGGATACTTCACAGCAGAGGTCACAGTTGAGCTGAAAACATGACTGACATGAAGGAACCAGTCATGACATTATCTAGGGGAGAAGCATCTTGGATAGAGAGAACAACTTAATGCAGCGTGTGAACTGTGCAGGGTCAGAGATAGTACACCACGCTTGCCAGTTAATAAGGTAACCTGCCTGGGTATCATAAGTGCTGGCAGAAGATGCGAGACTCCCGAGCCAGAGCAGAAGGTTTTATTATTCACAGTCACAGGCAGCATGAGTTTCTATTCACATTGCTTCTTCATGCTCTCTTCCAATGGTCAAAGTTTGGAGGTACAGTCAGTAACACTTGTTCATGACTTTGAATGTGGAGATGAGAAAATGAAAGAAATATAAGATGAGTTTTAGATTGAGGCTTCTCGCAAAGGCGTATGAATTGACCCAGGCAAGGGGTGAGAAGGACTGAAAGTACTATTTTGAGCATGGAAAGTTGAGCTGCCTGAAGGACATTGCCAAGAAAGGGATAGAAAGCAGTTGGGTGTAAGTTTAGAGTCTAAGAGTGAGGTCAAGGCTGGAGGTATAGACCCTGCAGGTGGAAGATACTAATAGTCTTGGGACTGATGTGCTGACTAAAGAATGCTTACCATGTTTGCCCTACTCACCTGGTTGGCAAAATCACCTGTTAAAACACAGACTGCCACATCCTCAAGTTTTGTATTCTAATGTTTTGTGACTAAATAGATTGATACATACATACATAAATACACACATACATACATACTTCTGCATACATTCAGTATTTCTCAATATTTTTGAGTGTCTATTATGTTTCCAGCATTGTGCTTGGTTGTGAAGGGTGAACTCGTACCAGCATGAAAAATGGCCAAGTACTTTCTATTTTTTATTTTATCATTGATTTCTAATTTCATTCCATTATGATCTGATGGGATGCAAGGTAATATCTCTATTTTTTTTTAATTTGATAAGAGTTGCTTTGTGGCCTAAGATATGGTGTATTTTAGAGAAGGATCCATGCACTGCTGAGAAGAAAGTGTATTCAGTCATTGATGGATGAAATATTTTATATGTGTCTGTTAAGTCTAAATTATTAATTCTATTTTCAGGTCTATAACTTCTTTATTTAGTTTTTGTTTGGTGGATCTATCAAGATCTATTTACAATTGTTAGATCTTGTCAGTGTATAATTCCCTTAAGCAGTACGAAATGTTCTTTGTCCCTTCTGATTAACTTTGGCTTGAAGTCCACTTTATCTGGTAGGAGGATAAGAAACCCCTGCTTGTTTATAAGATCCATGTGAATGATGTGTTTTTTTCCCATACTTTTACCTTCAGTCTGTGAATGTCTTTGCCTATGATGTGAGTCTCTTGGAGACAGCATAATGTTGGGTCTTGTTTTTAAGTCCAATCTGCCAGTCTATGTCTTTTGATTAATGAGTTTAGGCCATTTACATTCAATGTTATTATTGAGATATGATTTTTATTCCCTGTCATTTTGATTTATTTCTGGTTTTTAATTTGAATTAGTTTCTCCATTGATTTGCTATTTTTTAGTGTAGTTCCTCCCTGTGCTGTTTTTCTTATTTTTCATTACTTCTTCCTGAAATATCTTATTGAGTATGCTTTGTAGTGCAGGCTTTCTCGCTGTGAATTCTTTTAACTTTTGTTTCTCATGGAAGGTTTTTATTTCATAATCAATTCTGAAGCTTAATTTTGCTGGATATAGGATTCTTGGTTGACATCCTTTTTCTTTCAGAGCTTGGTATACATTATTCCAAGACCTCCTAGCTTTGAGGGTCTGGGTTGAGAGATCAGCTGAGATCTGGATTAGTTTCCCTCTAAATGTTACCTGTCATTTTTATCTGGCAATCTTTAAAATTCTATCCTTACTCCTCTGTATGTTAGGCATTTTTATAATAATGTGTCTCAATTTGGGTCTGTTGTAGTTTTGTGTATGAGCCCCATATATTTGACTTTCAATTTTATTCTTTAGGTTTGGGAAATTTCTGATATTTCATTGAAAAGATTGTGCATTCCTTTGGTTTGTATCTACAATCCTTCATCTATCCAAATAGATCTTAAATTTGGTTTTCTCATTTTATTCCATATTTCTTGCACATTCTGTTCATGGTCCCTTAACATTTTTTCTCCTTGGTCAACTTTGTTCTCAAGATTATATCTTTTGTCTTCATTACCTGTAACTCTGTTTTTCAAGTGAACTACTCTGTTGGTGATGCTTTCCATTGAATTTTTAATTTGGTTTATTGATTCCTTCATTTCAAGGATTTCTGATTTTTTTTTCTTCAGAATCTCTGTCTCTTTATTGAGGTAATCTCTCACTTCCTGTATTTTCTTTCTGATTCCTCTCATACCGTCCTTTATTTCACAGATCAGTTTAACTATGTACACTCTAAACTCCTTCTCTGATATTTCTTCCACTTTGGTGGCAATGGATTCTATTATTGCAGTATCTTGGTTTGTTTGGGGTGATTTGTTCCCTTGCTTTTTTATGTTGTTTATATGTCTACCCACCTAACAGTATGGATCTGAGGCCGTAGAATTTCTACCCTGTGGCCTTTTAGTGTCCCTGAAGGTTTCCAGTATCTCACCACTTAGGGGGAGACACGTAATAACAACAAGCAATGCAAACAATATACAGCATTAAACCAATGTTGATGATGTCTATAATGTTAATTATCATAATAAACAGACATGATCAGTTATTGCTTATAATGAAAACAGCAATATTGCAAAAGGGTTTATAATTTCAAATGGTGGACAGGGAGAGGACAGAAGTGATATAGGATGTGATGACTATGAGGGAGGAGGAGAGGAGATAGAAGTAAAAAATTAAAGGAAGCATGAAAGAGAACAATAGAGATTGACTCTTTGTGGAAGAAAAGAGAGAAAGAGAATCAAGGGAAACAGGTAAGAAAAAATATATATAGTAAACATTTTTTTAAATTAAAGATAAAAATAAAGGAAAACAAAGTGAAAATGTACTAATCAAACATCCTAATCCTAAAAAACTAATCCATGAAAAATAAATTGCAGAAGATATATTTGGGTAACCATAAGATGGTGGCTGGCGTTGAGCTAAGAGGTGGCACATAATTAATGTTAACACGGCGTGATCTACCTTTGCCTAATTAGTTAATGTCTCCTTTGTGCTAGTGGTCAACAGATATTCCTCATTCTTTCTTGATTGGTGCCGTGGTGCATGCTCCAACTGTGCTACTTAATCCTAAGCTGATTGGCTGCCTTAGGTATATAAGACACACCTATAGGAAGCACCACTGGATAACCGGATAAGCACGGATAAGCACAGAGAAGCAGCACCTCTGATAGATCGCAGAAGGCAGATGGCAGATCACAGAAGAAGCTCCTCTGATAGCACGCACCTTTAGTTTGCAGGTTGCAGGACTCTAAGAAGATATAGATCTCTGAAAGTGTAGCCTCTCCGATAAGCAAAGCCTCTCTCTCTTCTCTCAAAGACTCTTTTTCTCTTATGCAAAACCTTTCTCTCTCTCTCCTCTTAAAGCCTCTCTTCCTCTATAAACTAACAAACAAGCAAGAAAGCAGCGCACTATAGAGAAAGATAGTAGAAGTAGCTCAGTTTCCAGTCCACCTCCGATAAATACCCGCGCAATTGTTGCTGCAGGCGGTAACAATATCTGCATGACTGTTGCTGCGGGCGGCAACAATAAATGGCTTCAAAAATGCTAGAAATGAGTTGGGTGTGGTGGCACACACCTGTAATTCCAGTGGCTCAGAAGACTGAGGCAGGAGGATCATGAGTTCAAAGCCAGCCTCAGCAAAAAACAAGGTCCTAAGCAACTCAGTGAAACCTTGTCTCTAAATAAAATACAAAATAGGGCTGGGGATGTGGCTCAGTGGTTGAGTGTTCCTGGGTACAATCCCCAGTACTGCCCCCCGCAAAAAAATCTAAAAATGAAAAAAAAAAGAAAGAATATGTACTACTGTCCATGTACCAGTAAGGTCACAATTAAACAGAGAAGAGAATCTTTTAAAAAGGGAGGGTGGGTAGAAAAAAGAAAAAAAAATCTTGAAAAGTTAAATTTTCTTCCATTGGAGTTCAAAAGATTCTCAGCTTCTCTCCTTAGCAGTTTTCGGTGGGGTCGTCTGGAGTGTGATGTTCTACCCTCTGGATTGCTGGTGTGAGAGAGGTAATCCCATAGGCAGAATTCCTGGAGGCAGGGTTTTGGCTTAGGTGAACTCCAAGCCCTAGGCTGAATGCCAGTTTGTCTGGAGATCTTAAATCAATGTACCTCCAAAGCCCAGTACTTGCTGGTCCAAGCTGGAAGCCTATAACCCAGGATCTCCCAGGGTTCACTCATGTGGTGGGGGAGACAATTATTAGTCCCTCATGTCCCCTGCATACCCCATGTTCCCTGGTTTTAGGTTCAGTCTCTAAACAATCTCTCCCTTCAGAGTTTCCTGTCAGGTGTGTCACTTCCTGCCTGTTCTGCAAGCAGCTGGATTGGAGGGGAGAGGTAGACCTGGATGGGTGTTGTGCTTTGGATGTAAGGTATTCCCAAAAAGCTCACACGTGAGACAATGCAGGAAGGTTCAGAGGAGAAATGATTGGGTTGTTAGAGTCTTCACCCAATCAGTGAATTAATTCCTGATGGGATTAATTGAAGTGGTAGGGTGGGACTGGAGGAGGTGGGAACTGGGGTGTGGCTTTGAGGTATATATTTCATAACTGGAGAGTGGAAACTCTGTCTCTGCTTCCTGATGATGCAAGCTACTTCCCTCTGCCACCCTCTTCCGCCATGATGTTCTGCCTTACCTGGAGCCCTGAGGAATGGAGCCAGCCTTCTATGAACTAAGACCTCTGAAACGGTGAG
Organism: Sciurus carolinensis; assembly: GCF_902686445.1. Classification (NCBI taxonomy): domain Eukaryota; kingdom Metazoa; phylum Chordata; class Mammalia; order Rodentia; family Sciuridae; genus Sciurus; species Sciurus carolinensis. The sequence goes on from NC_062219.1 coordinate 16,135,759, forward strand.
CCCTCAAATAAACCTTTCTTCCTCTACAGTTGTGCTGGTCAGATCATTTAGCCACAGCAGCAAAAAAGCTGACTAAAACAATGGGTTTCCACAACCAGTTGTCCCTTGTGTAAACCTCTTTCCATGTTTGATTTGATACTTAAGTATACTCTATGTCATGCAGTGTGTGCTTACTGGATCTTTATTTGGGGTAAAACTTGGGTTTGCCAGGAATTTGCTCCCTCAGCTGCCAGCCCCTGCACCATGGTTGCAAAATGTTTCCTTCCTTTGTCCTCTGCCTGCTGCTGGGAGAGATGGTGGCTTTTCTGTACAAAGATATCATGCAGATATTGTGTAGTGTGCCCTTGATTTATAAATGCTCCATACCCAGACGTGCCTTGGGTCTCCTAAAACTGCAGGTTCCTTTAATTCCCTTGTCCCTCTACTATGCTCACAGAGGGACAGCTCTGACTGGTGCTTCTGGTCTGGCCATGGCAGTAACTGTGCTGCTGGAGATTTCTTCCTTTTTATTATATCCAAACTCCTGAGTCCCCAATCGGCTTTGAATGTACAGTTTTCAATCCCCAGTAAAGTCCACCGCCCTTTTGTTAGTTCATCCACCTTGCAGAGAAGCTGCCTGTCTGCTTTCTTGTTTCACACCACGGAGAAGCCAGGAATGTGAACTCCTCTATTCTGCCATCTTGAAAACCCTGATAAGATTATTCCTAAATTTAAGACGAAAGTATCAAGATTATGAATTTGATGTATTTCATCACTCCATTTTAATTTTAAATATTCCCAGAATATTTGGTCTTGGAAAGTCACATGCTTAATAAAGGAAGAGATTTGCTACCTCAATGAATTCAAAGTTACTAGGTCAGCAGCTCATGAACACAACGTGGCGGATGTATCAGAGGAGCTGAGTCAGGGGTAGAACAGAATTCTGACCCTGGGTGAGGGGCCCTGCATCTCCTCTGTGGTTTCTATGACAACATGGTGCTTCCAGCTGCATCCTTCTGAGGGATGTGATTTTGGAACCTGCCTTCCAGTTGCCAACTGGAGTAGAAGGTGCTGGCAGGTCCCCTTGGGTAAGCTAACTTCCTGTATGACCTCATTAGGTTCTGCATACGGCTGGCATTCTGAGAACATTGCTAACATAATGTTTCGAAGATGTTCTAATTCTATTGAATTGAATCCTGAACATTTGGCTCTGAGCAGTGACTCTCAAGTCATGATAATGTTACATACCATTCCCCTTCCTTGTCACTTTTTAGGAATTCCCCAAAGTGGGATGGTATCATTTCACATTCCATCAGAACCATGACATTTAACTTTGCAGGATCTCTGCTTTGGGCACTGTTCTCCCTCAAGCCTGTCCCAGACATCCTGTGTCAGCTAAGGGCACCCAGTCAGGTGCCAGTCTGACCTCAACCTCAAATGCAGCTGGTCACTGGCTTCACTATTTTGGTGGTAAAGAGAAGCGGGCACTACTGAGGCAGAGCTGAGCAACGTTTGTTCTTGACCTGTGAGCACTTGCACTTGTGTGTGGATTGAAGACATTACAGCATTATTACTGCTGCTTCACACAAATTATAAAGGAACACTTAGCTCCTACCTGGCAAAATAACAATTACATTTCTTGTGCTTCTCAGGAAAATATTCACTATGCATTTATCTTCCAATTACTTATAATCCTAAAGGATATTTTTATAAGATTGTAAAATATATAAATCTGAATACTCTTGAGAATCTCACATCTTTAGAGAAATCAATTGCTGACTCGTTGTTCTAAGGTGAATCATCACCCCCAATTTGTAAATATGGCTTAAAATTGAGTACACTTTGTTGGGAGTTGAACATGGGTAATAATCATTTTCCCCTAATTTTATCTGTCAAAGAAACCACTTTTTCTTTCATATGGAGGAGCAAATAAGAAATAGAAAAAGGGACTATTTACCAGTACTTCTAAGATAGAAGTTTCAGTTAAAATAAGAGTATAGGGCTGGGGCTGTAGTTCAGTGGTAGAGCACTTGCCTTACATTTGTGATGCACTGGATTCATTCTTCAGCGCCACACAAAAATAAATGGATGGACAGCCTCTGGGATCAGGGCAGGGCAGCCAGAGACTTCTCCAGGCAGCCCTGCCCCCTCTGGCCGCAGGCTCTTTCCACAGGGAGATCCAAGATGGTGGACTAGAGGGTGACTGCATCTCCAGTCGCTCCAGAACCCAGGATTCAAGAAGGGAAGGCATTGAGAGACTCGGACTAAAATAGAGCCACGGGGTGAGTCTCCCCCACCGGGTGAAGCTCAACCTGGGTGGCAGGCACATGGATAGGGGCGGCTTATCAGAGCAGGGCAGGGCAGTTAGAGTCTTCCCCAGGTAGCCCTGCGCACTCTGGGGGTGGGCTCCTCCCACACGGCCAGTTTCTTGGAGCAGGCCCCCAGTGAGAGCCTTCCACATAGAGCCAGCTCCAAGCCCTGGAACCAGTAGCGGGGTAGGGGCAGCTTTATTCGGAAGCACTGCATTATCAAGTTCCTCCAAGACTTCAGGCTACTGAAGGCTGGGAGGTGATACACTGAAATCTACAGGGACACTATAAGCCAATAGAGGAAATCTGCAATATCTCAGAGTTCCACTGACATCTGACCAATATGAGAAAACAAGGGAAGAAAATGTCCCAAACAAACCTAGATACTATATCAATAAAACCCAATTGCAGCACAGCAGAAGAAATGTCAGAAAGGGAGTTCAGAATGTACATAATTGAAACAATCAGGGAAGCAAATGAGGAGATGAAAGAGCAAATGCAGGCATTGAAGAAGGAGATGAAAGAGCAAATGCAGGCATTAAATGATCGTACCAATCAACAGTTAAAAGAGCAAATATGGGAAGCAAGAGATCATTTCAATAAAGAGAGATATTGAAAAAAAAATAAATGGATAAATAAAGTTATTAAAAATAGATGAATGGATAAAGAAACTGTGGCATATATACTCAATGGAATATTATTCAGCCATAAAGAAGAATAAAATTATGGCATTTGCAGATAAATGGATGGAAGTAGAAAATATTATGCTAAGTGAAATAAGCCAATACCAAAATACCAAAGGCCAAATGTTTTCTCTGATAAGTGGATGATGATACATAACGGGGAGGAGGGTAAGAGAAGAATGGAAGAACTTTGGACTGTGTAGAGGGAAATGGGGCTGGAGAGGGTGGGGGAAGGAAAGATAGTGGACTGAGACAGACATTATTACCCTATGCACACGTATGATTACATGAATGGTGTGAACGTACATTGTGTACAACCATAGAAATGAAAAATTTTATCCCATTTGTGTACAATGAATCAAAATGCTGTCTGTAAAAATAAAATAAAAAAATATATATATAAAGAGTATAAAGAAAACAATATGGTTCTACCTAACATTTTACCATATTAGCACTCTCTCTTCTCACTGTGTCTGAACACATAAACAACCACATACACATCTGCTTGTTCTTTGAAGTAAGATGTAGAGATGGTACTTCATCCCCAAACTCTCCACCATGAATCACTAACATAGTATCACCCAACACCAAATCCACATGCAAAATTCATCAGTTATCTCTTTGTCTGTTTGTTTGTTTTTCCTAAACCAAAATCCAATCAAGGTTGACCCTTCGCTGTTGATTGTTAGGTCTCTGGTCACCTGGAACAAAGTTTCTCAATCTCTAATGTGCACATGGATCACCTGGGGATCTTGTTAAAATGTGGATTCTGGCTCTAGCAGTCTCGGTGGTGACTGAGAGATTCTAGGTCTAACAAGCCCTCCAGGAATGGGCTGCTGCTGACACCCAGGACCCACGTCTAGATGCAGGAATAGGTAGTCCCTCTCCCACCTCTGTCCCTCAGGACACTGACTCCTTGAAGAGTCCAGGTCATTCTCGTAGAATGACCTGTATTCTAATTATCCCATCAGGTCAATGACTTGTCTCTCTATCCTTTATCTTGTGATGAACTGGATGTTAGGTGTAGAGGTTGGTGGGTTTCTGTTGAGATGCTTTTGGTAAGAACACTGCCTGAGTCATGCTAAGAACTTTCAAATGAATTAGTTATCTATCTCATCCTATTAGTTATCTTACTACTAGGAAAGGTGGCCTAAGACCTTATCACTTGATTAAGGTGATGATTGGATCTTTTAAAATAACACTTAAATGTGACTGAAAACACAAATATTGTAATTGCGTATCAAATTAGTAATATTAACTACACAGGGAAATAATTAGCATTTTGAGTTTCCAGAGATGACATCTGCTGAGGAGCTATCTGACAGGTAGGGCCAACTCCATCTGGCCTTACAGCTGTTACCTGAGCCATGATGGAGCTTTTCCAAAGAGGAGAGTCTCCTGCCCATTCTTGTTACCTTCGTTTGCCTGGATCCCAAAGCAGGGCTGCCTGACAATGATGACTATGTCAATAACCACCACCACAATAAGGGCACCTACTATCTATGAGCGTTGAATTGTGTACCAAGCAGCATCACAAACCCTATAAGGTAAACGAGTGGGTCAAATCCATGTTGAAACCCTAACCCAAAAGTGATCATATTAAGGAGTGGACCTTTGGGAGGTGAGCCCTCTTAAGTGGAATTGGTACTATAATAAAAGCAACTTCGGAAAGCTCTCTGACCCTCTTTCCACCCGTCAAGGACACAATAAGAAGCCAGCCATCTGCAACTCAGAAGACCCTGCTCTCAGGCTTTCGGCCTCCAGAACTGAGGAGTAAACTTCTGCGACTTATCAGCCAGTCAACCTGTGGTACCTGGCTGCCTGTGGTACCTGGCTGCCTGTGGTACCTGGCTACCTGTGGTACCTGGAATGGACCAAGATGGTGAGTTTGACCCACTGCATTTTACTCCTCAGGAAGGACTTGGGTGGCAGCCAGCTCAAGTTCACCACTGAAATAAGAACCTCTCCTTTTAGGAGCCCAGCAGAACAGGGACCTCCACCCAGTCTGCGCGACTAGTCCAACACCCCCTTTGTCACATGGATGTGAAACATGGGTTGAGAAAGTACCTTACTCCAGAGACTCTGTGTGTCACTGAATTCAGACGCCACAACAAACCTGAGGTTGGTTCCGTGTTCATCTTCTTTCTACAGAAGCAGGAATCGAGGCTGAGGGAGGTTAGATTTCCCACAGCTACACAGTTGATGGGAACCAGGGAGCCCTTGAATCTGGGTCTGTCTGTGCTCTGCTGCCCCCAGGCAGAGCGACTACCCATTCCATCCCCCACGGAAGCCTGGCCTTCAAAACCTACGTCTGGGCACCTCCGCTCAGAACCTAGAAAAAGCCAGGGCTGTTTCTGGGGCAGTGAACTAAAGGTGACAGACCTTTGTGAGGTTTTGCTCCAGGGCCCCTGACTCACAAGGCAGGCTTGACTTTCTCCTTCCTGTCTGCACCCAGGAGCCAGATTCCCTCTCCACCCCACACCCACGCTCCCACTCCTCTGAGGATGGGCCAGGCCCTATAAAGGGGACAAGGTTCTCTTTTGTCCCTCAGGCCTCCTCAGCTTGGAGGACTGAAACACTACCAACGAATTCCCTGAGCTCAGGGACTGGACATTAGAAATAAAAGTGTATAAATACAACTTCAATCATGCTTCAGTTTCCAATTTCATGATGCCAAAGTATGTTTATTATTCTGATATTTGGAACCCAGAGGGTCTTCTCCTTTAAAACAAGATGCCACGCAGCAGTTAGGCTGATATCACAGCCCACAAAAGCCTTCTAAAGTCACAATGTGTTCAAACAATGCTCATTTCAATAAAGTTGGGGGGGTGGACAAATACTTATTGCAATACCAATATATTTTTTAAAGAATACAAATAAAATATAAGAAAGTTTGTATTTATTAAAATGTGTAGATTTGGGGGAAAGCATGTTTATAGAAAAACGGAAGATTGGGATGAAAGATTTTGGAGGTTCTACAAGAAATTTCTGGGTATTTCAGAAGACTTTAAATGTTAAAGGCACAGATTTCTGTAATGTCCAATTGTATGTAAAAGCAAAGAAATGCTTGTCACCAACTCTTGTTCTTGTCAATGACATGGAGGGCTTTTCTTGCATTGTGTGACTCACAAATGGGAATGAAAAGTGGGAAAACAGACTTTTCTCAAGGGAACTGAGTTTTTAAAAATAGAGGAGGAAAGGGACAGTGGAAAAGAAAAAGGAGCAATGGAGTTGCTGAAGGGCAATTGCCTGAGTTGTGAGGATGAGCCTGTGTACACGAGGCCCCTGGGAGGGTAGGTGGCTGGTGACCGGTGAAAGATGAGGTCTGGCATCCCCAACTAAGTCTGTGACCCCATCAACCCCAAACAGCCTGCTGTCATTTGGAGAAAAAGGGAAGTGTGTTTCATGGGGTCGAGTGGGAAAGTAGTGCCGTGTGTGGTAAAGAGTTGTTTTTAAGAAAAGAAAGCAAGCCCCACTCAGAGCATCTGCCAATGGCTGTGGTGTAAACGCTCCTGCCAGGAGCAATGTCAAGCTATGGATGTTTTCCTAACTGGCTGGCCAATTCCTGGATATTCATCAGCTTCCATGAGCTGGTGTGAGCCAGCTCCAGCACACCAGTGGACAGTGCTCCTCATTGTTGATCTGCTTGAATGACTGCCAGTCAGAGTCCTATCAAGCAGTCATGCCCTGTCCTATAATATGAGTGTGACATTTTAGTTACTTCAACAGTTACTCATTCAAAACTGGCAGAACATCCATTGGAGTCAGTGAAAGAGTGCATCTCCAAAGCACTTCGTTTCAAGCCACCAGCAATCAGAAGGCAGAAAACTATTTGATACAAAAATCAACACATAGCTGAATTCTTGGGACTACATTATATTTTCTGATGACTTTTTTCTCCATATAAAAATTTTAAGTGAAAGAAAAAATCACCAGTGATTTACTAGAGTAGTTTTAAAAACCTAAATCCTGGGGAATCTCCTTAGTAAAATACACATGCATTTCCAAAGAGGGTAAGAAACGGAAGTGCAAATGCTTGCTGGTCTCTTGCCCCACACATTCCCCAGATCACACAGCCCATCAGGAGCAACTTACTGGACCCAGAGTGCTGGAGCATGTGGACCGGTGTCTTGACACGCAGAGAGGGTGCCCCTGTGAACTGCAGCGCAGAGACCTGACCCCAAGAGAAAGGGCAGCCAGGAGAACCGAGAGGAGAGGTCTGAGCATCTCTCCGACAGGCTCTGGCCTACACTGTCACCATGATCTGGTCCAGCGCTTTCCGTTTCAGATCAGGCACTGTGGCCTCTTTGCTGGGGTACCCCACAGGAAGCAGCATCAGCAGCTTTTCGTGTGGGGGGCGGCCCAGGAGCATCCTCAGATGAGGGCCACAGTTGAGCGGAGTGGTCGTGACGGTCACCAGCCCTGCATTCTAAAACAGGAGAGGAAAGGGTGCATTTCAAAGTCAGAGGCAGAATCACGACTCTGCTTCCAGCCTGGGGACGTTCTCATCCCTGCTGGTCCCAGGGCCTCCCTGAAGCTGGACAGCAGAGGCTGCCAGCTCCGGGAGCAGGGATGGCGGATCCCACCTCCAGTCCTCCCGCCTCCCCTCCTGCTGCTTATTGCTTGTTCTTCTAACCAAGCAGTGGGAAGAAGAAAAAATGCTAATTTTAGTTTTCAATCATGTTCAACCAAAATGAACGGTTGTTTTATACAAAGAAATTTGGGGAATCCAGTTACACCAAAGGAGTGACAAAAAGAGCCAGGAGTTCTTTCTAGCTAAGGGATCAGTCTGTGTCCTGGTGCATGACCCTGAAGATAGTGGCAGTCCCTCTAAGCAATGGGCTAGCCCTCAATCTACTATGCTTTTTCTACTGAATATTCTTTCCTGAATTCCAGTTACCTGGCTATGGCTTGTTATATCTTCCTATAATGTTAGCATTTAATGCCATGGATGTGTAAGGACCTGGAGTGATTTAATAAGGCTTCCTCTGGAGCTCACTTGGACCACATCAGCATGAACCTTGATTCATGTAGAGTTCTACTGCCTGAGGGACTGTTCTCAGACACGTGCATTGAAAAATTCGTTGATTTCTTCCTTCATCATGAGCTTAGATTGTCTCTACTTTCTTATGGTATTTCTCTTCCTATCATACCTTAGCCTAGTATTTTACTTTGGAACATATAAATCTTGAACTTTCCACTGAGAATACATTTGCATGTTAAGCTGGTGTCACTTTATATTTTGGACATGTTTCAAGACACAATTGTTACTTCATGCTGAGTTTTGTACATCTTTAGCAGTAGAAATTTGTGAATATATAGAACATAGTAAATAATGCTTTTAAATAGAAAACCGATTTCTATTAATATTTTATCTCTCAATCTCTATTGATGTGAGTACTTAACATGTCCATGCACTTGGAAAAGAAAATACATCTTTATATTGCCTAACCTCTGACTGAAATTTAGCAATTTCTTTAATTATAAACATAAGCAACAAATCATCGTGCTGTTAACAATATCTGGGACTTGTCACCAACCAATAAAATTCACAGATATTTCATACCACTTTACAATTGTTACAGACACCTTAAAACATCATTATATTCATTACTTTAAAATTTCATACTGACTGATAGATCTTGGTATTTAATGTATTAATAAAGATTTTGCACATTTCATTCTCAGCAACAGGTTCAGGAATTTCCCATGATTACAGAACCAACAATGGAAGCAGTGATTCATCCCTAATGAAAATGCTTATACCCAGCCACTCAGGAGGCTGAGGCTGGAGGCCTTGCAGTTCAAGGCCAACCTCAGATAATTAGTGAGGTCCTAAGCAACTTAGTGAGACACTCTCAAAATTAAAAATGGTTATGGATGTAGCTCAGTGGTAAAGCAACACTGGATCCAATCCCCAGTACTGAAGAAGAAGAAAAAAAAGAAAGAAAGAAAATGCTCATGTCCAATGATAGAAGACCTGGTGGCCAGAGGAGATATTGAGAGTAGAAGAAATACCCCAACAGTATCTCCTCAAGCCTCCAGAAAATAAACAACTAAGTAAAAACAAAGGGCACTTTCCAGACTCTTCCCCAGCGGCCCCCTCCACCTCCCATGCTGTTCCAGGCAGATTGTGACCTCTGAGCCTGGGCCAGGAAGAGGGTCTGCAGCTGTCTTTGTGCTCCACGCATGGTGAGCTCTTTCCACCCAACACTGTGCTTGCCACGGGGCTCCAGGATTTTCCTGCCTCCTCTCGCCCATCAGGACCTACCTGTGCAATTATCCCTATGTAAAGCTAGAGGGCAGCAAACTCAACCATAAACTGACCACGCTGCCCCCTTCTGACGCACAGGGTAGTTGGCAAACTGAGCTGCTGCCTCCAAGACCCTAAAGGGTGGTGCCCTGTGGTCTGACGCTGCACAGAGACCCCCTTATTAATCTGCCTGCAGATTCAGGAAGGAAGGCCAATGCCAGCTCCTGCAGGACAATTGTCTGAGTGACCTAAAAGCACCTTCTCTCTGGTGCAATGTGACTATGTTGTGCTACTGAACATCCAAATTGTTCATTGAGATAGTGAACCTCATATTTTTAAATCGTTTCTTGAAAATAGGATCACTCACTCTTACAATCTTGCGCTTTATTTATTTTATGTGTTTGCCATCTCTCCCTTTCTGTTATGGTTTGGATGTGAGGTGTCCCCCAAAAGCTCACATGCGAGACAGTGCAGGAAGGTTCAGAGGAGAAATGATTGGGTTGTAAGAGTCTTCACTCAATCAGTGAATCAATCCCAGATGGGATTACTTGAAGTGGTAGGTGTGGCTGGAGGAGGTGGGAATTGGGGCAAGGTTGTGGGGTGTACATTTTGTATCTGGAGAGTGGAGTCTCTCTCGCTCTCTGCTTCCTGATATGAGCTGCTTCCCTCTGCCACACTCTTCTGCCATGATGTTCAGCCTCACCTCGAGCCCTGAGGAATGAGCTGGTCTTCTATGGATGAAGAACTCTGAAACCCGAGCCCTCAAATAAACCTTTCCTCCTCTGCAATTGTGCTGGTCAGATTCTTTTAGTCACAGCAGCAAAAAAACTGACTAAAACACCATCCCTACCTGGACCCTGGACCCCCACATTGTGTGGTGCATGAACAACTATCTCCCCCGTGCCCCCCAGGATCTCCCCTGGAAGGGGCTCAGAAAATAAGCGCAGGAGTGGCGGGTTTGAAGGCACAGCTCCGTTCTGCTCCATTTCCCGTCTGCACTGGTTTCGCTGCGCTGGGTGGGGACTCTGGAAGGGGCCCTCTTCCTGAAGCAGCTCAGCTGCTTAGGACAGAAGCTCTCGGGGCAGAGCCCACCAGGGCTCTTCAGTCCTCCCAAGAGCTCAGACAGCCACCTAGGGAGTGAGTCTCTGCCACGTTCAGGCTCTGACCTTCTCTTGCAGCTGCCAAAACCCTTACACTACCACGTGCTGTCACAGTAGAAGGCAAACGCAATGACAGACTTCTGGCCCTGAGATGATGTTACGAGTGGATTTCCAGGAAGAATTCCAGCTTGCTGAGCCACCGTGTGCCCCCCGCGGTTGCCCGGGCTGGTGTGGGCAGCGGGATTGCTTTACTAAGCCATTTCCAAAAGACACTGTTGGAAACCGAGCTGAATTTTTCTGATAAGTCTCCCCTTGGGCTCCCCCTTCTCACTGTGTCCCTTGCGCCTGAGGGAGCAGCAACATACCTGCAGCGCAGCCAGCAGGATGCCGCAAGCGATGGAGACGCTGATCTCATTGTAGTAGTGCACCTTTTTCCTGCCACTTGCAGTAAAACCATGTACTTGTTTGAAAATGAGAATCAAAACAGGGGCGGTGTCCAGGTATTCCTTAACCCAGTTGGTTCTGGTAAGGGAAGAGAGTCAGGAGAATGTTTACTCTTACTTTTTCCCCTCTGCTTTTTATTACCTTAACTTACGAATGATAAAAAAAATAAAAACACATTTACTTGTTTCTTTATTTTTAATTTTAAAAAAGTAGAATTTGTCATTTTGCTGTTTTGTGGTGTGCCTGTGTTGTGTGTGCATGTGCTACTCATCCTTTTTTTGTGTGTGTGTGACCAAGGTCAACACACTCAATAATCAGGCATTAGCAAGTGTTAGTATGGCAGAGTATATGAAATGCTGAAAGACAGCAGAGGTACATCTTATATCCCAGAGGGCACTAAGCCAAATATTTCAGCAAAATGAAGCCTGGTAAATGTTGAAACCAAGCGGACTGGGAACCCTTCAAAAACTGAAATGTTAATTTTGAGTAAGAAGATTAGAAGAAAACCCCAGAAATGGCCTCAAGCTGAGCACTGAAGACCAGGTGGAAAAGGTGGATAGGGACAGTGTCTCCAGTCAGAGTAAAGAGAAAGAGTGAAGGCAGAGTCCAGAGGAGAACGCGGGCAGGCCAGGGAACTCCAGAAGCCTGGCAGGCTGGAGGACGGGGCACAGGCTGGGGCACAGGCTGGGGCACAGGTGGGCGGGCAGGTTATACACAGATACCGCCGGGTCCTGGCCTTCTGGGGGTAGGTGACCGAGCACTGTCAAGGCTGAAAGCGGAAGCATATCAAACCTGTTTTCAGAAGGAGGTGGATTGAGGTGAGAGCAACATCACCAAGGGTGATATTTTAAAGTACCAACTACAAAGTCAGGAGGGAACTGGACAAGAGACCTTGGCAATGGTCCAGGCAGGAGAGTGGGCCAAAGGGCCAGGCTTAGGAGAACTGGGGGAGGTGTAGGGGCTGGAGCTGAGGGAATCCAGCTCAGGAACAGGCAGGGGAGAGGGCATCACAGAGAGGCTCAACTGAAATGATAGGTGGGCAGAGGGAAACGCCCTTAGTCTGGTTACAGGAAAAAGGAAGGGGCCTTTTGTGGGAGCGAGAGATCCTTCACGTGAGGCACACATGTGGAGTTGAGATTTTTGTTTCCAGCTCAGAACGTATCCTTCTTCATTCTATTACCCTGTCCCATCCATTTTGGCAGAAGCTTATTTTAGAACAGATATTCAAAGGAGAGATATAATCCAATATATTGTAATTTTTCCTTAATATACTTTATGAAACTAATTATCAAGAGATGGTTACCATTCACTTCACTTGTAGCCTAGTTATGCTTCACTGTTTTAAAACACAGCAAACTCATTTGTGCATTTTTTGATGGTTCTTGCACTGTAATGAGTATAGGTTACAGTTTCAAAGTCACTTTTTCATACTTCAACAAACGTAGTAGTATGCTGGACTTAGTGGTTCTTTTCTCCTTATGAAGATGAGGTTTAGAAGATCATCTCTGGAGCCAGACTGGAACTCTCGCAGCTCAGTTTTCTCCTACATAAAATGAACCACTGTACACCCTCCTTATATGATAACAGTGAGAGTGAAATAAATAAAAATATATGAAGTGGCCTTTACTAATACAAACAACGAACTTTTAAATCATGGAAATGTCAGTACAGGAAAACCACTTGTAATCCACTTTCCTGACTCATTTGACTTCCAGTGCCCTCCAATCTCTCTGTAACACACACTGAGGTGGCCGTCCCATCCTGATGGATCCAGGATGCTGCTCTCCACCATGCCAGTGCAGTCCTGCTGCCCTCGGTGATTGAATGTGACCCAGAGACGGTTGTAGGACCATTAAGTTATAGACTTTCTCAATCAACAATATGTACACACACGTGCTTGTGCACACACACACACACACACACACGCACGCACACACACACACACACACACAGAGCTCTGGGGATTCAGGGACCCCAGGTTTATAAAAGCTCTCATACCACCCAACAACCGTCTCTGGGTCACATGGGTTCTATTACATAAATTTGCATTATGGTGTTGATAGTTTCATGATCTAAAATTCTGATCTTTACATTATTAAAAGAAAATTTCAAAGCATATAAGTGTGAGAGAACAAATAATGTCAATTCTAAAAATATTAGATTAGGATTAAACAGTTTACCTATATTCTGAGGCAGGGTAAGCATTTAAAAATATTTTTGTACTTAAGCATGCATTGGTATCAGATCATTTTAATTTATTTGTGATTTATTCGATTTCACACAAATTTATTATGACATCATATTAGAGTTAACAAAAAGACAGCAATGCACAAGGACTGATAAAAGAAGGCCAATTGGCACCTTCTGCCTAGGGTGGAGGGCTCCTGCCAGCAAGCCAGGGAAGGCAAGATTTGGAAGCTATGTTGAATCCACATTGCACATAGAGAATTAATTACAGTTCTTGATTTCAGAGTTAACTTAAACAGGATGACATGGTGTATGTTTATTGGCTATTCAATTTAACAAATATTTATTCAGTTGCCTACATGCATCAGAAAGGCGTTGGATAGTATAATATGAGAGTTTTTAAACCTGGGTTCCCTGAACTCCCAGAGTTCTGTGTGTGTGTGTGTGTGTGTGTGTGTGTGTGTGTGTGTACATATTATTGATTGAGAAAGTATAACTTAATTGGATTCTCAAGGGTATCTTGGTGTACAACATGGATTTTGAAATATCGGTCCACAAAATGAGAGGAAAAGTAAACCAATAATTAAAATGCTATGTGGTCAGGGTCATTTAGGCATGTGGAAGGTGTATATGAGGTACATTAGGTACACGGATGACAGAAATCAACTCTGCCTCAGTTGAGGCAAGTGAGAGGGTGTAGTCTTTTGTAGGTACTGTGTCCATCTTAGAAGTCCAACATCTAAGTAGGAAACTCAACTTCATTTTTACCCTTCCCACTTCTCATAAATATGCAATAAGATTCATAAATTTATTATTAATGTCCTCTACTTGTTCCAGACAACTCCTTAAGACACAGTTCTTGCAGAGTTTAAATATCTTAGAAGAAAACTGTTCTTTGGGGACAATAAATAAAACAGGAGCAGGGCCAAGGGGGCCACGCGTCCTTGACCAAGCTCTAACTCCTGTGCAAGTCCCACCTTGCCCCAAGGCTGCCATCTCACCATCCTTTCTTAGGCTCCTGTCACCCGACAGATCTTATACTTGTACTAAATTGTCCTCAAACTAAATATTGCTTGATAAAACCAAATGGAAGACCTGATCATTTTATTAAAATGCAATTTGCTTCACTCAAGATCTTGAAAAGTATTTTATAATCTTACGTTCCAGAGGGAAGAAAAGTGAAGTCATTCCTCGACTTTTTTTTTTTTTTTTCAGAAGCAATTATTTGAGTCAGAGGCTATCTGGGAACCAAGCCTGAATTAATTTTCATCATTCCTTTCCAGAAGCGGAGTTGAACATTATAACACTAAAAACCAAACCAGTGTAGAATTTGCTTAGTTTGTGTTATATGATGTTGAAACATCATACTGAAGCACATCAATAGGTAAAATCATTTTATGTTAATCCAAAATAAAGTAGTTTAAAAATTACAAAACCAGGAAACTGCAGTGATGGTTATTTCATTTTAAAAAGTCAAACCAAACACCCCTAATTCCACCGACTTCGTACCTCAGTTTCTTCAGGTCTGTGACCCATCGGTGTCCCATCCTCTTCATGTAGTTTATTTCCTCCTCCTTCTCAATGATCTCCCGGATCTTGTGCTTCACGTCTGGGTCCTTCACCAACACAAAGGTCCAGGGTTCTGTGTGGGCCCCGCTTGGGGCTGTTCCTGTCACAGGATGAAGTAACATCAGAAACTAAGGCTGCAGGAAAGCACGGGACTGTTTGTGAAGAAGCATAAGTAGCCATTCTTGCTCAAAATGAAGACAGGCTCCTGGCACGGACTCTGGCCTGTAGCTGCCCCCTCCATTTTGCTCTGCTTCACTTTAGGTGTCTCTCAACCTGCCAGCTTAGACCCAGACCAAGAGCCCCAGGACTCGGGGGACTTATCCCTTGCTGCTCCAATCACCAGGGAGAAAACAGCCCTCAGTATCCGCAACATGACCCCTAAGGAAGTCCAGAGGGAAGCTCTGACAGCCAAATTCTCCAAAACATCATTCTCCAAAAAGGGTAAAGCCAGGAGGGTTATCGGTAATGGCAAAATGTCAACGATAAAATGATTTTCAAGGCGCTTCTTAAAAGGCTACTGCCTCTACGAAAGTTCTGGGTGGGTCCCCAGAAGGTTTGTGACCTTGGGGACACACAAGAGTTGGTAACTCCTGTCCCTGTGTGTAGTATGTCTTTCTACTCTGGTGGGCTTGGGGAACCCTCGGCCTACACCTGGATCAGTTCCAGTGTTCTGGGGCAAAACTTCATGGAGCACCGCCTTTGTCCAAGGGGCCAGAGTTTCCTTTGAGATTCCAGGGAAGAACTGAGGGCCAATTTCTGTGGGTGTCTCATCATTCCTAGAGATGTTCTTAAGGGTGAACCACAGTGACCCACAGGGGGAATCTTCCAGAAGCAATGATTTCTTCCTTCCTAGTGAGTAGTCTAATGGAATAAGCTCTACCTCTGGAGGGAGTGGGGCCTGTGGAGTCTTGCTGGGGTTCTTGGTTGCCACACACCCCTTCCAGCACTGGAAGTCATGACTGGTTGTGAAATAATAGTCAAAACTGAAGAGGAAGAGTACATTTCTGGAGAGTGATTCCAGTTAATTTTGTACCCATTTTATTCATTCACTAAATATCTGTAGCTCTAAACATAATAATTAATTTTCTCGACTGTTTTCATTTATACCACATTTATTTTAACATACTATATTACACGTATGTATACAGATATGTAGATAAAAAGGAAATTTAGTAACTGCTGTCAGTTAAAGGACTCAACAATCTAGTGCACTTGTATCTTTAACTGAAATGAAGTGTTTGATTCTTGCTTCCCTGTAAG